>NC_056727.1:435207496-435397496 GCF_019279795.1 Protopterus annectens
CCTGTAGCACCCTGTTAGGACATCCTGTTTGGTAGGCACCTGTTCCGCTATATGTGATCGACTTCACTGCATAGATAATCATCGATGCGGTGGTCCAACGACCTGACTTGTCCACATGTGTACAATTATGTGCACCGTGTCGTATGCAAACCTAGATGGTTTGGACGGGTACATACTACATGCGGATGTACACATTCTGCTGACACATTCACATGCAGCCATTTACATATCTGTACCTGCGGTGGGTTGGTGACATGTGGGGTACGTATTTGCCCACGTGGCATTGCCTAACACAAACATCTTACCACAGTTCAGGTATGCACATTGTGTGTGGTTGTATAGCTGCACACGGATGCTAGCAGGTTTGGGTGCAGAGGTATACATGGGTGGGACTGACATGTACAATGAGGCTATTGTGTAGTACATCCGAATGCATGGGTTCTGCTTCTGGATATTACACTTCATCATACGCCATCCAGTGTATGCAACAGAGACGTTGCTGGGTGTGGGATATGTTGCTATGCACATGTTTGCCTGTGTTTGAGGTATCTTGCTTCCTTACTGTTGTTATGTGAACACAGTTACCCGGCTATGTACTCTCACTACTGCTTGTGACCATTATGGTTGGCACCTTTTCCAGTGCCCATAGTGGGGCATGTTATGTGGAAACTTCGGGATTTGCAGGACTACACATACCCACGGCTAGTGCGGTTGACAGATCTTCACTTGTTTGCCATACTATGCTTATTCTGTAAGCATTTGGGTTCCTTATTTATTTTCTTATGCCATGTCTGTGTTTCATATCGTAATGTATATGTTTTATGCTACTATTACATGTATATTGCGGGAATTTGTGTGGCAGGGGATCGGAGGTCATTTTCCATTTTTACGATTGTTGCAGGGACACGACTGTCCAATCAGGGACTGTCCATGGCACATTGGGACAGCAGGTAACCCTGGTGACCATGCCCATGTCGCTACTAGGGTTTCCACCTTTTCCAGTTTCCGATCTGGGATATTTCCGGGACTCACATCTGACTTTACAGGCCGACACATACAAACGGTCACTATATAGCATAGAACTTCACTTGTTTGCCTAAATAATATGCTTATTGTTGTGGCAATTTGCTTGCTTATTCTGTTTCTTGTGTCATTTAGGTATTTCTGTTACAGAAATAACCAATTCATGCTACCATTACATTAAATACGGGATATCATTGTGTCCTACAATCGTAGCACATCAGCCATTTCTAATACGTTTTTTCAGGACACAACTGGCCATGGAGAGACTGCCACAACCAAAGTGGGACAGGTGGTGACCTTAGTCGCTGCTCCTATGTCGGTGCGGCGCGCTGACATGCGGCTGTACACCTTCTCTGAGTGTAAACACTGACGGTGCATTGCGGGACGAACGCGGTCTTATGCGTATCCTTTGCTCCTTGGATGGGTACACTTATGCCTTCGTGGCTTCTATTTGCTTCTCCGTTAATTTGGGACGGGGACTATGTTGCATACTGTACGTGCGTTTCATTCTGCACAGGACCTGGCTGCTGCCATTACTATTGTGGGCGGACCGTGGCTGTCAGCACATTGGGTTGCTCACCTCATGCCGGCTTAGACACGCCTCAAACACATCCTACCTGGGCTCGCTCACGTACACTACGCACGTGTCTGTGATTCCGGTGCACTCTCATTAATATGTATATGGCGCTACTGCGCCAGCTATTCCATGCACCGCCGGTGCAGGCCTTACGCCGGCCTTGCGCCGAGCTTCATGAATCCCGGGGATTCTCCCAAATAATATACCCAAAAACCAAGCAAACATTCTAATCAATATCTCCCTCTTAATGAAACTGTATATAGCTACCAACTGGCTTAATCCGAACAAGAACTCTTGGGAGAGCTTTAGAGTATTGGTGATTAAACATATACTAGCCCATAAATTCATAATAAACAAAGGAACCCAAAATCCCAAACACTACAAACTCTGGGAACAGATCTTTAACATTATACTTGCATAAACCACCAATTATAGATTTAGTACAGTTTGCTCAAGAAATCCCACATCATCATGCAGACATAAACTCAGATATAGGTACTTACCCATAAGACTTTATCCAGAGTAATCATATGAAGATAACCTGTTTTATGTTATTAAACTATGAAAGCATCTATGTACATAGTGTAAATAAGATTAGTTGTTTTGCTTTAGTTATTATAACCTGAATGCAGAAGATATGTATAACACTCACTTATGTATATGTTTGTATATATGAACCTCTTAATTATTTTATATGCCTTGTTGAAAAATAAATAAACATTATTGAAAAAAAAAAAAAGAAACCCTTTCTGATATGTTGTGCTGGACATTTCTGGGGTCACAGTACTATGTCATTGAAGAAGGTATGTCTGTAGCAGCTACTTTTACGTACAGATGTGTGTGGTACAGGCTGCAGCTGATGCTGCAGGCAATAAGCATAGGCAGAGAATGTGAAGACTTTGGAGGATAGCAAGCTATAAGAGTAACTGTGGGAGCTGTTGCAGCCTTGTTGTAGAGGGTGGGCCAGAGTGAGGATACCCATTCCACTGCAAATTAAGGCATGTGTTTAAGGTAAGTATTTTAGGCAATGGTATTACTAACAGAGTACTAGGCAGCATGTTTGTTGTGTCCTTGAGCAAAATAGGGGGTAAATATACCATTATGCCAACCATTTGGCCAACTGTCAAGCCATGTGTTACATTATGGTAGTCATTTGGAACGTGTGTGCTTGCAGTCCTTGTTACTAGCAGTACCTCCATATGTGTATGTTAATTGTGCAGCTGTGCTAATCTGTAATATCATTATGAAATGATTGTGTGCTGCACTCTGATACTAATGGGCCTCATTTGCATTACCTAAGTTAAACTCCTCCGTGAACGCATATTAATGCATGACCTGACACTTTATGCACTTATAGTGCTGTTATAGGGATATATCAAGTGTGTTCCTATCTGCAAGCATGTGACTTCCATCATTGAAAAGTAGGCATTTCATTTGAAATGCATTGTGTGGATAAAGAGTACATGACTCAGTCATTCATTGCTGGCTTTACAATAATATAATTTAAATGCTACATATCACTGGATTTGAACCCAGGACTATGTGTGGCAAACCTTAGTTTGCAGAGCAGTTAACAGACTGAGCTACTGAGTCACTGTTATATCATGTGTACTTGTGAAGGTATAAGTGCATACATACAGTCTGTGAAATACCTCCATTATACCCATTATTATACGCCTGGCTTTATAGGGATGCAGTTATTGTAGTTATCCACCAGAGTCCCAGTTGAACACGTATTTTGCCATTAATGTTTTAGCAGTTGTACTTGTACATGTTTCTGTTAAAAGTGCCCATTTACCTGGTATTAGATACCTCAGTTACATCCATTAGTATTTGTCTGGGTTCCTAGTGGTGTAGTCCTGTACCAGACTGGAAATTACACTCCCAGTTTTTCCATTACTTTTTCAGCAAGTTTGCATGACACAGCATGATGTGTAGCTGTGCTTACACATGCTTAATTATGGTAACTTGCAATTACTATGTTTTACTTAATCCATGTGTTTTGACAGCTGTGTGGTTTGGCAGGATAATGCACTGCTCTGCAGGTGGAATGGTTTTGGGTTTGAAATAGAGGTCAGGTATTTACTTTGTATGTCTTTATTATCATTTTAAACACATATATCAATATAACTCAATTTAGCTGAGCTTAGACTGTGTAACATGCATCATTGCACAAACAATCTTTAAAGAAAAGAAAAAATGGGAAATAGGACAGTGCTGAAATGGGGTGCAAGCAGGGGAGGAAAACATAGTGAACCATAACAGGAACAGGCAAGCAAAAGCTGAGGGTAATGCTACTCAATGCTAGAAATCTAAATCTCAAAATGCACTCCCTCGAGGCACTCCTTAAAATAGAGAACATTGATATTTGTGCAGTGACTGAGACCTGGTTCACTGCTCCAGAGAGCACCCCTGCATTACCAGGCTATAACTCATACCACACTTTTCGGCCATCTAACCTGGACCTGAACACCAAAGGCAGAGGTGTGTCCATATTCATTAAGGATATCCACACCTCCAGGCTAGTTGCTCAGCATAATGCATCCAAGGTTATCCAACTGTAACTAACTCTGGGCAAAACTGCAATCCAAATTTCAGCTTGCTACAGATCCCTCACCATGTCCTAGGATTCCCATTCCTCTTTTCTTGATATACTGGAAAATATTAGGGTTCAACCAAACACCCTAATAATGGGTGATTTCAACTACTCCACCATTAACTGGGAAAACTATTCATGTATCAACTCCTTTACTCAACGCTTTCTGGAATTCATAAGATCCAATGTCCTAGATCAACTTATCCACACCCCCACCAGGGGCAAGAATATCCTAGACCTAGTCATTATCAACATGAGTGACTGGTGTTCCACACCTGAAGTCAACTCCTCATTGGTCAGATCCGACCATAAGCTAATCACCCTAGATATCCACATCCCACCCCCACCCAGCATTAAGGAAACCACAGTTGAAAATTTCCCCAAAGTCAACTTCATGCTTCTTAAGATAGAAGTGGTGAACTTCATGACACCCATGCAGATGGACAATACAGTTATGACTGCTGAATCCTACACAAATGCACTCTATAAGCACTTACACGAGTGCATGGATTGTGCTATCCCAAACAGAACCAAGACACGATCCTCCAAAAAAGGAAGCCAATCTGGTGCCATAAACAAACTCTACAACAGAAGGAAGAAACTGTTGCAAAAGAGAGTAAAATCCCATCAGTGGAAGAGCTCCCTGGTCAGCCTCAGTAAGAAGGTGAGATCCCTTATAAGATCCTCCAAAGCTAGCTATGAAAATAAAATCACCACTGATTCTAGGGACAACCAAAAAGCATTCTATAGCTATCTAAAGAATCTCAATGGCAACACCCAGATCTGCTCTGAGTTACAGCACAATGGCATGAAAATTACAGAACCAACTGATACTGCCAACATCCTGGCAGATAAGTTCAGTGCAAACTTTACCCCCCTCTCACCCCCTAAAGGCCCATATCTATACAGGAAGAATGCAGAGTCCCTGTAATTACAATTACACAGGAAAAAGCTGCACTCTCTAAAGCAAAAAACACAGCATCCATGGGACTGGACAACATCCTAGGCTGCATTTTACATGAACTTCAGAATGAAGTGGCTCCCCACCTAAGCACCATGTTCGATCATAGCCTCACGTCATGCTCTGTACCCACTGAATGGCGCACAGCAAAAGTTATCCCACTCCACAAAGGGGGAGCTACCACTGATCCCGGGAACTATCATCATATTAGTCTGATGAGCCTGGTTTGTAGGGCCATGGAACGTATCATTATGGAACTCATAAAAAAAGACATTGGTAACCTCAAAACTCTAGACCTCACCAAGTTCAGGTTTGTGAAAGGCAGATCATGCCTCCTGAACCTGATCAACTTCTTTCAGGCAGTCACCAAAGCCGTAGACAAGGGTAAGGTGGTTCACACAGCCTATCTTGACCTCACCAAGGCTTTCAACACCATCCCCTATTCTGGAATTATAGCTAAACTCCCTAAACTAGGTATAAATCCCTACATCATAAGATGGGTTGCCAACTGGCTCATTGACAGAACCCACACTGTAAAAGTTGCAGACTCCAAATCTGACTTCAAACCAGTGACAAGTGGAGTACCACAGGGTTCAGTCCTGGGACCTCTCCCACTTGGTATCTACTTCTCTGAAGTACAGACTAACACAGAAGGCCTTTTGCTAATGAAGTTCACAGATAACTGCAAACTAGGAGCCAAAGTCGAGTCCTCAAATGATGTGGACATCCTACAGAAGGGCCGCACTGAGACAGATGCCTGGTGTCATAGCCATGGCCTCAAGCTCAATGCCAAAAAGTGCATTGTCATCCCCTTTGGTAAAAACTCTGTACCCATGAACTATCACATAGGTGGCAGTCTACTTAATGCCGAATGTGTGATAAGAGACCTTGGGACCCAGGTGGACAGTAGTCTCTCCTTTGATAATCACATCACCACAGTAGTCAGAAAACCCTTCTACATGGCACACCTCATCACAAAAGGGTTCTCATACAGAAAAAAAGAGGTCAATACCCCCTCTACTCGACACTCATTAGACCCATTATAGAGTACAATGCCCCTTTTGGAATGTACCTCACAAGACATCTGCAGTAGCTGGAAAGGCCACAGAAGTACCTCACAAAGAGGACTACTGGCCTCAAACAGATGCCCTACACTGACCATCTCAAAAAACTCCAGCTTTACTACATAGCTTATCGCCTACTCTGAGTTGATCTCTCCCTAACATATAAAGCTATGTCAAATCCAGAGCTGTTGGACATGCTACACCTAAAGAAATTCCAATCCCTCAAGCTACATGCTCTAGGGACATAAAAGGACATAAACTTTTTCACCACAATAAACAGGACATGCTGGAGTGATAGATTCCTGTCCCAGAGACTTCCCATACTGTAGAACAAGCTACCCATCTATGTCAAGCAAAGTTCCTCATTATCACGTTTCAAGAAAAATCTTGATGAGTGGATGGGAAATAGGAGCTACACTCCGTGGATCACTTATGTGGTTCTGCTCGACAGGAGCACAGGAAAATAACTTTCTTGGGTGGCATAAACTAGGGAACCTTGTTGGCTAGGCTTACTTAGGCCCTTGGGCCAATAGCCTAGTACCTACCTATGAACCTGTAATGCAGGTAGGTATGTGTATAAAGGGTGTATGGAAGAACCATAGCTATCCATTTCTAGCACAACAACAGCTGTGCACTTTGACAGAATTTGCAGATGAATTTGGACTGTCACCCCCAGAGAGGGCTGAGACAAATTAACTGCATTGTAAAGACAATTGGACCAAATTACATGTTTCCAGTAGACACGTGCAAAATGGAGAGCTATGTAGTGGACAATATTTTTTTTTTTTAGGGATAGGTGCCCATTTTTTTTTAAGGTGAGAGTGGAATGTTGGGGAAAAGACATAGATACATGTTGGGAGGTAAGTTGAAAAGGTGAGCAAGCTTTTGCAGACAGACTAGACAGACAAGACAGCAGACAGGGGTGGTTTGTGACACAAGAGGGGGTGAACACCTTGGATAGGGAGGGTGGTGTGGAATCCCAGTCTCAAGTACCTCCACAAGGTAGCAGCGTGACTCAAGTCCCCACCCATGGGAATGTCAGCACTGTTCCTTCACTACCCCGGGGTGGCAGTGGTGGAGGCTGGGTTCTGGGGCAAGGCTGCCCCATCAACATTACCAGCATGCCCTTCATTCAGCGCAGGTGGTGTCCAAAACCATGGAACACAATTCTGCACACCAAACCTGGCAGTTCATCACAGGTAATGACACCCCTCCACCACCACTCCCAGAGAGGGCCGAGCCCCATCCTGTGGAACAGAACTACCTGCCACCTCAGGTAGTGCAGGAGCAGCAGAGGGGTCACCACTAGGCTGGGTCCCAGATGTCTTGGGCTCAGGTGCCACAGCCAGAGGAGCCACGATAGGTGGATCACCTGGAACTGGCCTCCCTTGTCTCACTGTAGTAAATTAGATCTCCAGATAAGTTAAGTTTAGTAATAACCAAACCAATGTTAGTATTAACATAATGAAACACAATATTGATTAATTCAAATACATATTAAGGTATATTATGTGGAAGACAGCATTAAATAACATAACAGTAAGTATGTTCACAGCAAACCAAAATGAAATAACCCATAATGCCAACAAGCTTAGGCAACGTGCAAAGAGAAGTAGCCGTTAACCATGTTTAAGCCGTGCTTAGCACCACGCAGCATGCTTTAGGTCACTCCATACATTTCCCCAGCAATAAACATAAAAAGGTATGACTGCAGATGACTCAAACCTTGGACCTACAACACTCTAGGCTGTGACCCTACCTATTCAGCTACGTGGATAGCAAGAAAACCTGTATAACTTCACATATACTACTAAGCTACCTGTTAAAATTGCTAAGCATAGTGTTGCACCATGCAAATGGCAATTCAATTTTTTTTTAAAAAAGTAGACAAAAATAAATGATTAGTTACATCCAGTTTCTATTTTTAGATATTTGGTAGATGTCATCTGTGTATGTGTAAGTGCAGCTTGGCATTGCTCTACTCTGCGTCATACAAATAGGCATTAAAAGACATTAAAATAAATAATTAATAACATCTAGTTTCTATTTGTAGATGTCTGGCAGGTGTGAGCTGCATATGTGAAAGTGCAGCTCGGCATTGCTGCTCTCTGCACTGCACAAACAGGCATTAAAAAAGAATATTACAATTCACATATATTTCTAGACTACCAGGATACATTACAGGTATGTACATTATCCTGTACATAACATCTGTCCAGGAATTCCCTGGACAATCCACAACCACAGAACACTACACTACTGCCTACACGGATTCAGTATCCATGTTACTGTGATCTCCCTCGGCAAAACGCCATTATTAATATGCATGGCATGCTGCCAAGGGGGAACCATGGCCATGTACACCTGTACATTCTGCGTAGACTCTACACGGAGCCTACATGGATTTTATTGAATCCTGGGGACTGTCTTAACACTTTCCTTACATTCTACCATAGTTGCCTTGTTATGCATGGCAAATCACTTCCAGGTAAACATACTTACCTAATCTGCATAGTGATATTATTCTGCAGCAAAAGGAAAAGTGCTAATTAATCTCTTAATTCTAACATGTAATACAATACTATCAATTAACACAATTAACGGTATTATTAATAACCATAATACAGGATGTACTAAACAGTACACAAAGACCGATTGTTTACACTAGATGAATTCCAGTAAAACATTTACAGTTTTAAGCCACTAAGATATATTTAGGTCTTTGAACCTCTGAATAATGTTATCAATTTTGCCTTCATTTCTTTCAGTCATTACTGACTTCTCTGTATAATTGTTTGGAACCATGTAACAGCTACCTGTTTGGAACCATGTACCAGCTACCTGTTTCCGTAGATAACCATGCAAGTCATTTTGATCACTGTGTCTATTTATAATGGCGTTTCTCTGGATTGTGAACTGTACTAAGGTAGCTTTGGCTATGGAGGTTCCTGCAGCTGCAGCTACTGACAATCACTATGCCAATCTGACTTATATTAAATGCATCTGATGCACCTAATGCTGTCCCAGTGCCACTAACGTTGTATCAAATCAGGATTGCTTTACCCTTCTGGCTGATAGACTGTTATCTTGGATAATAATAATATACTATGTGCACTACTTTGTGGTAATGCCCCAGTCTAGCATATTTAGCCTCTATGTAAATAACTACACTTAGCCTTAAAGATTGTTTAACTTCCTCTTGGTGGGATTGTAACAAGATCTTCCTGTCTTCTGAAACCAGTATGGCTATGGCAAGTGTTAGTACTATTAAGAACTGTTTTTACACCAAAAATTGTAAAATATATAGATATTACTTCTACCAAATGTTACTTAGCAAATGAATCTGTTTCTGAAAAAAAATGTGACCTGATTACTAAAGGTGCTCCATATCTCCTTGATAACTATCCTTTCGAGTACAAAGGTATGACATAATTTTTGAAGAATTCTACTCAGTTCTGAGTAGTTTTACTGTGTATTATCTTAGGGTAAGTTAATTATCCTTAAAAAGTAATTTTGAAATTCTGTTGTCTTTTTTTCTACTGTTGAAGATAGTAGAAATCAAATGCCAAGACTGAAACACATTAACAGTCACACTGCATTTTTTGGCCTGTTGTTTAAAACACTCAAACTGTGTTGAGCCACATTTGCATCTACAGTGTTATCACAGTTTCTCATTATGATATAACAATTTTGTACAGATAACTGATTTCAACCTGAATTTTCTCAAAAAAGAAATATATTTGGGTGTTTCAATACCACAGAAGCAAGTATACACTTCTGGATATCTGCTACAAACCTCTCATCTAAATTCTATAGTAGGTTCAGTTACACGTGGCACAGTGAACATCAGACATAATCTGAATTGTAATAAAATAATACTGATAATAGTTGTCACTTAGCTTTCATTGCAGGCTGTGCTCTGCATTCTTTCTTGACTTCTACAGACTGCATCAGGACTTTGAATGTTTCATTCAGGGCTTTGTTTGTTAGATTAACTTCATCCCTCAGGTAAATATGTCATCTCATCAAAATGTTGTCCCATTCTGCAGCTAAAAATGTTACAGTATCAGTCCAGGAAACAGTTTGCATTGATCAGCATGCACAAAGCATTCACTTTTGTGTATTTTGAGTTGCACTTTTTAACAATTAATACTGACAGCCCTGTTTTTTATAGCTGGCAAAAGAAACATCCCCAGTTAGAACTCCAGCTGTCCTTTTCTCAGATATTTGTGCATCAGGTATAAATTTCAGTTCATAGACTATGGGATTTGACTCTGACTGACCCCTTCAGTCCTGCCCAAGTTTTGTGCAGCATTATTTCACCATCACATAAACTTGTTCTTGCATTTGTTTCAAGTACTAATTTTTACAAATTACCTGCTGGTGGGTACTGAGTAGACAAAACCGATTAAGAAAGGTTAATGGCATCCATTAACTCACTCTGAGTCAAAGTAATAATTTTAAAAGGTAAGACTCCCAGTTTGCAATCATCTATGAACTTGGTCAGTCAGAGGCCTTTGACATTGGCTTTGACTTCCCAGAAATAGATACCAAAGCAGATCAGAATCAGACCCAGCACAGAACCCTGATGGACTCCTGTCACAACCCTGGAAGTGCTGCAACCCAGTCTTTTTCTTCTAATATTTTAAAAATACTCTCCTGCAAAATCTTGTTCATCCTCTCTACAATTCCTGCTGACTGTGGATGATAAGGTATATGAAATCTTTACTGAATTGCTAGCAAATTACACAAAATATGGTCCACTGTCATGCTGTATCACTGTGGGAATCCCCAGTGTGAAACAGGTCGGTCCACAACAATCTGGCAGTAGTTCTAGCTGTATAATGATTTGCTGTTCTTTCATCCACCCGCTTAGAGACACATCTACTATCACCAACACATACTTATGCGTTCTCTATGCAGGAGGTAATGAACCTCTGAAATCTTTTTAAAGTGATGCACAGAGTTCATCTGCTAAAGGAATCCTCAGTAGCATTGGTTGACCATTTCTTTCCTGGTTAGTCTGCAGGCATATTAAACATTTATGCAAATCCTGCACCAAAAGCTTGAGAAAGGGTGCTACAGGTCGAACTTTATGAGCTCAAATAACCCTGCCTCTCTTACGTGCCCTAACATGTAATCATTTGCTTAGCCATCTGGGGGGAGGGGGTACATAAAGAAAACTTCACCTTCAGTCTCTTTCAAATAGAGGCACTGATCCTGTGTTATCTTTTCCATGGTTATCTCTTCTAACAACTCCTGTTTCTCCTTTTGTTACTGACTGTATATCTGCCAGGTCATGTAAAGGTGAAATAGGATTGAAGATTACAACAGATAAATATTCATGCTATGGTAGGCACTATCATTCTCAACAAAGAGCTGCATCTTTGGCTGTTTCATCTACTCACTGATTCCCCTTTATATGTTCATTCTCAATTAATCTCTGATATCCTTTGATTATACAAAAATGGCAGCTACTAGGAGACTATAATCGTTTTTGTACCATGCCTTGCAAAACCACAACATGCTGAAGGAGTTCACCCTTAGTGTCTGTTATCCCCATGTCAATAAATGTGGAGTAAGTGAAGTGACTACAAAAGAACTGCTGCTAAAAACATTAACAGGATGGTCAGAAATTTCTAGCAGATGCTTTGCAGCTTCTGGTTTTGCCCTTAGAACTGACATACCCCTGCGCAACCTAACCATGTATAGCTGATCATTGTGAGGGATATAAAAAGCATACTACCTCATCACAAACTTTCTACCCTGCCAATACTGGGCACCATCAATACAAGCACAAGGGAGAACTAGATCATAATAGGAGAGGGAGAAGTAGGGACATTATTATGTTTCAGCATTTCTGACATGGCAGCACGTGCAGCATCAGCATTCATTTATGCAGCCATGATATCCTCTCGGATTCATAACTTATTAGCAGTAATGCAGTCCTGCACAACTGGCACCTGGCAATCATGCACCAGTGCATCAAATCTTTATACAGCTCTAGTAGGCATGGTACAGTTTAACATATCAGTTGCACCTTTGTGCCATTCAAGGAAACATGATAGGAATTGTTGCCGTACTTGGGAACTGCGTTAATTCATGTCTATGAATCATGGTAGTCTCTGGTGGCATATGGAACAGTGTGAAAGATACATTCATTTATCTGTGTGCAAACACATCTGTGCAGTGTGTTCATAAATGCCAGTGTCCATTGACTATAAGGTCTTTGTTATCTGGGATAAATGAAATAAAAGGCTAGAGACAACTTACATCAGGCCAAAAAGTCAAAAATTAAAAACAAATATAGCCATTTAACGAAAACAGACAAACATAAAAAATGCATAAAACAATAAATATAATTATTCAAAGTATTTCTTGTGCAAGCAAAATCTTCCTCCAACATACAGGACAGAGCACTTCACATATCCTAATATTAAGCTTAATTGTAACCCCATCATTAAAGACAAACATTGCCCTAAACCTAGACTTAACTATATTAGCTGTAAGCCTGAATGAAATATAACTCTATCCTTCACCTTATCATTAACTGAGTTTAGAACAAATTGAAAAAATAATAAAGAATGATTATTGAAAAAAAAAAGAATATTTTTCTAACTACAATCCAAAATTCAAATATACAAGTGCTACAGCAACCAGATAGGATGAAATAACATTTGTATTAAATGCAGTGTTTGCAGAAATAGAATTTTGATCAAAACAACATTCAAATAAATTAAATTCTTATAGAGGGTTTCAGCATTAATAATGCTGTGATTTACTGACTGCTTCTGTCGCACACATGGGGAGTCTGTTCCAAAGAAGGGGGACTGTCTCTCCAATATGTCCTATTTGTGTCTCAAGCAAAATTTTGGTCTTTTGATCTTGTAGCTTTGATGCTGTTTGTTTTTCAGGTGTGCAAAAGGTTAATCAAAACAGGATCCAGGTATACCTTGTCTGCCAGGCAAAGATCACCTGGCAGAAGTCTATATGATACTGAATAGAGAAAGGGCTTTGGGGTGATTAGTGTAGGACATTGCTTTTACACCCTGTATCATTTTTATAAGGAATTTTTGTGGACATTCCAGTTGCTGCATGTGTCTGGTCAGGTACATACTGAAGGGGGCATTATAATCTATGATGGGCCTGATAAGGGCCAAGTACAGTGGTATAATGACCTCTATGGACCTAGATGCTATGCCCTTACTTAGAAGTTGAACAACATAGAAGGATTTTTCTACCACCTTGGTCAAAGGCTAGGTTACTGTCCACATGAGTTCCCAGATACCTGACTAGGGAATCAACTTTTAGGGGTGTTTTATTGTGTTTTATTGATGACGTAATTACCTGAGGTGGCTAACTTCCCAAAAGCTACTTTAATGCATTTTAGCAATACGTTTTACGCCAAGGCTTTGGCACCAAGAATTTGTCTGTGTTAGACCTTCCTAAAGGGTGTTCTCATCTTGGGGGATACATTAACTTCCAGTTTGCAATTATCTGCAAACCTGGTCATTCAGAGATCTTTGACATTGGTTTTGACTTCCAACAAGTAGATGCCAAAGAAGATCAGACCCAGCAGAGAACCACTGGTCATATTCAGCAGCCAGCTAGCTATCCAGTGTATTATAAAGGAGTTTATGACTAGTTCCATAACTTTATTAATAATGTCAAGTGGTGTATTTGTATCAAATGCCTTTACATAGCTCTAGATATGCAATACGCACCACATTCCTCTCATCCATTGCCTTAGTGACCTTTTCAAAGAAGTCCACTCGGTTCAGTAATCATGACCTTCCTCTGACAAAGCCAAACTGGGATGTTCCAGTGGCTGGAGGTCTCGTATGTCCTTGTGTTTTTTTTTTAAATAAGAAACATTTTTATTGAATGATCACTTATTATATAGGCAATCATGCATTTATATAACTGAAAATAAACCATATTGACATATTTTCAGTGGCAAACATTATACATCCCATAAAATCTTCTATACAGTCATTGCCAATCAAACATTACATAACTCATTCAATTCCTGCCTTCCCTTAAACCTCATTCCTCCTCCAAAATATTATTCTACATGTATTGTTCTCTAACTAACCATTTTCTATGATATTTGATCCTACCTTTTCTAAAGATCCCAGGTCCAGTGCTTTTATCTCTGAGTTTAGACTTTGAATTCTATTTTCTAGTAATTGCTTTTTTGGAAGCCACCAGAGTAAACTCAGCAAAGCCTTACTATGTCTAGGCAATTCTGATTCTGTATCACTGTTCAAAAAATAATATAGTTACACCAATTTTCATACCCAATATTTCTGACAGAGTAATCTGCAGGGAATTTTTAAAGTCTGCCAAATCATTACACCACAAAAAATATGTTATTACCTCTTTCTTCCCTATCACACTTCCAATATCTGCAGTCTACTTGAGGAAAAAGTCTTTCCCCCGGATTCATGAACCCTGCACCAGGCACAGGCGTAGCGTATGCGGGACAATGCCAAATATGTCCGCCGAGCGATTCAGGTACGAACCAGCTCCATGTGCACTACCAGTGTATGCCAGATCTACGCAGCCCTCGGCATAGGTATGCAAATCACCCCATGCGCAGTGTCGCACCATGCTAATGAAGGCATACAGCGATTCACAAAGTGGTGCAGGCGTAGCACAAGCCCATGGAAATGTAAACCAAAAAACATGGTTTACATTTTCCCAAACAGAACATTGGAGTTGTGGAAGCGGACCAGACTCATGTATTACAAAGTTAACATATGCCAATGGTGAAATACACAGCCAATGGCACAAGAAAAGATGTACAACACCTAAAAAACAACATTTAATGTCATGTCCACAGTAACGCACAGTGCAACTGCAGGGCATGTGTGTGCAAACAGGAATACAAAGGAAATATATACAGATGTCATAAAATCGCAATGAAAGACAAATTAGGATTGCACCATAATATGCAATGGTAGGCATGGCACACCACAAGCAAGGCGCAAGGGTTGCCAGGGGCCCGCGACAGTGTTCGGCGCTGTAACTAGGAATTAGTAGTCAATGCCATGCAAATGAGGCAGGTAATACTGAATCGCAAACGTCCCGCTGGATTAAGGATGTACCTGACGGCACAGCGCTATAACACCGAGGAGTGTATCAAAAGTGATACATGACATCAGCAGAGGGATGTGCCACCGTATCAGTAAGCACATTGGAGCAATGTAAATCTGGCCTGGCCATTGCTAAGCAAAGCTGCAGGACAGGGATGGGGAGGAGGGTATAGAACCATTTAGCTGAGAGCACACATGGTGCCTGAAAGCGCATGTGTACGGGGATGAACTCGTGCCCGAAACCTGGTAAGCAGATGCACACGCCGCGAACAATAGCACAAACAGGAAGGTCAGGGGAAGAAAAGAAGGAAATGCCAAAGCAGGGTAATTGGCGTACTAATGAGCAATTAACACCAATCAACTCACGGTGGCCAATCAACGGCAGTAGACAAGCCTGCATGCAGAAACCTGCAAAACAGGATAGGGGAGGCATAGGATTGCAAAGAAAGGTGGGGAGGACCTGGAATGCAAAGATAGGAGAACTGTCATAGCAGAGCAAAGCAAACCTACAGTAGATCGGAAATAGCACACATTACGCAAGATAAGCCAGGTCTAGAAAAGTACAAATGAAAGCAGGCAACTGGATGCATGCCAGCAAATGGTAGGTATAACGTGCACAAATGTAAACGGAAGGGCAGGAGGTAATTCACGGCATCCAAATGTAATGCAACACCAAAGGCAGCACAATAGTGGTTTCATAAATAAAACACAGAAGATACCCTGTAGCCACGATAGTACATACATACCCTATGACATCATCAGTGTTCACAGCAAAACAGTATAAAGTGTGAAAGTACCCAACACACACGTGTGTATTCCCAAACACCACACCTTAGGTGTAAACAGACGGGAAACTTTTAAAATGTGCATGTTGGGAGCTGCCATAGCTGTGATTCATCAGCATGCGTTACAGACCGACGGTGTTGTGGAGGATGATGCCAACAACCACCGTAGGCCTCGGAGGAGGAGAAGAGTGTTCAGACCAAGGGTAACCTACCAGGGGCTACATGATCTGGAGATAGTAGAGCATTACAGGGTGGACAAGAACATCTTACAGCAAATAGTAGAGCTGTGCCGGCCATGCCTGAGAACCAGAAACAACAGAGGGGAACCCATCCCAGTGGACAAGAAGGTATGTGTAAGCTTGCGAATACTAGCCACAGGTACCTTTCAAAGGCCAACTGGAGATATAATGGGGATCTCACAGGCATCGGCATCCAGGGTACTACACCAGTTTCTGGATGCCATGTTACCACATGCCAATGAGCATATAAACTTCCTCCGAACTCAGGAGGAGTTGGCCAGCAATATGCGTCACTTCCACCATGTGGCAAACTACCCAGAGGTACTGGGTGCGATAGACTGCATGCACATACATACAAATCAAGTCACCACCCGGTGAGTATGGTAGGCACTACATAAACCACAAGGGATTCCACTCCATCAACTGCCAGGTCATGTGCAATGCCCAGGGCATTATCATGGATGTGTGTGCTGGCAGCCCTGGAAGCTACCACAACTCCCATATCTGGCATGCCTCACAGCTGTATCAGGTATTTGTCAGGGGGGACATCCCACAAGGTCACCTTATGGGGGATGCTGGCTATACACTGGAGCCATGGATGATGACCCCCATCAAAAATGCACAAACACCAATGCAAGAATGCCATAATGAGGCACACGCACACACCAGAATCATCATAGAGCGTGTGTTCGGGATGCTGAAATTACAGTTCTGGTGTTTGGACACATCTGGTGGAGCCTTGCAGTACTCTCCAGGCACGTGTGCCCACATCTTCATAGTATGTGCCATGCTACATAATATGATCCTGTGGAAACAGCTGCAGCAGGGTCAAAATGGGGGAGGGCCTCACAGCCCACCGCAAGTGCCAAGGCCAACACAGGCACAGAGGGATCCAGACCATGGACACACTGTGCCAGCCCCAGTAGGCAGGTGGAGGCATGCCCAATATGCCTACGCCTTGGCAAAGAGAGAACATATAGCACATACCTTGACAGTGTAGGCTCCCACGGACTGACACCCATCCCCACCTGCACACACAGTAACATGGATGGCACACAAACATGACTACCTGTAAACTGTGATATATAGGTGGCCCACTGTGGAATACTACATAGGCAGCCCTCAAACATTGTACATGCAACAGCCATGGGAACACGGAAATGTCAACACCTGAACAGTAGATGCGCCCATCAGCATCTGTCGGTGCTGTGTGTATAGGTTCCCAGGTACATCGGTAGGTACATGCCCGATTGTCAGAGGCAAAACACCAAATGAGGCAAACAGTGACTCCCATCACCACAACATCGAGTAAGCAACTTTTACGTACTAGAGCAGAGGCAATCATGGGAGCACATGTGTGTAAGCACTGTCCTACACACAGGCATCATGGATTACCCGCCGTGTAACTGAGGGGCTCCACAAAATGTAATCATGGATGTTGTGTCAAGGCAGGGTATGTACCCATGACAGGCATTCATCACCCTGGAATGCTGCATACACGGTCGTATGAAGGTGTAGCAAATTATCGGGTGTAGCTAATTGTGATATACATGCCCAGTGCCAGAGTACAGCCAGTAAACATCACATGGACATACCATTAACTGGCCCCATCAAGTTGTAAACTAACAGAGTCATCCATGTGAGTGTAGTGTGGAGTAACTGCTGTAGTGTACTGCACATACAAATTGACATAATCCATGTACATCCCACAGATGTCCAAGTGGTACATGCAGTGACTGTCGTGCATGTTCCCGGTCCCACGTCCCGCAAGGGATGTAACGTAATCCTGACGGCACGAGTAATGCATTCTGGATGCAGGTCATCAGAATATGTGTAGCACACCTTAGCTGGAATAAGCATTGCCCACAGCTGGTAAGCGATGTTTAAATACGACTATACGGATATGCGCGAAACAGGGCTAAGCATCACCGACCACTGCACAGATCACGGTCAATGATGTACAGAACAGGTGACACCAACATTAGTCACCCCTGAACAAATAGCACCTGCTCTGAAGGGTAAAATAACCACTGCCAGGAGTGGAACAGGCAGTCATGTACACAATCATCCAACACTATTGCTAGGCAAGATATACGTACGGTAGGGTTGCCACAGTTCAAATGACCAATGTGGGACATACGCCAGATGTCTGTAGGATGACACACACCTGGCCAGGACGAAAACCAGAATGTCAGTGTTTTGCATAGATAAAAAGCTTAGTCTAGTAATGGTCGCAGGTGCGTGTTCCGTGTCCTGTAACATGTAGGTGGGTCAGATACAGAATAAGTGTGTTATGCAACTATGACATAAACTATAGGGAATATGTTTGTCCCAAAGTCGCAGGACATTTGCTATGTTCACAAATATTTCACAGGACACAACTGCACAAAGAGGGACTGTCCCTCACAAAGTGGGATGGGAGGTAATCTTAACCTATGGCAGGTTTGTAATGTGACAGGTACAGACACAAACGTGCGGAGTCCAGGAAACACAGTATACACTGACAAACACACAATGAAAGGCGTAGCGTGCCTGTCACCACCCCTGTCCGAGATATGTATATATGTATATATATATATATATATATATATATATATATATATATATATATATATATATATATATATCTACACATATATAATACAGATAGAAAGGGTGATAGTGTGATATATGTCGATATACAAGGGGTCACTGGCATCTGCAAATATATAGATAGGTCGAAGACATTCTAAACACCTTTGAGGTACAAATAAACAGGATACCGCCAACTATGGAACGTGTCACACACCAACACGTGTAACCAGGAGGCTGAAAGACAGAAAGACACAGTACTGGAACAGTAGAACCATGAGCAATATGACGATAGTAAGGACATGTAGTCACCACTGGCAGTGGTGTGGTGCAGTCCACATAGGTACAGTGCACAACTGTGGTTGTGAGTGATGTAGCCTGTGTATATGTGTGTGGTGAGGGTGCCATGTGTGTTCCCATGTAACTAAAGTGTGTGTGTGTGTCCGCATAGTGTGTCTGTAGGTTGCAACTCGGAGGTAGATGATTATGGTAGGTGCGGGTATAGCTAGCCGTAGGCATGCGGTAAACATCTGTCCCACATTGGGAGGGACAGCCCCCCCCGGGCAGGTGTGTCCTGACATGAAACATTACAAAGGGCAACTGTCCGAGAGTTTAGGACATTAGTATGTCCCACATAATATGCAATAGTTGCAGGAAATACTCATGCCTGTATGTAAGAAATGGAAATGTTACATGCAAACCGATAAGTAGTGAAGGACCAAGAACAATTGGTATGTAATGAGGATAAAAGTATGTGCTATCCTGTGTACTGACCGTAGTCATATGTCAGCCTGTAAACACCACTGTGTGACCCGCAAGTGTCCAACTATGGCCACATGAAAAGGTGGCAAGCCATGTGACAGAGGGTCTGACACCAACACCACTGCAATGACTGCAAATATCTGGGACAGACATACACAGGATAGCGTTCATTTACAAATATCCCTGCGCATATCACCGTACATCCGGAGGTATGGAAGTATCAACCGTACCTGCATACCATATAGAAACCAATTAACAATGGCCCAAAGTAAATTCCCATAACAGAAGTCTATTAAGTGATAGCACTGTAATTAGGGAAGGGGCCCACACACATATATATGGACTACGTAGAAATGCAAGCCCCACAAAACCGTAAATGCTACGTACACCCACCTACATCCCCCACACTGGAAACAATAGCAATACAGACCGTAACCACAGCCCAAACATCTAGTTAGTCAATTACATCTGCTGAACCGTTGACATACCTTGTGAGAGACACATTTAAAGGTGCCATGCAAAATTGTATCCATCGTATAACGGAACAAACGACGATGTTACAGGTGTTTGCAATAGTCCTTTATCAGACGGGTGGGATGACAGGTACAGTCACAGGTAGAACCACATACTCAAGCTGTCACACACAATCCACTGTGGACATGACCCCAAAATAGACTTGGCTCTACACATAGCAGTTGCAATTGCACACAACAAAACACAATACAGGCCGTCTCCCCGAAGGCAGGGCAAATGGCCTATGCCCAGGTGGAGAATTCAATTATACCCCACTGCTGCCCCATAATTGGTGAATGGAGTAGCTGCACAGCTGAAGTGCATGTAATTAGTCACACTGGACCACCAATTGGTGTCAGTAAACCACATGTTGCAGGTATAGACGTATAAGGATGACTTGCCAGATATGCAAACTGTATGCTCATACTGTATAACAGTTGAAAGAGTGATACAGAAGAGCGAGATAGAGACAAAACACCAGAACGATATCAAGGTATGTAGAACACTAACTGTATGTATAGTATGTTCTGTATTCCGTAATGTCAGTGTATGCATAGCCTGGTTTGCAGTAATTAAAAGTGTCCGCCATGCATAAAGTGGGGAATAGTATTTATGTAGTGATGTTTCGCTGATCGTACTAATGCTTGTAGAAGAGTGCAGTGGGCCACATGGTAAACAGCACAGACACCACAAGGGATGCAACATGACGGCGTTAAACAGAACAATGTCATACGACCCGCAGTCAGTGGTAGGGTATGTCCAATAAGTACGTGCCATAGCAGGGGATAGTATATGTAGATATACTGTAACAGTACGCATGTGCCTGGGCATATAACGTCAATGACATGTCTAAGGTGGACCCTCTGTGCAAGTATGCTTTGAATTATGGGATACCATGTAAAACATGTGTAATGTATAGTACAGTATATTGATACGTCAAATATGTTACACAGGAGAACAGGCATATGATGCATAACAAGGGTATCATATAGTGATGTGAGTAGTATGTAATTAAGATATGTATAAACAGTTATGATGAAATAAGTACTATGTACTCCACTCTGTGCATTTGCAAAGGACGCAAACATTACTCCCATACTAGAATAGCAGAAGAGATGTGACAGAAAAACTTGAACATGATTGGCGTGTACAATAACAGTATACATATGACCTGTAGTCACAGGATATTGTAATAGCGTGACAGCCAGTCTAACTGGAAGGGCTATACCAGTAACCATGCACAAATGACATGTAATAGTGCCACAGGTTCATAGTGGGGTACCATGCAGTCTGGCAAGTCTATGTGTAACAACAACTACAGTGTAAACACCAGTGGCACCTCTCTAGGGTAGTGTCCTGTGAACAGGAGGGAGGGTGGCCTAATGGGTAAGGTGTTTGCCTTACAAACACAAGGTACAGGGTTTGAGTCTCACAAGGGATAATTGGCTAGGCTTACAATGGCCCGCAAGAGCAGTTAGCTTAGTACTAATCTATGAATCTATGAATCTATGAATCAGAAGAACCATGTGTAACCTGCATCACTTTACAGTACAGGCACTGGAGTGATCCCTGGCATACATGTGTCCACCATCCACCAAGCGAGGTATCACATGAACACTGCTACTGACTGTCCATGCATGATGTACATAGGAATCATGTCCCAAAGCATGGTGAGTGTCCGGTCTGGGAATGCAACCCCCAAGCACATGCCACACACTGTCGCGCGTGTGCACATATCCATGAGCATCATGGTCATAGTGGCTATTGTGTATGTCGTGTATGCGGAGTATATCCATAAACATATTTGCAGACATGGGCCCTGTCTTTGTAGCAGATGTCACCCCTGAGTATGTAGTCTGCAAATGTGTACAGACATGGTGTCTGTACATAAGCCGCATACTTTAACAGTTGTAGCTCAATAAACATCATGACATTTTAATGTTGAGTTATGTAAAGCTGTTGTGTAAGGTACACCCTATGCGGGGTGTTGTACCCATGGATGTGTGTATATGTCCGGTGTTCAGAGGTACAATGGGTGCCTATGTACCAGCTACACACCCAGAACAGACATGTGTGGACACGTAGAAGGATATCCACGCCACAGTAGCAATGTGGTAATCACAGGACTGTGTGCGACATACATGTGTCTTACAAACATGTACAATGCAACATGTATGTAGGGGACTAACACCTATGTGATAACCAGTGGGTGGATGGTGTACTGCAAAGGTGATGTTCACACCAAGTGTCATGCAGGTAGAGGCCATGATGTTCATATTGGTATCTGTCACAGTGACACCCATATGGATGGGGTCTGTATCAGCTGGTGGAGCAACAACGGCGCTGGGTATGCCGTGGTCTGTAATGCTAGGCAGGGAAGTCCCCTCAGTGGTAGCCTGTACCTCAGGGAAGCATATACCGAACATGAGGGCCCCATGACTGAGGACTGTGGTAATGCCAAGTGTAACTGGAATGCAGTATGTGATAAGGTATGCCACCCTCAGTGTGTGTGTCCCATCCATTAGCCACATTGCATAACATCCAGAGACATAGGACAGGGAGGGTGGCCTAATGGTTAAGGTGTTTGCCTTGCAAACACAAGGTGCAGGGTTTGAGTCTCACAGGGGCTAATTGGCTAGGCTTAAAATGGCTTGCAAGGGCAGTTAGCTTAGTACAATCTATGAACCTATGAACTTATGAAACTATATGTTGTGATGTACAGGTGGATGTGTATGTAGTCAATACCAGAATGGAGAATGGTGCTGAATGGCAGCAAGAGGACAATGCAGGCTGTGTGGACACCCGTGTCATCATCAACTACTCTGGCGACTGTAGGAAAGGTGTTCAACAGGTGTAGGAGGCATGCTGTGGCCCCAACAAGACCAACCCAGCTGGCATCAAAGGACTGGAGCACAACAAAGACTCAACAAATGATGTCCATGATGATGTGCCCTATAGCCATGCATAACAGTCCAGTGAGGTGTGTAGGGCAATAGTCCCAGTCGTGCAGTGTGGCGCCACCTGTGTGGAGTGTTACTGTCGTTGTGTGCCAGTCAGGGGCCACAATGACTGGTACAAGGCTATTACTGAATATGGTGTCCCAGTGGGGAGACATGCTGTTCAGACTTCTGTGGACATCACAGCCTGGGATATTGTAGGGTGACAAGGAGCCTGTGTCCTAGGACATATAGAGTGCAGGTCAGTACTGTGTAGGTGTGACTGCAGGTACACCGCAATGTACCTGCAAGGAATGTGGCCCTGCAGGGAGTTAGAGGGTGTAATGTTAGCAATGAAGCCATCAGACAGCATGCTGCCAACATCACCTGTTACTGTCATGTTCCAGAGTGACAGTTGTATGTGTGAGCAGATGTGGGTATTGCATACGACTACTGACATACCACCATAATGCCTTGTGGTACATCTCGGAATGTGTCGCAGTAATGTGTACATAGCTAGTTATGGTGTATGTGATGAGGGATCCTGTGGCCCTATCGAGGCTGACCAGTGAGTCACCCCACCCATGGGAATGTACACCACTGTGTAACAGCCCCACCTGTTGTTGTAAAATATGTCCATGGGACCACACACCCAGAGTGTCGTCTGCAATCTGGTGTGTACCATCATGGCTCTGTGTGAAATAACATGAACCATATTGTCATGTACGTGCTATTGAAGTGTACTGGGGTATGTCTCAGCATTTGCATGTACATTGTCCACCTGCATGTGTGTCATGACAACAACTACCGCTGTCATATGACATCTGTAGTTGGTGTTGTAGTACTCATCTACTGTGTATGCCGTGAAGTGTGTGGTGCCGGTATGTGGCTAACAAGGGTGGGTAGCAGATGTTCAGATTCAACCAATGAGAGGATAAACCCAGGTGTGGAACAGCAGTCACATGTTGGTAGTGTCCATGTCAAGGATACTGTTGGTCTTGGAGGTGGTGTATGCATCGAACCAGCCGAGCGGAGGTTATGACTCACGCACAGTGTACGCCTAATGTGTCAGTACATATGCGGCTATCACAGTTAAGTGTGGGTTACTGTCAGTCTCACATTAGTAGCAGCAGTAGTTCCGGACACAGTTATATGCATGTGGAGCACCTGCGATGCATTGTGCGAAGTAACCAGTCAGGATGTGTGTACAACATAGTGGAATATGGGGACACCTCAGCTGTGGGTGTGCCAGTTCAGGTACATGCCTGAGAGGTACAGTGTGTCTATAACCAGTCATTGCAGGTGTGCTCTGCAGAGCGAAGAGGCAGGTCCCAGTCACTGCAGAGATATTGAAGTGGTGCAGTATCAGGTGTGCCTTGCCTGCGTGCATCACAGAGGATGATGTTAAGCATTGTGTGACATGACCACATGCTTCGCTAGCCAGTTCCCATTCTGGTAGTGACTGTTATTGGACACTGTGCAAGACAGGCAGTATAAAAGCAGCAAGAGTCCAACATGTGATCCATACTCCCAGGGCTGACAGGTGCAGGTCAACTGTGCCACAGCATCATGTTGTTTGGCCGGGTCTGTCAAAGTGGACGTATACTAGACGCCTGTGGAATGACAGCAGAAGCATGGACAACTGTTTGGAGTGACACAGTCATTCGTAGTACAGTGGTAACAGGTCCGGATGACTGCAAAATGCTTCCCAAGGCATGGACCACACCATCAGGGCGACAACACTGGTGGGCTATTGCATGTCCCTGCACACGTAGTCTGTGCCCTAAGTGACAACTTCAGTTACACAAACATGGAAGATGAGTCACATCATACCTGCTGACTTGTGGCATGTGTGCATAGGTTATGTCACAGAACCAGTTACTGGACAGCAGGATGTAAGTGACTATTGTCTTGTGTAGCCTGCTGAGTGGAACAGCAGTGTGACTGCCGACAGTCACCTAAGACAGGTGTGTTGTGTATGTTATGACACCCTATTGGCTGTATGTGATGGGCACACGTGTCTGTGGGCTATAGGTTGGTGTGGTTGTGTTTGGTGATGTGGGCTGTCATTGGTGCCCACACAGAGTATGGAGGGGTACTGTACAAGGTGTCTCCATATGTGTGGCCTGTGGTGGGGATATGTGGGACTATGTGATGTGTGGGGTGCGATGCCAGTGTTGCACAACCCCACATGACTGTCAGGTGCAGTCAGGGTTGGTGACAGTATAACCCCCAGCAGGGCTGCATATGTGCATCCCCCACAGGCTGTACTGTTGTATGTTGGGAGGTGTACATTCACTGTGTACATGAGACTAGCTCTATTGCCACATGTACAACATAGTCATCATAATGACAGGCAATAGCACTGGTACGTACCAGTTGGACATGCCTGTATATAAGTGGTACATGGCAGGTGGACACGCCATAGAAACCACCATGTCTCACGAGGTATGTGAGTGATGTGTGTACGACAGCTGTTGTACAGTTATCAAGCTGGAAATGTATGGACATACAGTGTACCTGTGAGGACTGGTGTGAAATGGGTGCTAAACTAAGCAGTAGCTTATAACGTGCCAAGAAGCTCTGAACAAGTGCTGAGCATGCCCATACATTACAGATAGGGTGTTTTATAATATCAACCCACAAGTGTTGACAATAGTCATGCTTGGTGTCACCACATCAGAACACTGCCGGGTATGGTCTGCAAGTCCATGAACCATTATCAATGTAGATGTTAGCAGTACAGATGTACAAGACAGTACGGATGTTTGGCTACAGATGCCTGTGTATGTCACAGGAGTGTTCTACTAGTGGCCTGTTGACAGACTCACAACTACCAAAGGTGCTACAGTGACATGTGCATATCACACATTGTCAGCTACAGTAAACCAGGGTTAATGTGTTGTACCCCACCCACATTGTAGCCCATACCACACAGACAAATGTCAGCCATCTGTGTATGTGAGGATGTGAATGGCCATGACCTATGGGCAATTGCTGTCAAAGTGTTGTGAACAACATACAGAATGGGCTGTGTGTGTGATGTGTGTGACATATGTGCACATTCTGGTGGATGATATCAGCAATGACACCACTAGGGGAATACCCCCGTACCCATTAAGAAACACTTGGGCTGTGGTCAAATGTATGGACACTGTGATAGGGATGGTGTAGTGTAGTACACCTCCCTGAGCTGGAGACATCTCCCTGGCCCTTTAGGTAGTCATCCGAGGTACCCATGACTTGATAAGGTGGTATCCATGAGCACGGAGATCATTGGACAGGCATACACAGCACCCATGTGACCAATATTGGAATACACATCACCCTCCAGGGGTAGGGCCCATGCGTGGATGGCTGATACCAGCCTCCACAATACTCACCTCCAGTATGCAGCATGCTATCCACCTTGCATACAGATATATGCCACACTATGCTGTTAGACATGCTACATGTCCATAGCCTGATCTGAAAGACATACGTCATGGACAACCACTGTCCCACGATTAGGATGGCCACATGCTGGACAGATCCCTGTGCCATACCTGTGACATACTCCTGCCATACCATGCAGCCTTGTCCATATAGCTGCACATATCATCCCTGTCATGCATGGTGTGATGGCTGTATGGTAGATGTAGTATCATCTATCTGGATCAGTAATGTGTCATTGATGCCCCTCGGGGTGGCGTAATGGGTATCGGATACAGATAGGAAACCCAGCCCGTACATGCTATAGCCAATAACCTTACCTGCGAATGACGTCCGACTAGCCATTGTCCCATGTCTATCACATGTGCAACACAGGTGATCCGTGGCGGGATGTTGAACAGCTGTACAGTGCAGTGTAGATGTCTATGGAAAAACAGATGCGTGTACAGGTTTCTATGCGTACTTCGTGCATTGTCACTGCCCAAGTCCAGTAAGGCTGTGTCTGTGTTGATATGTGACATATCCACAGCATCAAGGTCAATAGCATTACCGTAGATGCATCAGGCATGAGTAGATAGGTAAGAGCACCAGTGCAGGCAAACAGACATGCCCACATGGAGACTGATGTCACATACAGTAGGAACACTAATGAGGTGACACACATATATGGGGATGATATCCAATGCATACTGGGTGTTACATGTGTGTGACACATACATGCCAGTCGTGTTAGTGACATGTTGATTTGCAAAGATAACTGTGCAAATGTACTAGAAATGTATGTGCAGCAGTATCACTGTACATGTCTGTAAATGTGACCCGTCACCTTCATCATGTCTTACAGATAATGTCGCATACATGCCTACCAGCTTATAGCTGACAGGAGGATGATGTCGTAATCCCGTACCTCCATGAGAACTACGAGGTGTTATTTAGCCACGTGCCACAGCATGCACAGCAGCGGGATGACCTGTGGCAGAATCTTTGCAGGAGGGTCAACGAAGTGGGCGGCCACAACCGCACCTACCAGCAGGTACACAGACACTGCATGGACCTGATACATCATGCAAAACAGCGTGCCACTGCAATCGCCAGGGAACAAGTTGGAACGGGTGGTGGGCCACCAACCCAGCCTCCACTCACACAAACAGAGGAGCTAATGGCCAGTCTGGGAACACCCTCAGAACAGCTCCCACAAACACTAGCTGCTATCGTGGAGGTGGGTGTCTCCCAACCAATGAGCCTGGAGTTGCCTGGTAAGTCAGTACTGAACATATGGCCAGTATATCCCATGTACGTGCATGTATCAGTGTACATCATGTAATGTAACAACATATGCAAGGTATGTGGACACACATGCTTTATGCTACCCTGTGTATGCACCATACCTCTGAACTGTACAGGTATTTGCAGGATGTCCAGATGTTTGCCTCATATTGTTGGTGTGTTCCCCTTAATATCTGTCCCTTTTTGGCAAATAGCTGAGGAATGGAGTCATTAAATGATGACATACAGTTGTGTTTATGACTGCACATTCCATGTCAAACCCATGTGCATGCAAACCTATTGGTCTAGCAAATTTCTAAGTTAGTGAGCAATATGTCCCAGTTGTCCCTATATGTCCCCCATCATAGTAGGCTTTGTCCACATTTATTGTTCTAAGAGGTTGAGAGGTATGGTATGCACACATGTGCTGACTATATGTTATTGTACAGGTAAATGTGTTAACCTGCACTGTGCACCCTGTGGCTGTCATACAGTCATGGATAATGTTCATATCACCCTATACAGGTACCTCTGGTGTGCCGCACAGACAAGAGTCTGTTGCAGATGAGACTATCATCAGTATCAGGCATGTCAAAGCATATATCTATTCACCATGTGACCAATTAATACATGGATATACAGGTCACATCACCCATCATCCACACAGGCCACCCATGTGCAATATATACAACTGAAATGATACACAGACATGAAAGTACAGTATTTGTCATTGCTACATGTGTGTCCAGCTGTGCATACAATGGTGGAGGTGTTCTACAATGGAGACATATGTGCTATACAGTGGAACAAAATGTGTGGTACACAAACCAGTACCGCACAGTGAGCAGTGATATGGGCAGACCACAGGCGTCACCATTGTGTTATATGCCCCTGCAATGGTTTCACACATTGTGATGTTCCGTCTGACATGTCTGAGACACGTAGCATTTTGGTTGCAATAGTGTCACAATTTCCCAAAACCCATACCCCACATACCACACATACACCTGTTGTCTGCATAGCCCTGTAGAAGGTGACATAACCAACATCTATGGGTGTATGTCATATGGGACAACACAGACATGTGTGATAGACGGCCATCACATACATGACCAACACATGTGCACACATGGCCATGGGGGATGGCCAGAGACACATAGCCACACAGAAGACGGGATGTGGAAACACCCTGTCCCACTTTGTCCACACATGGTCCAAGTACAGCTGTACTAGACCGATTGTACAGGTGATGTGGTACGCTGCACATCATAAATGCCTGTGCACAGCTAGTGGAGGTGTCAGTGACATGTACCTCATAAGATGTGTTGAACATGATGTCTGTGTCATAGCATGATGGTAGTCACCTTCACAGATTCCACTGACAGTAACACCAGGCCACAGAAACTGTACTTTTCCCCCCTGCCATAGGACGTCACTGTTAGCTGTGCACCTTGTGTGCGTGGTACATCAATGTCATGTGTGAAATGGTGACGTGACAGGTCCGCTATGTGTGGACATGGTTGCCAGGCAGCTAACACTCTGTAGTCATCATCCAGGGGTGTCATCTGTATGTCATCCAGTGACCTGTCACATGACACAGCATGGTTGGGTGTGTATACACCTCAGCATCGTAGGTCACAATCCACAGGTATGTCATGGGTATGCATGCAGTTCTGGATATGCAATGCATACATAACATGCACTGTTTAGCAATACAGACACCTCATGATGCCATGCAATGGCACAGTGTCTGTACATCACACTGTACAGCAATGTAGATGGCTCAGTCCCCTACCATGCCCATGCACATTTGCTCAACATGCATTCTATCTGTAGGGCATATGGACAACACCGCAATGTGATACCCAGTACGATGCTGTACATGTGTCAGGACACCATTGTGTCAGGCATGCATGCATGCATGTTAATGCACACGTCAGCAGATTAAATGTCAAGGTCACGTCAGCCATGTGTACTGTTATCCTGTTCTGGTCCATATGGTGTATCATAGGGATGCATGCATACTACCATGATCTTGTGAATTGCATGGATTCATAGGTTCATAGGTTCATACTAGGCTATCTGCCCTAGGGCATTTATAAGCCTAGTCAGAATGTGTTTGGCTTTCGCCACCCATTTTAAATTTATTTTGCTATGCCCTTTTTCGAGGTTAGTATACTGTGCCTCTGTCTAACAGTGACACAGAAGTGATACCCGGGGTAAACCTACGATCTCCCATCCACTCATCAAGATTCCTCTTGAAGAGAGTCAATGAGGGACTCTGCCTAACCTGGACTGGGATTTTATTCCAGAGTGAAGGGAGCCTCTGGGTTATGAATCTGTCCCTCCAGCATGTCCTATTTATTTCAGTGCTGAGGTTCAAGTCTCGAGTGTAGCTCGATGGGATTTGGATTTTCTGAGGTGCAGCATGTCCATTAATTCTGGGTTGGACATGGCTTTATACGTCAGGCACAGATCGCCTCTGAACAGGTGGTATGCCACTGAGTAGAGCTGGAGTTTCCTTAACCGGGCAGCATATGGCATCTGTTTGAGCCCTTTGATCCTCTTGGTGAGGTACTTTTGGGGTCTTTCCAGTTGCTGCAGGTGTCTGGTAAGGTACATCCCAAAAGGGGCATTGTACTCAATTATGGGCCTGATGAGGGATGAGTAAAGAGGCACGATGACCTCCCCTGATCTAGATGTAAATCCCTTCATGATTAGGTGGGCTATATAAAATGTTTTTCTAACCACTTTGGCCACGTGATTGTCAAATGAGAGATTGCTATCAACTTGGGTTCCCAGATCCCTAATTACTTCTTCTGTACTTAATGGATTACCACCTATGTGGTAATTTGTGGGCACTTTGTTTTTGCCAAAGGGGATGACTATACACTTTTTGGCATTTAGCTTAAGGCCATGGCTCTGGCACCAGTTGTCTGTTTCTATGAGGCCCTTTTGGAGGATGCTTGTGTTGGCTGGAGAGTCGATTATGGCGCCCAGTTTGCAGTCATCTGCGAACTTGGTCAGCCACAGTCCTTCTGTGTTGGCCTGTACCTCCGAGAAATATAGACCGAACAAGAGAGGTCCCAGGACTGAGCCTTGTGGGACAGCACTTGTAACTGGTTTGGAGTCTGACATGGCTCCAGCAATTCTATCCATGTGGATTCTGTCATTGAGCCAGTTTGCAATCCATCTAGTGACATAGGGGTTTATATTTAAGCTGGTGAGCTTATCTATAATGCCCGAGTGGGTATTGTATCGAAGGCTTTACGAGGTCCAGGTAGGCTGTGTGGACCACCTTCCCCTCGTCAATGGCCTTGGTGACTGTTTCAAAGAAATCAACCAGGTTTAAGAGGCAGGATCTGCCCTTAACAAAGCCGAACTGGGTAGGATCCAGTGTTTGTAGGTCCCCAATATCTTTATTTATGTGGTCCATGATGATCCTTTCCATAGCTTTGCAGACCAAGCTAGTCAGGCTTATGGGGCGATAGTTTCCAGGATCCGTTGAGGCACCACCTTTATGGAGAGGGACCACTGTTGCTGTACGCCACTCTTTGGGCACATATCCTGTAGTAAGGCTGAGATTGAACAGTAGTTTTATGTTTGGGTTTAGCTCTTCTTGGAGTTCATGTAGGACGCAGCCCGGGACACCATCTGGTCCCATTGATACTGTGTTTTTTGCTTTGGAGAGGGTGGCTCTTACCTGAGCATCTGAGATGTCAGGGAGGCAGCACTCTGCTGGGATAGATATTTGCCCTTTTGGTGGGGAGGGGGGGGGAGTTTGCACTGAACCTGTCAGCTAGGATGTTGGCAATGTCTGTGGATTCGGTGTATTTTTTGTCATTTTGGACTAATTCTGAGCATATCTGGGAATTACCACCCAGGTTCCTATCATAACTAAAGAAAGCCTTATGATTATCCTTAGTGTCCTGTGCAATTTTTCTCTCGAAGCTGGCCTTAGACAATTTTATGTGTGCCCATAGTTTTTTGATAATACTGATCAGTGATGCCTTCCCTTTTTGGGATTTTGCTCTATCATTTAGCAGCTTCCTCCTTCTATTGTATAGTTTGTTTATGGCTGGGGTCCACCAGACAGGACATCTGCCTTTGGAGGATTGGGTCTTGGTTTTATTTGGGATCGCATGATCCATGCATTCCTGAAGGTGTTCATAGAATGCGTTTATAAAGGATTCTGCGGTCTGGGCCATTTTCCACAGGCCGGGGCTTTGAAGGATTCCACCTCAGTTTTGAGCAGTGTGAAAATTGCTTTAGAGAAGTTTTTCACTGTGGTTTTCTGGGCAGGGGTGGGGTCGGATGTGAATATCCAGTGAGATTAGTTTATGGTCTGATCTTACCAGTGAGGGATACACTTCTGGTCTGGAGCATAGAGTCCCCATGTTGGTGATGATCAGGTCCAGTATGTTTTCCCCTCTTGTGGGAGTAGTAACAAGTTGTTCCATAGCATTTGAGTTTATAAATTCTAGGAACCTTTGGGCTAGGGTGTTGGAGCTAGAGTAATGCTCCCAGTCTATGTTTGGGTAGTTGAAGTCGCCCAATATAATGGTGTTTGGAGAGACCTTCATATTTTCTAGTGTTCTCAGGAAGGCCGAGTGGGGTTCCTGGGTTTGGGAGGGTGGTCTATAGCAGGCTATAAACTGGAAGGCAGTTTTACCCACTGTTATTTGCACATGGATAGTCTCTGATGCTTCATGCTTTGCCACCAACCTGGAGGTGTGGGTATCTGATGAATATCGATACTCCCCCTCCTTTTGTGGTTCGGTCCAAGTTTTGGGGCCGAAAAGCATGGTATGAGGTATAACCTGGTAGTGCTGGGGTGCTCTCGGGAGCCCTGAACCAGGTTTCTGTTACTGCACAGATATCGATGTTCTCCATGCTAAGGAGAGTTTCGAGTGCATGCATCTTGAGGTTTACACTTCTGGCGTTGAGTAGCATTTCTCTCAGTTTCTTATCCCTTGTGATACCTATAGATAATGATATGACACCTGCCTGCTGTAGTGCTCATTCCAGGGGGTATGCTTACAAACACTATTGATGTCTGAGCTGCATGCTGTCAGCTGTATCACAAGCATGCTGCATGCCATCTGTCATCTCACATGCATGGTGTGTCTGTGTGTGTCAGTGTGTGTGTCAGTGTGTGTGTGTGTGTGTGTGCGTGTGCGTGTGTGTGTGTGTGTGTGTGTGTGTGTGTGTGTGTGTGTGTGTGTGTGTGTGTGTGTGTGTGTGTGTGTGTGTGTGTGTGTGTGTGTGTGTGTGTGTGTGTGTGTGTGTGTATGTGTGTCTATTGTAATTTAGAGTCTTTCTTTGCATTCACAGGTGATGTAGGTGCATTACCATCCTGCGGTCCATCTGATAGTGTCCCCACAGATGCTAGCAGTGATGAACATATGCACGAGGTACAGGCAGGGATGTCAGGGGGGGAATCTATGCAGGTAAACGTGAGTGTGCCACCTCACATGGCCGCTCCCATAGTGCCGGTAGCAGTAGCAGTGCAGCTGGTGCTGCGATGTCCACACCAGGTCACAGCAGGCCACGTGGACATGGCCCTGGATGTTCCCAGCGGGGACATGGTTCCAGTGGCCATGTGTCGTCAGACAGTTGCCATTCTGTACCTCTGCCTGGTAGTGCCCATGCAACCCCTGGCAGGCACAGGACACATGGCCGTGTCTGGTCACAGTGAGCTGTACAACCTGGTCTGTACAATCTGGAGCTGTCCATAATACCCTTGTGTAGGCCTCACAAATGACAGAACTGTGTGCACACATACACGCACACAGCAAACACAACTGTAGGGCTCCACAACACCCACATGCATATGGAACAGACATGTCCATTCAAATCACTGGCTCTTACCCGCACATATAATGTCATCCATTGGTGCAGCCTACGCCCCTGGCAAACAGTATCACCCTGTGCATATGGTGAAGCCTGTGCCGCATCCCTGTCATCCACACCATCGGTGCAGGGATATGCTCATATGGTCTGATGCACAGGGTGAACAGAATAGTGAGAGGTGTATCTAACATTACTTGTGTATGCATATTGAGGGATGTGTAAGTTGTATTGGTCGTGTGTGAATACTGAGATGTGAGAGGTGTATCTAATATTACTTGTGTATGCATATTGAGGGATGTGTATGTTGCATTGGACGTGTGTGAATACTGAGAGATGTGTATGTGACATCAGTGGTGTACTGTCGACATGCACCAGTCATACCATGTAGTCCAGGTGCAGCATGCATTGTGATATGTTCACAGTATGTGTCTCGGATACAACAGTAACAGCATGTTGGTAATGATGCCCTTGTTCCCTCCTATGGTGTACTGGCATGTGCCTACAGGTAGCAGTGTTTGCAGTCCCCCATGTGTAACTGTGGAGTACTCACAGGCACGTATGGCAATATCGGCATGCTAAATGTACCCTCAACCTGACTGTTGGACAGTCGAACATGACACAGATGTCCGAACATGACACAGATGTCCGCACATATACTGCACCTGAAGCATGTGGTCAGTTGAACAGGCTACAGCGGACAGAGATTTGACATACATACCAGGAAACATTACAGGTATGTTGACATGGTGCAGGGGTTGTACACAGCGGTCTGGCCAATGATGACGTTAGAGGCCACCTGATAGCATGAGGCCGCACTATGTAGCGGTAATACCCTGTCACAGTACTTGAACATGGCCACATTCACGGGGTCTACAGCACTATAACGCACACCCCGTAGTGTTTAGGTGTGGACCCTTGCCTATGTGGTCATCACCCTCGCAGTACTTTGTACCCACACGACATGGCACAGAGAAGGGGCATGCACAGGTAGCCAGTATGGCTGGGACCGATGGCCTGAACAGGGTAGTAGACTGCATCACTATGAGGGGTTAGTGATCCTGTTTCCACAGTATGGTAGCATACACCCTCACACCAAGCACCAGACATCCATACATACATACATACACACACACACACTGTGGTGACCAGATATGTGTGTATGGATAGCCAAAGTGTGTGATGCACCACACCTGCCGACGTCATGCTTTCCACACTGCAGTATGTACAGATCTCTACAATGGTGTACAGGGATGTGTTACATCTGGGACGTAGTCCCCACCATATGTGGCATGTGTGGTCACACAAACGGACACACATGGCAGTGCTGGGAATGATACACCTGCCATATGATGAGCCGTTTTATAGACATGCAGTGATAATGTCCGCAGTATGTGTACCAACGCTATGTCTGGCAATTGTGTGGCTATATGCACATGGGAGGATGTCAGTGATACAGGTGTCACGTGACATACAGTTGGTAACACCTGACCGCTGTGTATGCGTTATTTCATCACCATCAAGTAACAGTGACATAGCGTACTGTTTGCACATGGCATGGTAGGATGGCATGTGACACACCTGTGAGCCATCCCCGGCACACATACATCTACACAGGTGGATCACCGCTTTATGTACACACATCCCTCCACACGTGATGTACAACCAACCATACTATCTGTATGTCACTATATACAGGTGTCAATGATGGGGCTGCATTGCGACTGCATGTTGTAGTTAGGCACAGCTGTGTTATGGACATCGGCCACTGCACATGCATGGTTGCTGCATGCACAGTACAGATTGTACATGTGCGTTGGTCCTACATGTGTCTCCTGTAGCCATGTTTGTATGCATTGCTATTGGTGGACATGTGTGTTGACATACATAACACATGGACTGTGGTATGATATCATGGGTGTCATGGGCGACTACTACAGAGGAATATGTCCTCCGTCAACATTGCTACCTCCTGTACTGTGAGCATTCAACAGACATAGACCCACCTTCCATTTGCATGCGTATGATTGCTTAGGCCACTGTTCTGCATGGGGGACAGCAAAGGCTTAGCTATGTACATATGTGTTGTGTGTGTGGTCACACCTGACTGCTGTGTATGCGTTATGTCATCTCCATCAAGTAACAGTGACATAGCGTACAGTTTGCACATGGCATGGTAGGATGGCATGTGACACACCTGTGAGCCATCTCCAGCACACATACATCTACACAGGTGGATCACCGCTTTATGTACACACATCCCTCCATACGTGATGTACAACCAACTGTACTGTCTGTATGTCACTATATACAGGTGTCAATGATGGGGCTGCATTGCGACTGCATGTTGTAGTTAGGCACAGCTGTGTTATGGACATCGGCCACTGCACATGCATGGTTGCTGCATGCACAGTACAGATTGTACATGTGCGTTGGTCCTACATGTGTCTCCTGTAGCCATGTTTGTATGCATTGCTATTGGTGGACATGTGTGTTGACATACATAACACATGGACTGTGGTATGATATCACGGGTGTCATGGGCGACTACTACAGGGGAATGTGTCCTCCGTCAACATTGCTACCTCCTGTACTGTGAGCATTCAACAGACATAGACCCACCTTCCATTTGCGTGCGTATGATTGCTTAGGCCACTGTTCTGCATGGGGGACAGCAAAGGCTTAGCTATGTACATATGTGTTGTGTGTGTGGTCCATGCACACATCCACTACAATCACATGTTTGACATATCCAAACATGTGTGTTTGTTGCTGTACAGCAACACTCATCTGTCACAGCTGTGTAAGACCCGGGGCCCCTGGTATGTCTTGAGCTGACCTGGTCATGTATAGTGGTATACTTGCAATGCATAACACCTGTTGGATCCCTGTCAGTACATGCGTACTCTGCACAGTTGCTGTAGACCTCTGTACAGTCCACTGGTCATGTGTCACATGGTGTTGTGGTAATGTATGGCTGTGTACTATAGGTTCATAGGTTCATAGGTTTATACTAGGCTATCTGCCCTAAGGCATTTATAAGCCTAGCCCAAAGTTTTGTGGCTTACGCCACCCCTTATGTTAAAAAATACTGTGCCCATTAGTTGGTTGTGCCTCTGTCCAGCAGTGACACAGAGATGATTCCCGGGGTAAACCTACGATCTCCCATCCACCGGTCAAGATTTCTCTTGAACAGAGCCAGCGAGGTGCTCTGCCTCACATGGACCGGGATTTTATTCCACAGCATAGGGAGTCTCTGGGTGACAAATCTATCCCTCCAGCATGTCCTATTTATATCCGTGCTAAGGTTTAAGTCACTTGCTCTAGTGGATCTGGTAGATTTGGATTTTTTGAGGTGGAGCATGTCCATTAATTCCGGGTTGGACATGGCCTTGTATGTCAGGCACAGGTCACCTCTGAGCAGGCGGTATGTGACTGAATTGAGCTGGAGTTTCTTCAGTCTGGCAGCATATGACAGATTTTGGAGCCCCTTTATCCTTTTGGTGAGGAACTTTTGGGGTCTCTCCAATTGCTGCATGTGTCAGGTGAGATACATCTCGAATGGGGCATTGTACTCAATCATTGGTCTGATAAGTGAAGAGTACAGGGGAACAATGACCTCACTTGATCTGGATGTGAATCCCTTCATGATCAGGTGGGCAATGTAGTAGGTCTTTCTAACCACTTTAGCAATGTGAGTGTCAAAAGAAAGGCCACTGTCAACCTGGGTCCCCAAGTCCCTGATAACCTCTTCTGTGCTTTATGGATTGCCACCTATATGGTAGCTTGGGGTTACCTTGTTTTTCCCGAAGGGTATGACTATACATTTTTTGGCATTTAACTTCAGGCCATGACTCTGGCACCAGCTATCAGTTTCCGTGAGACCCCTCTGAAGGATATCTGTGTCCGATGTACTTTCCAATATGGCACCCAGTTTGCAGTCATCTGCAAACTTTGCCAGCCATAGTCCTCCTATGTTTGCCTGTACTTCTGAGAAGTAGATGCCGAACAACAGGGGGCCAAGGACTGAGCCCTGTGGGACACCACTTGTGACCGGCTTGGAGTCTGACATGGTGCCAGCAACTCTAACCCTGTGGGTTCTGTCCTTTAGCCAGTTTGCAACCCATCTTGTGACATATGGGTTTACATTTAAGCTGGTAAGTTTCTCTATAATACCCAAGTGGGGTATTGTGTTGAAAGCTTTTGCAAGGTCAAGGTAGGCTGTATGGACTGCCTTTCCCTCATCAATGACCTTGGTGACTGTTTCGAAGAAGTTGACCAAGTTCAAAAGGCATGATCTGCCCTTGACAAAGCCAAACTGGGTCAGGTCCAATGTCTGCAAGTCCCCTATGTCTTTGTTTATGAGTTCCATTATGATCCTCTCCATAGCTTTGCAGACCAGGCTTGTTAAGCTTATGGGGTGGTAATTACCAGGGTCCGTAGAGGCACTGCCTTTGTGGAGTGGGACCACAGTTGCCATACACCACTCCTTGGGCACGTATCCTGTGGTAAGGCTAAGAATAAACAGCTGCCTTATATGCGGGTTTAGTTCCTCATTGAGTTCATGTAGCACACAGCCGGGGACACCATCCGGTCCCATTGATGCTGTGTTTTTAGCTTTAGAGAGAGCAGCTTTCACCTGCGCATTTGAGATGTCTGGGAGGCTACACTCCACTGGAATAGTTATCTCTCCTTTGGGGGGGGAGAGGGGGGTGAAGTTTGCACTGAACCTGTCTGCCAGTATGTTGGCAATGTCTGTGGGTTCAGTGATTTTGTATCATTTTGGACTAATTCTGCATATCTGGGAGTTTCCACCCAGGTTTCTAACATAGCTGAAGAAGGCCTTATGATTGTCTTTTGAATCTATTGCAATTTTTCTCTCAAAGTTGGCCTTGGATGATTTTATGAGTGCTCGTAGTTTTTTACTAATAATGATCAAGGGTGTCTTCTCTTTTATGGATTTTGCTCTATCATGTAACAGCTTTCTCCTCTTATTGTAAAGTTTGTTTATGGCTGGGGTCCACCAGACTGGATGTTTGCCCTTGGTGGAAAGAGTCTTGGTTTTATTAGGGATTGCCTGATCAATGCAGTCCTGGAGGTGTTCGTAGAAGGCATTTGTAAGGGCTTCCGCAGCTTGGGTTGTGGTTTCCACTGGCTCGGGGGCCTTGAAGGATACCACACCAGTCTTGAGTAGTGTGAAGTTTGCTTTAGAGAAGTACTTCACTGTGGTCTTTTTTGTTTGGGGTGGGGGCGGGATGTGGATTTCCAGTGAGATAAGTTTGTGATCTGATCTCACCAATGAGGGATATACTTCCGGTGTGGAGCATTTTGTCCCCATGTTTGTGATGATGAGATCTAGTATATTTTCTCCTCTTGTGGGAACGGTGACTAGTTGTTCTATGGCATTTGAATTTAAGAACTCCAGGAACCTTTGGGCTAGAAAGTTGGGGCTTGAGTAATGCTCCCAGTCTATATTCGGGTAGTTGAAGTCACCCCAATATAATGGTGTTTGGAGATACATTTATACCCTCCAGTGTCTTCAGGAAGGCTGTGTGAGGTTCCTGAGTTCGAGAGGGTGGCCTGTAGCATGCTACAAATTGTAGAGCAGTTTTGCCTATGGTTAATTGCACCTGGATGGTTTCCGATGCTTCGTGCGTTGCCACCAACCTGGAGGTGTAGGTATTCTTGATGAATATGGATACACCCCCTTCTTTTGTGGTGTGGTCCGGGTTTTGGGGCCGGAACGCATGATATGAGGTAAAACCTGATAGTTCCGGGGTGCTCTCAGGAGCCTTGAACCAGGTTTCAGTCACAGCACAGACATCAATGTTCTCCATACTGAGAAGGGCCTCGAGTGTGTGCATTTTGAGATTTAGACTTCTGGCATTGAGCAGCATTACCCTTAGTTTCTTCCCATTTTTGTTTTCTAGGGTGGTAGGTTTAGAATTTGAGCCTTGCCTAAAAAAGGCACTATGGGGGTGGCAAGAGCCTTGGCCAATATCCGGAATCCCAGGGGTGACAGGTGCAAGCCGTCCCTTGCGAAGCAGCATGGCTTGTCAAGCATGTCATCCCAGGCAGACAGACACTGGATCCCCTTTGAATGACACCAGAAATTAAGCCAATTGTTAAAGCTGATCATCTTGTCTCTATGTTGTGGCATCATTCTTGGTGAAGGAAGGATACTGCTCAGGGTCAGGGTCATACCTGCCTGGGCTACATAATCAGAGAGCTCCTCTATGTCTCTTTTCATGTAGTCCAGGGAGGTACGTCTCAGGTCGTTCACACCAGCATGGACAATGACTGTGTCGTATTTGTACTTGCTGTGGAGTGACCCAAGTGCTTGTGTTATGTGGCGGATTCTAGCGCCCAATAGGCAGCTTACTGTGACCCTCTCCTTGTTCAGCCTGGTGAGTGGAACGTCAGTGTGTCTGAATATGGAGTCACCTATGACAAGTATGTTTGGTGTCGTATTTGGCCTTAAGGGCTGTGACTGCTTTGCACACTGATTTTGTGGTTTATGTGTTGCCTGTGGTGTGTCATGAGGTGGCAGTTGCTTGGATGTCTGCTTTAGAGGCCTCTGCTGTTTAGGTAAATTTTTGCTCAGAGCCTCCGAGTATGACGTTGTGTGTTTATGTGTTTGATTCATTGTTGTGATAGCTTTATGTGAGACTGGTTTAGTGGTGTGTGTAGTTGCCTTCTCCTCCTGTCTGGTCTTGCCAGTCCTGAGTTGAGAGAGCTCAGCCTCCAGTTTGACTAAATAGCTGCATCTCTCGCAAGTATTTGTGTTATGTGGGAGGAGGAGAGGGTTGTCAGTGTACATGAGGCAATTGTAACATTGCGTCAATATTCCCAAATTCACCAACTGGACAGGAGAGGACGCCAGCATCTGTCCCTTTGACATGCTAGAGAAATTTAGAAGTTAGGGGTGTAACTGAATAAGAGAGGACTTAGTAAGGAAGTGGGTACTCCTGGGGGGGGGGGGTTTGCTAGTGTGGGACTTTGTATAGTACAGAAGTGCTAAACCTGAAAAGAAGATGCTTTTAAGACAAGTAAAAGCTTTTAGGAACAAGTGCTGCGCTTTTTAGTTAAGGGATATAATGTTTAGATTACTAGTAGAGCAGTTCTAAGGGAAAAAATGAAGAACAGACTTTATGGAGCCAGAAAAAGTTTAACCTTGTTAAACCGATGCTGCTCTAGTGGCAACTCTGCGCTAAATCACGCTAAAGCACTCTAAAGCGTGCTTGATAGCAGGGGCTGGAAAGAGCCAGGAATTGACCCAAAATGGCCAATAAAACTACAGTTTCAAGTCAATAACCACTCCCACGGGGGGCAGGGAAGCAGCTCAATGTTTTTCACTGCCACTGATCAATAGAGAGACTTTCCTTTAGCCCAAGCAAAAATGGCCTCACAGAAACTTACAAAACAGTTCAAGAACAGCAAGCCTGTAACTTGAACTTTTTTAAATCTCAGAAAAGTGGGAAAAAAGCAAGATTTTTTTTTTTGTTTTTGTTTTTTCAGAGATAGCAGAGGTTCACAAGTAATATCAGGTTATAACAGTGCAGTAAATGACACCACACAAGAGTGCTAGTTCAAAGACAGAAAATATGCAAGTTTTGAGAAAAAAACGATTTTAAAATTAAGTGCAAACAGGAAATTCAGTAAACAACTTTTGGTTGTGCTCTAAATACAGCTACTAATGCAGAAATCAAGTTTAACAAGCCAGAAAATGCTCAAACTAGGCAGCTATGCAGAAAAACTTATCAAATAAACAGAGGAAAAATACTTAAAATCTCAAAAGTGGCTCCTTTCTTCTCTCAGCGTTTTCTCCTCTTGGTGGGTGCTTCACCAACAGATATTGCTGCAGCAACGACATGGTGATGTCTCGAGGGCTACAGTGTAGACTGCAGTGTGTACGTCTGGGATCTGCACCTGTGACAGCTGTGATGGCAGCTGAGTGTGTACTGCTCACTGCATGTGTGTGACCGCTCTGTGCGTGGGGACAGTTATACCTTACTGTGCCCTTCCATGTTTAGACTCCGTCTGCATGCAGGATGGCCCTTTGCAACTGCTAAGTGTGTGAGTATGCCCAGTATGCTGTTGTGTGGATGGACACACATGACAGTCCAAACTGAACCCTTGCGTGTTGAGACTCCGTCTGCATGCAAGACGGCCCTTTGCAACTGCTAAGTCTGTGAGCATGCCCAGTATGCTGTTGTGTAGATGGACACACATGACAGTCCAAACTGAGCCCTTGTGTGTTGAGACTCCATCTGCATGCAAGATGGCTCTTTGCAACTGCTAAGTGTGTGAGCATGCCCAGTACGCTGTTGTGTAGATGGACACACATGACAGTCCAAACTGAGCCCTTGCATGTTGAGACTACGTCTGCATGCAAGACGGCCCTTTGCAACTGCTAAGTGTGTGAGCATGCCCAGTACACTGTTGTGTAGATGGACACACATGACAGTCCAAACTGAGCCCTTCCATGTTGAGACTCCGTCTGCATGCAAGACGGCCCTTTGCAACTGCTAAGTGTGTGAGCATGCCTAGTACACCATTGTGTAGATCGACACACAGTACAGTCTGAATGGACGTGTATTACTAAGCGTGTGGCCATGCCCAGTGACACCTTATGTCGGTGATGTCCCTCTGTGCATGGGCATGGCCATTGACATCCTGTATAGCCATGGTGGTCATCCAGGCAACAGATGTCCATTTTCAACATCACGATGGATGCCTACTGAGTACACACTGGTCGACTATCTTGAAGGGTGTACTGTCTGTGGTGCGTCCCATGACTATGTCATGTTGTCATGGTGCTCCATAAATCTTACGTTGCCCCGATCACACCACTGCCGTGTGTTTGTCTACATTTACCGTGGGACAGTAATATGTCTGTATGCTTTCAGACTGATCACTATCTATACAATCCCTGTTGGCGTCCTTGTCAGTACGGATGATGACACACGCCTAGAAGTATGCCTCTGGGATGGCTGTGTTTAGTAATCTCGGTAGCGCGTTCTGTAAATGCATCATGCTGTAGTGTGATAGGGTAGTTAGGTGTATGTTCGACTCCCAGCCTTGCCAATTGTGTGTGTGTGTGTGTGTGTGTGTGTGTGTGTGTGTGTGTGTGTGTGTTTGTGTGTTTGCGCGCATGCTCCCGTCTGCCTGGGGACTCAGTCATGCTTTTAGACTCGTCACACCACAGAAATTTTCCTACCGATGTCTTTGCCTTTGCGGATGATGACACGCACCTAGATGTCTTCCTCTGGGACTGCTGTGCTTAGTAATCTCGGTAGCGCGTTCTGTAAATGCGTCATGCTGTTGTGTGTTAGGGTAGTTAGGTGTATGTTCGACTTCCAGCCCTGCCAAGTGTGTGTGTGTGTGTGTGTGTGTGTGTGTGTGTGTGTGTGTGTGTGTGTGTGTGTGTATGTGTGTGTGTGTGTGTGTGTGTGTGTGTGTGTGTGTGTGTGTGTGTGTGTTTGCGTGCATGCTCCCATCTGCCTGGGGACTCAGTCTTGCTTTTAGATGCCTCACACCACAGAAATTTCCTACCGACGTCTTTGCTTTTGCGGATGATGACATGCACCTAGTGTGTGTGTGTGTGTGTGTGTGTGTGTGTGTGTGTGTGTGTGTGTGTGTTTCCAGCTACATGACAACAGTACATTGCTTTTACAGTATTCACTCTTCATAACATCCGTGTGGCGTCTTTGCCTTTGATGCTGCTGTCTGCAGGCTAGACATATGCCTGTGTGAATCATGTGATCCACTAATCATGGTAGCGCATTCTGTAACTGCGTAATGCTGTCGTGTGGTACAGTGGTTACGTTTGTGTTCTGCTCCCAACCCTGCCACGTGTGTTTTGTGTGTGTGCGTGTGTGTGTGTGTGTGTGTGTGTGTGTGTGTGTGTGTGTGTGTGTGTGTGTATCTATCTACTATGCTATGGCTCTGTGATAGTGCACATACTGTGTGCTGTAGTGATCGTGAGTTATACTTGTGTAGTGACCAGTTATTGTGTTGCTGGGTATTACACAGGCATTGGAAACAATGTTAGTACAGCACCTTTGAATGGTCGTATGCACATCTTGGCAACAGTCAACAGTGGTTATTAATTTGGAGGGGGAGTATGTCTCATATCCGTATGTAGTAACAGACAATTCTATGCACCTCAGGTTAACATTACAGCCTCACGTTTATCCACAGGTTGTGGTACAGATCCCAGGACTGTATATGTATACATTGACAAGTGCAGAACTGGGTTGTGTTGGATGCATGGAGGGGTGTCCTTGGCCAGTAATGGGGATCTCTACAGCCTGGCAGGTATGGTCTGTGACTGTCCCACAACCTCCTGTATATGGCTGACACATGCTGTACCTGTGTATATGCAGACACACACACTTACCACAAACAGCTACGGCTATCATATACACAAACCCATTGCATCACCATTGGGCCATGCAATAACCATTGTCCCTCACACACACACACACACCTATGTGTACATTGGATGGCTCAATGACAGCTCTGGAAATGTAACACCACACCCTGTGCATATGATGTCACCTGTGCCACCATCTGTGATGTGTAACATTGATGCAGGATCTGACTAACCTGGTGCTGAAGCACACGGTGGCTTTATCCCACTGTATTGATGTTAGCATGCTGTTAACACACAGTGTGTTACTTCCAGGTGTATATCAGCAGGCATGATGCATTGCAGCTATGACCATCACTGTAGCATAGTTTACAGCACTGTTAATTCTGATGATGTATTCTCCATTCATGTGCCATTTCACTGATGTGTGTAGTATTGGCAACATGTGTGTCTGAGTGTGCAGTATGAGTGTGATGTGTGTAGTACACATGTATACATGCTTACAAACGCATACACGATATTACACAGGCTTCACCATTCGTACACTAGCTTACTCGTTCTTCCACACTCCACACGAGCACACGGGCTAACACACACGCACACATGCTTACTCGGGCTTACTGGTGCACACGGGAGCAGACACACTGTGGGCAGGTTTGCAGGTCACATCGGTGGTATCCATGGCGTACACCGTCTGTCTCCTGATGTTCCCTAGGATAGCTCATAACACACCTCTTCCACTGAGTACTGACAGCAAACATGTGACACTGCTCCAGTGAGGTTACAGTGTTTTATACATACACACTCATGTTGTCACCTATCTTCTACTCTAATAGTCCCCTTAACCTACACTACACTGTAGAGGCTTGGCCAATATGGCATGACATGTTGTGATTCACTATCCTCAGCCTCACTTGCATCACATTGCCTACAAATGCTTTGTTACATCTCTGACAGAGCTCTTCCACACATAAGAACCAGTACGGAGTAGCCATGTTGTCTCCAGCTTGCCATTCATCTGCATGGTGTACTAACATCTAACTAAACCTACATTTTGTATGTATATTATACATATATGTCGTGTTTTGAAGCGCAGCGCGTTCTCGTGGCACTGCGCTACGCTTCCACACCAGAGATCGGGGGAGGACAACTACTGTTTTATTGATATCCAATGGACAAAGCTGCCACTGGCCCTGGACTTGGACATTGGCATGCTTCTTCGACTGTATTCATACTGTATTTGCAGCTGTCATTGCTCTGTTTAGCAACGTGCAGAACGTTAGTCGCATAACATCTGGGTACATTTCTGCACATAACTCTGCTCTTGCACAGACAGCTTACTGTTTCATGTATCGTGTAATTACATCATTTGCATAGCTTACATATACAAATGGGGTATGTTGCAAATCCCAACATTGTCCGTGCAATGTTCGTGTTACAGGTGGTCTTGCACACCCCTACGGGTGTTTGCTGAATAGCTTGGCAGTCATCTTTTCTTGCTGTACTCTCACTCAATCCATACACACTGGAGGCTTTGTGTATCATGGCCTAGGCTTTGCTGTGTGCTATGTCTATTTGTGGTGTATGCATGGCTGTGGGTATGTCCCACTGTCATCATTGGTAAAGGTGACGCCCTATAGGTACTTCATGTAGACTGCTGTGTCATTTGACATGTCAGCACATACCTGCGGCCAATACTGAACTTCCTACTGCATCGCTTTTCATACCTTCTGAGTTATCTTGCGGTCGATAATGCTGTTTCTTCAGACATGTATCTGTTTCTGATCATACCTCTCAACCTCCTAGAGCAAAACATCTGTACAAAGCCTAACATGATGGGGAGACAAATAGGAGAAGATTCTAAATATTGCTCTTACAAACATAGATAGTTGACAGTATAATAGGTTTTGCATTAGTATGACCTTTCTGAGGGATTTGGTGTCTTAAACTCATATGTTTGTCATCATTTAATGACATCAGTTCTCAGGTATTTGGCAGACAGGTACAGATTGTAAGAGGAACACACCAACATATGAGGCATACATCTGCACATTCTGCGAGACTCTGTACAGTTGCGAGGTATGTTTCTGATACTGGAAATCAATTTTCTTACACCAATACACACAATATATGACGCCATCACAGGCCAGATGCCATTACATTCCTATTGCAGGACACACACACCCAGAGGGTTATATTCCTCACACAGGCCAACAGGTGCTTATCCACACTAATTATTATATCATGTACCTTATGTGTACGCCGGTATTTGCACTTTCTGTCAGTGGCAGAGCTCACGTACGAGTATGGGGGACTGGACACTGTATCGGTAACAATGCATGACACCCTGAGGGAGACATGTCTTTTGAGTCTATTAACCTTCCACATTGACTTTCACAGGGCATACGTTGTCATTCACATATGTGGAAATACATGCTCTTGACTTGTACATGTTTTGTCATTTGTCCTGACGTCTTTCTTCTCACCTGTCCACCTAGTATCACTAGTTCTGTACTTTTATTTAGGATGGGTTACCTTCATACCTCTCACCTGTACATATTATGGGTAAACGCCCCGAGGTTTGACCTATGATTCTGTTACATTTGTCATAATAATGTGCCTTTCTGGTAGATTGCTGGCAAGGCATGACGGACTGTGCGGTTAGGTAATAATGACTGACATTTCTATTTCATGATTACTAATTCTCATAACATTTGTATTCCTGACAAGGCAATTATTCTATCAACGTTCTGACTTTGGGGTATATTTAATATAGTCCCTATTTGTATTTCATGTACTATGCCTTAGTCCAGCTGTCTTATTCTGACATTTTGGCAGGTATGGTTACCATCTTGGTTGTACCATGTCCATCCATGATAATCGCCTACATGACATGATATAGGTCCCTACGTCTTCCCCAATGGTTTACACAATATCCAGTAGATGGGTTGCACCTTTTTGGAGAATATAGGCGTGTGCTATACCCACATAGGTATATTGATCACTCCCATGGGGTGTACCTAGTAGATCTGTGCCAACCAACACCTAGACCCATTTCTGCATACCCATGATTCTCATACCTGACACCCCTCCACATTACCCATTAGACATGTTTAATGTGAGCGATAATAAAGTGTGAGGGCACTTCTGAGCACTCCCCACTCTGCGGATATCAGGTCGTACGTCATACATTCTATCGACCCATGTGTTATTACCCTTGCACCTGCTACTGTTGCATGTACAGCTATATCATAGTTGCAGTTGTGACGTCTTTTGCATCAATGACAGTTCGCCCTTCATATGGGATCACTTTTTTGGGGTCCTGCAAAGGACAACTATATTCATGTTTAATGTGTAGAACTTGCAGGCCCTGTCACACTGGTACTTTCCGGGCAATGGTTTGGAAAGCAGCGGTGTATTCTCCTTTCATGCATGTCTGTCTGTCTATCCATAATAGCTATACCATGACCTATTTATGTACATGTGTTATATGTACAGGGACATATGTTTGTTGTGTATATATCTATTCATGTATCGTGTGTGTATATATATATATATATATATATATATATATATATATATATGTACATATATACAAATGTCTGTACGTTCCTCATTTCATAATTTGCTTTGGTTTATGTCTGTGGATATATGTGTATATATATCTCCATATCATACCTTTCAACTGTACAGATTTCCGCTGCATGTACAGCTGTTTGCCTCTTATCTTTGGTCCGTTTTTCATATTCTTGTGTCTATCTGGCAAGTCAGTGGCATATCATTAAAGACTGACATTGGTAAATAATGACAAACATTTCAGGTTACGACTTCATACCCTTCAGAGAATCCATGCTAGTGACACACCTGTTATTCTATCCACTTTCTATGTTTGTTAGGGCAATATCTGGAGATTGTCCCTATTTGTACCAGTTGTTTTCATGGCTTTGTCTGGTTTCGTACTTTACGGGGTTAACAGGTATGAGCCATGTACATAGAACATGGGGAAAACAGCATTCATTTTCTATGCTGTGAGCGGATTACACACGCGCAGGCGCACTTGCATATCCTTATTGTGGGTTACATATGTTTCATAGATATTTGTGCTTACGTGAACTTTCATAATTCTGATTGTAACAGTTACATATCTGTATTCCGGTTTATGGATTGCTGCGAAACACACGTTCACCTTTACATATTTAAATGTGTGTACAGCACGAACACATTCATTACACTTTCAAGTTATATGTGCAGTGGTCGTAGGTCAACCGGGACTGCATTCACATTGGCCAGATGCCGGAACCACTATTCTCTTGGTGTTCTCCCTCATTGATATGCATACCTATAGTACTTAGCTACATCAACATACGCCTCATCGTTTCACCTACAACACAGGCATCCATTCTCCTGCTGGGAAAAATGTGGTACTACATATTACACATTCCCTATTGCCTACTGCTGTGGACTCTAGCTGCATTGTTAATCACTCCGTGGATATGCAGAACACCAAGGCATATAGTCCAGGCACATACAGGTCTTTGATTGTCAGGGTGTTCATGCAGTGATCTGGGTTTAGGCTTGTCCACCTGGTGAATGGAACTTCCCTGGCTGAGTTCAAATGTCAGACGAAGCATATGGACAGGGATTTTCTCCCTATTTTGAAGTTTTACCTGTGTTTATAGACACAGGTGTTTGGGCACCTGTCAGCAGCTTATTCTGTTGACAATACATATTATGGGTGGGGTTGTTACAGTCCATACTCCACGGTGAGGGGTGTTCCCATTCACATTTGACTATTAGCTGTATACAGTCATATGGGGATTATTATTTTGGACATGAAGTGACTACATGTATGCAGTTGTACATTACACAAGTGTGAAGGGTTGTTACTGTAAATATGTACGGACCATACCTCTCAACCTCTTAGAGCACCAAACCTGTGCAAAACCTACACGATGGGGGGACAATTAGGGACACTTTTTAACGATTGCTCTTACAAGCTTAGAACATTGATAGAATACTAGGTTTTGCATTAGCATGACTTTTCTGAAGGATGTGGAGTCTTAAACTCAAGATATTTCTCATTATTTAGTGATGGCAATCCTCAGCTATTTACCACACTGGTGCAGATTGTCAGAGGCACACAACAACCATATGGGGCAAACCTCTGGTCATTCTTAGGATTGCCACCTTTTCAAATGCCCAAAGTGGGACATGTTCTGTAGAAATGTCAGATTTTCCAGGACAAAACATACCTACAGCCGTGCATAGTACAGAACTTATCCTTTTTTGCACATATAATAGCTTATTCTAGTAACATTTGAATTGCTTATGCTACTTCACATAACATATAGAAGTTTCATATATAAAATAACTGTTTTATGCAACTATTAAAGAAACTTAGAAAATAACTTTGTCCTAAACTCTCAGGACATTTGTTATGTCTTGATTTTTTTCACAGGACACAACTGCCTACAGAGGGATTGTTACTCGCAAAGTGGGACAGGTGGTAACCCTAGTCATTCTGCGAATATCTGGACAGTTGAGTGGTATGGCACAGACCTCTGTAATATGCTGTTGTGTTCTGGCACAGCAGTAGCTCAGCATTAAAGACTGCAGTCAGAATGTGCTGACAGACAGTTGGGTTTCAGACTTCATACTCCAGACATTAATGCCAATGTGCAAACTGTTATTCTATCAAATGTCTATGTTTCTAAAACTATCTTTACAGATTGTCCCTGTTTTTGGACCTTTGTCTCACTTGTATTCACGGCTCTGTCCAGATATCTTGCTCACACAGGTTGACAGATATGGTCGGTCACGCCTGCACACAGTCAGTGTCCCTCACACTTGATCAGGGTTGACCTGTTTACGTCAGTGTCTTCCTCACCCTCATGCCATTTGCCACTATGCAAATGTGTGCATTATATTCTCCCTCCTATTCGTGTCTGGACACGTGCGTCATGGGAAGGTGTTTTATCCTGGGTGGTAGGTTATGCATGCCCACTTAGGGCTGGACAGTGTCATGGACCTCCATTGCACGTTCTGACTTGTGTCCAGATATCTACAGGATTGGACATCATGTCATCATACCCATTCTACTATTTACACAAGTTGGTTATCCCATGAGGGATATCCCAAAAATCGGACTAGACCAAAACAAGTTAGATAACGAAGATTTTTGTGCCTTTACGAAAATGTGCAGGGGGTTTTACATGCAGGGGATACATGGTTTGCAATCCTGACACTGCCTAGGGTGACAATACCTACAACATATGAATAGGGGTCACTGTGTGTAGCTGTGTCTGCAACAAACCAGTGGACCAAGTACGGCTGGATTTGGTGGACGTTCTGGTATGGAGGCAGGTTGTGTGTTGTGGAGGTTATGCTGGTTAGGCCATTATGCATCCAGGTGTGTTGCATTTGTTATGGCCAGTTCCATCAGGACCCATCCGTGGGTATGTGATGGTGACGTATCTATACATTTGTCTCGCACATTTCCATATTCATATGTTTGTGGGATTGTGTTCTACACTATGGCCTGTCTCCTTGTCTTGCAGCTGTTTCTACATGTGGTTGTGTTTCTTTCCACTTCACCCGCTGCCCCCTCGTACACCTCCCATTCACCTTTTCTGCATACGACACAGTATCACCTTTGAGGATTTTACCATTAACCACCCACCCCTCACACGCGAATTCATCACACCCCATAGAGCACTACTTTGGTTGTTGGCCCATGACATGGCCAGAGTTACACATTGACTACCTACATGTGTCGGGTACCTTTATGGTTGTGTGGACTACCCTGCTATGTTTGCTTTCCACATGCTATACCTCACGCACATAGGTACACGCCCATACTTCACTTTCATTACTTGGTTGATATATCCGGGTACTACCCGTTCGACTGTGTCACATACACATTCGGATTATACAGCTGCCTTCTGGATTTTGCCAGCCTGTTGTACTCATTGGTAGGATGGCACCTTTTCCTATGTCCAAGCTATTCCTTACACATGTCCGACTGTTGTGGACAATGCCTCCCCACAGTCGACGGTTGTGTTTCCACCTTTTCAATTGGACACAGTGTGACAAAGGGTTACCACCTGTCCCACTTTGTGAGGGACAGTCCCTCTTTGGGCAGTTGTGTCCTGACAAGAAATTGTAAAAATGGCAAATGTCCTGAGACTTTAGGACAAAATTATTTCTTATATTTTATGTAATAGTTGCATAAAACAGTTATTCTGTATCTGAAATACCTAAATGTTATAAGACACAGAATAAGCAACTAAAATGCTACAAGAATAAGCTTTTATTTAGGCAAAACAGTTAAGTTCTGTCCTTTGTACTGGCCGTGGGTATGTGTCAGCCTGTAAAATCTGATGTCTGTACCAAACATGTCCCACTTTGGCCATTTGAAAAGGTGGCAACCCTAGTGTGACATTTGTGGTGAACACAGCATATTTTACAGGCCGACACTTACCCATGGTCAGTTCGGCAGATAGAACTTACAATTCTTGCCTATATCTAAGCTTATTCTTGTAGCATTTCGCTGACTTATTCTGTTTCTTATGACATTTATGTAATATACATTCAGTGAAATATGTTTAATGCAACTATTACATGACGTCTATGGAATAATTATGTCCTATATTCTCTGGACATTTGCCAGTTTTACATGTTTGTGTCAGGACACATCTGCCCACAGAGGGATGGTCGCTCGCAAAGTGGGACAGGTGGTAATCTTGGTCGACGGCATGGATCATACTGTTCCTTTAAGCCTACATGTGACCGTATTGTTAAAGCTGTTTATATGCTCCTGTTTCGTTTACATGCGTATGCTATTTCCTATCACATTTGGTATGTGGAATACGGACATACCTTTTGTATATGACTATTACATGCCTTGTGGGATATGATTCAGACATACAGTCACTACATATATCTACATTTCTCCTCATGTATTTTGTTATGGACACATCTGCACAGCTATGTTCCCTCCCTCACATTAGGGGTCAGCTGGTGACCCTCTCTATTGGGCTGGACGTACCTACTGGAGGTGCGCTAACATATGATACGTTTCACTTCCACATGGTATAGCTATCAACACTATGTTGGACTACGGGCACACGGTTTTCATGTCATTTGTTCAAGGGTAGGGACCCGTTATTCCCTACCATGCATTTGTGTTTGATTCTTCATTTTCTGTTTGCAGGGACTATCTTGCATGCTTTGCATACGTTTCAGTATCCACGGACACTGATAGGTATGATTACTATTGCAGGCGGAATATAATATTCAGCAGTTTAGGTTGCTCATCGACAGCCGACATTGACACACCTCCATGCACAACTTCGTTATGCCCCATGCACTCGCACAAGTTTCCTATGCACGTGGCTGTGGCAGCTGCGTGCCTTCATTAATATGCATATGGCACGACTACTCCATATATACGCCGCACGGACAGCGCAAGACCTATGCCGACCTTGCGCCGAGCTTTATGAATCCCGGGGTTTGTATTTTGCTTAAGAAATAAAAATACCAAGTCAAACAGTTATAAGCAAATATCCTAAATATTCTACTTTGTTGCATGTTTGAAGCCACACACACACACACACACACACACACACACACACACACACACACACACACACACACACACACACACACACACACAGAGATATATATATATATATATATATATATATATATATATATATATATATATATATATATAAGGATTCACTTTGTAATCTCGAAATACTGAAATCTCGAATTTCAGTATCTCGAGACTATAAAGCCAAAAATTCAAAATAATAAAACCCCACACTACAACAAACAAACAAAACACACACAAACACGACACAAACACACTGACCTACCCTACATATAAGCAGGGGGGCAAGCTCCCCTGTAACTCCCCCGCTACTTATATATACTAACTCTGAGGTTGCACTAAAAAGCCAAAGACAATAAACCCATCACTATAAACTCTACATTCCCCTCGCACAAACACACATCACAGACGTACAAATACCACCACTCTCAACACTTACACACTCACACTATTACCTACATACCATATCCTATACCTACAACTTCCCAACACACTAACAAACACTAAAATACCTACCCAAAACCCTTAAAGAATAAACACTGCTATCCATTAACACAGCGCACCACCACAACTGCTGATTTGACATTTCCGATTCTGGTATGTGGACTTTTGCACAACTGAGTTTTCGAGATTTTAGTCTCGAGATACTGAAATTCAAAATTTTAGTACTTCAAGACAGTGGAGTGCACCTATATATATATATATATATATATAAATACGTATGGGTCTACATTTCTTTGTCAAAACTCATTCTTTCAAAAAAGAAAAGTACGACCCCATTTACGCGAAAGTGCACTTAAACGAAAGTTCACTTTTGAGAATACCAGTTCTTCAAACCAGTAATATAAACAAAAAAATACACTACAAAGACATTTTTCCAGGAGAACAAGCCCCCCTGCACCCCCCATATAGGGGGCCGCAACCCTACACCCCCGCTACTTTATATATACTAACTCCAAGATTTCACTACAGTAGGGAAACAGGTATATTCCCTTATCCCCACTGTATCATGCTTCGGTGCTGCAGTGTTTTTTTTTTTTTTTGTTGTTTATATTACCGTTTCAGTGAACTGGTATTCGAGAAAGTGCACTTTCTTTAAATGCGCATTCGTATAAATGGGGTCATAATGTTCTTTTTCGAAAGAATGAGCTTTCAACAAAGAAAAGTAGACCCATATATATATATATATATATATATATATATATATATATATATATATATATATATATATATATATATATAGAGTTACACTTCAAAAAATCTAAAACTCATAACATCTAAATTCAAAACAACGAGACCACAGCATCTAAAACTCAGAACATCTAAAACCCATAACATTGAATCTTTGCATCACAGCATCAAACACTACAACTCACATGAAAATAACATCCCCTTCCACCTATAACAACACCAAACTAGCAAACACAGTTTTTACTACGCAAGCCCCTCTGTCCCCCCACATCCCCCATAAATTAAACATACCAACTCCAAGATCGCACTACAGTGGGAAAAAAGTTAATTTCCTAACCCCAGTGTATCAAAGTCACCATAAAGAATGTACACATAATGTCTATAACACTTACCTGCATGGCCTAAAAACCACATACAGAGTTGCAAAATAAAAAAAATTCTTACACTATATAAATAAAAACTACATTATCTCATACTGATACCACAAGAATAACAGATTAAACTATAATATTTACACTTTTCATGATACACTATTCCATATTATACATTTTCAATATTATGAAATTCGATGTTATGTGTTTTAGATGTTTTGGGTTTTACATGTTGTGGTCTTGATGTTTTGAATTTAGATGCTATGAGTTTTAGATGTTTTGAAGTGTAACCATATACAGTGGATATAAAAAGTTTACACACTCCTGTTAAAATGCCAGATTTTTGTGATATTAAAAAATGAAAACACAATAAATCATTTCAAAACTTTTCCACCTTTAATGTGACGTATTACCTGTACAATTCAATTGAAAAACAGACAAATCTTTTAGAGGAAAAAATATAAACAATAAAAAACGTACAATATGCTGGTTGCATAAGTGTGCACACCCTTAAACTAATACTATGTTGAAGCACCTTTTGATTTAATTACAGCACTCAGTCTTCTTGGGTAGGAGTCTATCAGTATGGCACATCTTGACTTGCCCACTCTTCCTTGCAAAAGTGCTCCAGATCTGTCATATTGCGAGGGCATCTCTTGTGCACAGCCCTCTTCAGGTCACCCTACAGAATTTCTATTGGATTTAGGTCTGGGTTCTGGCTGGGCCATTCCAAAACTTTAATTTTCTTCTGATTAAGCCATTCTTTTGTTGATTTGGATGTATGCTTAGGGTCATTGTCATGTTGAAAGATGAAATTCCTCTTCATCTTCAGCTTTCTAGCAGATGCCAGAAGGCTTTGGGCCAAAAGTGACTGGTATTTGGAACTGTCCTTAATTCCTTCCACCTTGACTAAAGCCCCAGTTCCAGCTGAAGAAAAGCAACCCCAAAGCATGATACCGCCACCACCATGCTTCACTGTGGGGATGGTGTTCTTTTGGTGATGTGAAGTGTTGTTTTTACACCAAACATACCTTTTGGAATTGTGGCCAAAAAGTTCAACCTTGGTCTCATCAGACCATAACACATTTTCCCACATGATTTTGGGAGACTGGATGTATTGTTTTGCAAATTTTAGCCAGGTCTGGATGTTTTTCTGTATAAGAAAAGGCTTCCATGTCGCAGCCCTACCCCATAGTCCAGACATATGGAGAATACGGGAGATTGTTGTCACATGTAGTACACAACCAGTACTTTCCAGAAATTCCTGCAGCTCCTTCAGTGTTGCTGTAGGTCTCTTGGCAGCCTCCCTGACCATTTTTTTTGTCTTGTCTTTTCATCAATTTTAAAGGGATGTCCAGTTCTTTGCAACGTCACTGTTGTCCCATATTTTCTCCACTTTTTTTATGACTGTCATCACTGTGTTCCATGCTATATCCAATGCTGTGGAAATTTTTTTGTACCCTTCTCCTGACTGATACCTTTCAACAATGAGATCCCTTTGATGCTTTGTAAGCTCCCTGTGAACCATGGCTTTTGCTGTAACAGGTAACTGAGTAAATGTCAGGAAAATCCTACTAGTACAGCTGAACTTTATTTGGGGTTAATCAGAGTCCCTTTAATTGATGGCAGGTGTGTACCCAAAAAGACTGACTACTGTAATTAAATCAAAAGGTTCTTCAACAAAGTATTAATGTTGGACATGCTCCACTTAAAGAAGTCCCAGTCCCTCCAAGCTACATGCTCTAGGGACCTAAACCTAGTCACCACAATAAAAAGAACATGCTGGAGGGATAGATTCCTGTTCCAGAAACTTCCCATACTCTGGAACAGACTACCTATGTCAAACAGAGATCCTCATTAGCACTCTTCAAGAAAAATCTTGATGATTGGATGAGAAATAGGAAATTCACCCCAGGAATCACTTCTGTGGCTCTGCTTGACAGGGGCACAGGAAAATAATTTTCTTGGGTGGCAAAAGCCAGGGTACCTTTTTGGCTAGGGTTATATAGGCCCTAGAGCCAATAGCCTAGTACCTACCTATGAACCTATGAACCTATTAGCTCAAGGGTGTACACATACAACAAAGTATTAGTTTAAAGGTTTGAACACTTGCAAAAAGCATATTGTACATTTTTTATTTTTTATATTTTTTCCCCTAACAGGCTTGTTCATTTTTCAATTGAATTGTACAGGTTATAGGTCAAGTTAAAGGTGGGAAAAGTTTTGAAATGATTTATTGTAGTCTTATTTTTTTATATCACAAAAACCTGGCATTTTAACAGCGATATGTAAACTTTTTATATCCACTGTATATATATATATATATATATATATATATATATATATATGGATTCCTATTACAAGAATGAAAGTTCACTACTTCGAACTTGTAATAGGAAGCCTCACTTCTGCGAAAGTTTACTTTAACCAAAGTGAACTTTTGCATAAGTGCACATCATCGAAAACACCGCAGGACAGTGGAGGACATAAAAAACAATCTATGTCCTCTACTATGGTGTGATAGTCATGGACCTTAGGGTTAGGGCATAGGTTAGGGTAAGGGGATTCAAGTTGCACTTGAATTGGGTTAGGGATGAACTCTACTTCACATGGATGGAGAGCCTGTTCCATAGATGGGGTAGTCTCTGGGATACACACTTATCTCTCCAGCAAGTCCTATTTATATCACAGGCAAAGTTTAAGTCTTTAGAATGGATCATTCTGGTGCTGTTTGTTTTGTGGATGTGCAGGAGGTCCATCAGAGTGGGGTCTGATAATGCCCTGTATGCCAGGCATAGATATCCCCTCAAAAGCCTGTAGGGGACAGAATACAGAGATAGAGCCTTGAGGTGGTCTGCATAGGACATTTTACTTATGCCCTAAATTCTTTTAGTGACAAACCTCTGTGGACATTCCAGTTGTTGTATATGCTTGGTTAAGTACATACCAAAGGGGGCATTGTACTCAGTAATAGGTCTGATAAATGCTGGCTACAGTGGAACAATGACTTCCTTGGACTGAGATGCCATACCTTTGTTTATAAGTCACACAACATAGAATGATTTCCTCACCACCGTAGACATATGATGATCAAAGGCTAGATTTCTATCTATGTGTGTGTCCCTAAGTACCTGACTACTGGGTCAACTGTAAGGGGTGTGTTGTCAATATGATAGTTACCAGGGATAGATGACTTCCCAAAGGATACTATTATGCATTTCTTGTCATTTATTTTTAGTCCATGGGGCTGACACCAGTTGTTTATCTGTGTCAGTCCCTCCTGGAGAACATTTGTGTCAGTGTGAGATTCAATGACAGCTCCTAATTTGCAATCATCTGGAAATTTAGTCAGCCAGAGATGACTGACATTGACCTTGACCTCTGAGAAGTAAATGGCACAAAGGAGTGGTCCAAGGACTGATTCCTGAAGGACTCCACTTGTGACTGGCCTCTTTGTAGAGATGGACTCCCCAATTTTAACTTCCTGGGTCCTGTCTGTGAGCTAGTTGGCTATCCACAGGGTGACATATGAGTTTGTACATAACCTACTGAGCTTGTCAACATGCCCAAGTGGGGTACTGTGTCAAATGCCTTGGCCAGGTCAAGGTAGGTAGTGTGGACATTTTTGCCCTCATCCATTGTTTTGGTGACCTTCTCAAAGAAGCCCACCAGGTTGAGTAGGCATGATCTGCCCTTGAAAAAAACAGACTGGGTTGGGTCCAGTGTCTGCAGGTTTACTATATCTCTAGTCATCATCTCCATGATAATTCTTTCCATGGCTTTACATATAAGACTAGTGAGACTTATGGATCTGTAGTTTTCAGGGTCTGTAACTGGATATACCTGTGAGACAATTCACATCCAAAGATAATATGGAAAGTGTTGCCATTATGATAAGAAGTTATTATTCCCACCTGATATGTATAACCATTTTGTAATGGCTAGTTTCAGCTTTTGTGTTACATGCATACATTTGGCAGGTTGCTTTTTATATAGCTGTTTCTTATCATATCAATTTGAGCCTATGTTACATCTTACAAGACTTTTTATTTTAATGAAAATCCTCAAAAAACACACTACCAGAACACTCCCAGAACCTATTAAGGTAATATAAACACACACATGAAGTTTAACCCTCCTTATAGGAACAATTGTCCCAGATTGATAGGTATGCTAACAGACTGTAATTGTTCTGTAATGAATGCTATTCATTCTAAGATGCATGGTACAGTCTATGCTTCTACTTGCACTACATCTTCTCTGTTTTTGTCTTATTTTATTCCTATCCCAGGCATAGAAAACAAATTGAATGCTTTCAGAAAACATTATCTTTTAGCCATAGAAAGAAAAAAGTATTCTGTTTCTACTGCCCTTATCAGCTTGTCTATATAAAAACATGAGAACCAGATACACAGTTGCCTTCAACTGCAAGCTTCTCATGTTGCACTGTAAACATGTATTTGGTTAAAGAAATGTTTCATTACATTCAATGTTCTTGTATTTACTGACTTCCACTTTAACACTTGTTATATTAAAGCCAAGGGTCTTAATCCAGTCATTCCCCTATCAAAAGTAAGAAAAAACACATCAATTTTACTTACACCATGCCCTTTTGTCCTGGTTTTCTTCTCTTTTTTATACTGCAGTGTCTACATTTCTTACAACTGAACAAAAACAAAGAAAATAAATGAAAAAGGGTACCTGTTTACTTTAGTAACCCTGTAACACACAAAATATCTAAAAATGCTTTACTATATAGCATATAGTGTATGGCATGTTTTATAAAAATACTGTTAAGAGCAGACATTGTTTTACTTAAATTACCTCTTTCTTTCCTCATCCCCTCTTCTTAATGTTCTTCCAAACATTAATGGAATAAAGTAGGGCATATGCTTTGGAATCCCCTGCAAGTTTAGCAAAGTCAAGAAAGTGCAATATTTCCAGGTTTTCTTGTTCTGCCATATTTCACAAATGTGACTGATGCTTTATGATTCCTTATTTATTCATGAATTTACAAGTTGTTGGTTTTATTCCTGTTGATTTCCATATCTCAACTCCAGTCTCTGATTCATTTCAAATGTACTCTTGGTTCTACTACTCAACTCCTATGCTTTTTGCTGTTTATTAATCACTTTCCTTTGGAACCCTGGCAAAGGTGTCTGTGGCATAGTCTATCTGTGAGTTCTGTTATCAGAAGAATAAGAAACCAAATCCCCTTCTGTTTGATAGCTCACTTTTTGTTGGACAAACTTGTATTTCCTCCTTAGAATATTCCTCATCAAAAATGACTTTGATCCTCCAGGAAAAATATTCTGAAGATAGTTAGATACAGCAGCGGGAATCTCACACCTGCTTCTCTACATTCCCTGATTACTTAAATACATGTCCTCCACTTCTGCCTGGCGTACAGTGAGTAATCATTTTCCACAAACACTCTACTGTCTCCACCTTTTTGTACTTTGTCTTTCTGCTGCAATTTTGTCAGAATGAAATCTTTCTGCTGGTAAGACTGAATCTTTATTATTAGAGGTCGTGGCTGCTTTCTCAAGGCCAGGTTTGGAGCATACTCACAATGTGCCCTTTCAATTAACAAATCCTGCTGTGAGATATCAGTCCAGTTGCTTACTTGTGCTTTCATAAAATTAATATGGTCTTGTTCCTTCCAATTTCTCTAGTACAGCAGAAAATCTCAAGTTCTCCCTACATGTTTCAACTTCTAATTCTACCATTTTTTGAAATATCGCTTCTTGAGCAGTCTCATACTCAACCAGACTTTTCTTCATTTTGACCTCTAATATTTGCAGTTTTATCAGCTCACCTGAAAATCTCTTCAAAGCCATTTTTGCAGCGTTTTATTATCTGAGTTGATATACTCCTTCAGTCATTTGCTTATTTTAATCAGCTCTGTGCATGTTTGACTTAAGTTTTTTCTTCTGGATTACTGGAAGTCATGTCTTGCACCAAAGTTGGAGCTTGAACTGCTTTTTGCTTAACAGCTGCATGATTCTTCCCAGGAAGTGTTTTCTCTTCATCTTTGCAATTGATTGTCTTTCAGGATCTCTATTTTTTTTCTTTGTTGACATCCAGTCAATGCACTTACTAGCACATAACTGAAATTTACCCAAAAAGACAAATTCACTGGCTGTCTTTTCTGAATTCTGTTTTCACACAGGGAGACCTGTTACTCAGTGCACAGCCATCTTGGAAGTCTTGTCTCCTATGTTTTTGTTTATAATTTCCATAATAATTATTTTCATGGCTTTGCAAATAAGACTAATCACACAAATGAGTCTGTAGTTTTCAGAAACTGTTGAAGTTGCTCCCTTTTGAAGGGGGGTGATGGTTACAGGCCTCCATTTTTGTGGCACAAAGCCTGTTTTAAGACTATAGTTAAATAGTGACTCCAGGAGTCTTGATAAATTATATTTTAGACTGTTCAGGAGGCATCCCAGGATGTTATCATTGACTATTCAGGTTGTCTTCTTGGCTTTAGTGAGCACAGCAAATACATGTTTTCTAGTTATAGCTGCAGAGTTATGTTTAAGGTTATTTCTTTGGGGATGGTTGGGGATGAGAGGGAGGTAAAGTTGGAGCTGAATTTGTCCACTATCATGTGTGCTATGGTGAATGAGGCAGCATTAACCATCAGCTCAGCACATTGCTGTGTACTGCCCTTGAGGTTTCGGATATAGCTGAAGAAGGCTTCTTTCATCTGGGAGGCTATCTTAACCTCACACTTGGCTTTGTTTGACCTAATTAACCCTCTTAGTTGCCTAGTTAGTTTGATGGAAAAGATTTTATCTTCATGGGCACTGCCCTTCCTGATTTTTGCCATAATTCTTTTTCCTTTTGTTACATAGCTTGTTTAATTTGTGATGTCACCATGGTGGTTTGTTTCTGGAGTAGCTCTGGGCTTACTTATGGTAGGTATAATAGTGTCTATGCAGGCACTGACATGGTTGTATAGAGTTTCTGAGAGCAGCTCAGTGTAGGCTGCTGTGTTCTCTGGGTTTGGAGGGGTACTGAATTTTGACAAACCATCACTTAATAAATGGTAGATTGCTTTGGGTTAGTTCCTCACTGTTACTGGTTTAACCAGGATTACAGACTTGATTTTGATTTTGAAGGAGACAGCTTTATGGTCAGACCTTATCATGGAGGATAGGACATGGGTGAGGGTTGCAGTGTTCTATACGTCTGAGTATGAAGCCCAGTATGTTGGAGCCTAGGGTGGGTGCATTCACTATTTGGTCAAGGATGTTTGCATTTATGAAATCCAGGAATCTTTGTGCCTATACATTTGAAGCTGAGTAGGATTCCCTCTCTACAGAGGGGTAATTAAAGTCTCCCATGAGTAGGGTATTAGGTTGGATGGTAAGTTTCTCCACTAGGTCCAAGTATGCATTCTGAGCTTCTTGAGACATGAAGGGTGACCTGTGGTTGGCTAGGTTATGGCACAGGATCTGCATGTGGATGATCTCTAGCACATCATCCTGTTTGAGCACCCTAGAGGTATGATTGTAATTGATGTATATCAAGACACCACCTTTAGCCCATGTCTGTGCAGTCACTGGTCTAAAACTCGGGAAGGCACTGAAACCTTATCCTACTATTGTAGTCTCTGGCACTCAAATTCATGCCTTGACAAATGTATACTCTCCATTGTGAGGAGGGCGTGGAGAGAGTGCATTTTTTATTTAGGATCTTCGCAATGAGCAGTGATACTTTGAGGTTCAGTTAAGTTTATTTTGCTATATTGGTAGGTTTGTCAATTTGGTATTGCCTAAAAAGGCACTATGTAGGTGGATAAAGTGTTAGCTAGTATTGGAAAGCCTAAAGGCACAGGTGCAGATCATCATTTGGCAAAGCAATGTGGTCTGTTAGCCATGTCTTCACAAGCTAACAAATATTGGATCCCCTTAGAATGACATCAGAAAGACAACCAATTAGTAAAATCAATAATTTTTTGCTCATATTGTGGCATCATCCTTGGTGATGGTAATATGTTGTTCAATGACAGACTTATACGAGCTTGAGACATGTAGTCTGAGAACTCCATAATACCTCTCTTCATATAGTCCATGGAGGTATGTCTTAGGTCATTTACACCTACATGGATTATGATAGAATCATACTGGTACCTGTGGTGTAATGGCTTGAGTGTGTGTGTGATTTGGTGGATACTCATTTCAAATAAGCACCTAACTGTTATATTTTCCTTCTTCGGTCTGGTTAGAAGGGCATCAGTGTCTATTACAATGGTCCCCATGAGAAGAGTTCTGGGAAGTGTATTTACTTACCTTTAGGATTTTAGTGACTGGGGGTCCATTGTGTATGGCAGTATGTGTGCTGTTAGGTGGAGTTTTCTCTGTGTACCTTTGGGTTTGCTGAGGTATCACTTTACCAATGAATGGTCTAGGCAAGCTTTGTTGTTTAGGAAGATTGCTTTTAAGTTCCTCAGCATATGTTAGTCTATGTGTGTGTCATGTGCTATATGATGAGGTGAGATAGGTTAGGAGCAAAAAGAAAGTAGTACAAAATTAGTTTTCTTCATTACAAACTATTGCAATCTTTTAATACATTTTTACTGCATGTTTAATTTCTGAATTCAGATCATGTGTCTTTTAATTAAAAGGATCCCTTTGAGAACATGACAAATAATTAAAATGCATCACAATATTGGCTTTACATAATAGGCTAATTAGCACCCCACAGCAGGAATGCAACAAAACCTGGACTGGTGTGTCTTCAGAACATTTCATATGTTCTCGAGAACTACAGAAATCACCTGCAAATGAGATCCCCCTGCACAGGCATCCCCCCCCAACACACACACACACACACACACACACACACACACACACACACACACACACATGGTCCCCCTACAGACACACACACGCACACACACACACACACACACACACGCACACACACGCACACACACGCACACACACACACACACAAAATATATATGTAGACTATGTGAATCAGTTTCCCCAAATGGTGTTTAGGACACTTGTAGTGCTTCCTGCCATGACTGTACATAATTAGTACTGTGTCATAATATACCTATTAAACCACCGTCAGGTTGTGGAAGTCACTGAGTGTAAATTTCTGACTTGAATAATTATGAGCCTTAACCTGTTTTTCAAATGAGCTTACATTAGAAAGTTTTAAGTGAAACTAGAGTGTTTACCTAATACTTCTATGGCAAAATTAAGCATTTTATACTTACACTATTGGGTTTGACAGCTTGAAAGGCCCCAGGCACAGGATTCAAACCTGTATAACCAATTGCCATAATTTTATCAGCAGAATGTACCTGAGAAGCAGAAATGCTGTTATCCACACATGGAGGCCGTCTCTGGGAAGAGCAGCTAAACAAGCACTGGGCAAGAATCTGTTCAGTGCAACAGTCATTTTGTCTTTTTAGAAAACTAATCAAGTTAAAAGTTCTTATGATTTCACCACTCTCCTATGGCTCTTCTGATCTGTAAGAGTAGTATTCAAAGAAGTTTGTCAGAGCTGAACAGTGCACTCTTCTCAGATTGACAGAGTTGTCCTGCTCTGCTAAAATGTGATTCAAGGCACCCTTCTAAATCCCATTTAGTCCTTTCAATGAAGATCTATGAATCACTAATGAAGTAGTTAAAACAACGGTGGATAGACAACTCATTCAGTAGACTACAGCTACAAAGCACTGAGCTCCTCGAATAGAAAAACTGTGTTCCCTCTTGAAGTGAATGAGTGTAACATGGCCAACTATCATGTGCGCACTTCATGGAAGCTGGATAGTATGAACGTTTGAATTTTGTACAATACAAATTCCATAACAGTCAAGATGCTTGTGATACTTAGAGGCCTAATTTAAGAAGGCTGCACCACATTTGCATGTATTTTTTGGAAAACAAATTGCTGCTCATTTATGAGTCACTGCACAGCTGAAAATGAATATTTTAAAACTCACAATAGACTTGTATGTTATATGAAGTTCTGCCAATGGGCTGTGTGCAATAAGCAGTACCTTATGAGTAATGCCATATGGCAAATATTCTGCAAGCAAAACAAATACTAATATGAAAATGAACATTGTAAAATGTTTAACATATGTAAATACAAAAAAAAAAAAACACAAAAACAATTAGGAAACTTGACTGTTGTGTAAAAGAATAAAATCTTTACTATATCCCAGATAACCCAGACTGGACTAACATCTCAGTGTTTAGGAGGGTTGAGACAATAGACAATGGAATTGAATATTTATTGATGTTCTCCCATACAGGAAGAACATAAATGGTTGCAATACAGTATTGGGATATTGCCAGCTGCAGCTATTGGGTCAGTATGGACCACGCCACACTTAAAAGACAGTTAGTTGCCTGTCAGGGGCAAAGATTCACCAGATCATGCAAGCACTCAGGTCACTTACCCATAAGAACCAGTATGCCTCAGTCATAGTCCATGTGGACATGAATGTCTTGAGACATACCTTCTTGAACTATACTATTGAGCTTTCAGAATATGTGCCACAGGCAGCTATGAGCCTATCACTGAGCAGCATTCTACCATCTCCAAGGGTGATGCTGCAATACTAGCAGAAAATGACTGACTTTAATAACTGGCTTAGTTACTGGTGCCATTCCAAAGGAGTCCAATACTTGTCAGCCTGGAGGACATGGCTGTCAGACCATGCTGTTTTGCCAAAGATGGTCTTTACCTGTCACCTCTAGGCTTTCAAACATTGACCAAAACATTATCTACCCCTACAGTGCCCTTTTTAGGCATTGCCAAACAGACAAACCTTCCAACAAAACAAAAGGTACTTAGGGCAAGGTAAAGCTGTTGCTGCTCAATGCAAGGAGCCTCAACAAGAAACTGCACCCCCTGGAAGCTGTCCTCAACCTGGAGAATGCTGATGTCTGTGCAGTTACTAAACCATGGTTCAAAGCTATGGAAAGCACTCCAGAAGTGTATGGGTATAATGCCTTTCACACATTCCAACCATCCACTGAACATGAAAGAATAAAAGGTGGATGTATATCTATCTATATAAAGTATAAGCACATCCCAAGGCTGGTCAAACAAGATGACATACCTGAGCTACTCCATGTCCAACTAGCCATGGGAAAAATCCATTACTATATTCTTGCTAGCAACAGGTCCCCCACCATGAACCAGGAACCTCATACATCATACCTGAAGTTACTAGAATCACTCAGCATCCAGCCCAATACCATAATCATGGGTGATTTCACCTACCACTAACATGCAGGCCCAAGGATTTCTTGACTTTGTAAATTCAAATGCCATGGAGCAGCTAGTCTGTACTCCCACTAGGGGAACATATATCTTAGATCTGGTACTCACAAATATCAGAGAGTGCTGCACCCCTCCTAGTGTGATGTTCTCACTGGTAAGATAAGATCACAAAGCAGTCTCCCTTCAACATAAAGGTAAAATGAGTCTCCCCACCTAACGCCAAAAACCTAAAGAACTTCTCTAAAGTAAATTACCCTTTATTAAGTGATGGCATAGCTAGTTTCCAAGCTCCCCCAAATCCAGAAAACACAAAAACATATGCAGAGGTGTACACAAAAGCCTTGTGTGACCATATAAACCACTGCATAAAAATGGCAGTACCAGACCGAAATAAACCCAAGTCAAACCACAAAAACAACTCACCCTGGTGTACCCCTAGTGTTAATAGGTTGTATAACAAAACAAAGAAAGGAATTACTGTTGAGGAGTAAGAGGAAATGTGCACAACAGAGCAAAAGGCCCCTCATTAGTCTAAACAAGTGAATCAGAGAAATAGTAAAGTCTCTGAAAGTGGATTTTGAGGTAAAAATAGCCTCTGAAGCTAAAGATAACCATAAGGCGTTTTTCAGTTATGTCCACAATCTTAAGGGAAACCCCCAGCAATGTGCAGAATTAGTTATAAATGGCATCACTTTTACTCAGCTGGAAAATATAGCAAATCTGTTGGCCAACAAATTCAGCTCAGATTTTACCTGTTTGGAATATACTTCTCTGAAGTCAAGGCTAATGTTCAAGGCCTCTGGATGACAAAGTTTGCCAATGACTGCAAGCTGTGGGCAATCATTGAATATCCCAGAGATGTAGATATCCTTCAGGATGGTCTAGATCAGACAAATGACTGGTGCCAGGGCCATTGCCTAAAATCATTGTGAAAAAATGCATTATCATACCCTTTGGGAAGTCAGATACCCCTGCAAGTTGCAACATCAATAGCACACTCATAACAGTAGATTCAGAGATGAAAGCTCTAGCTAGACAGATAGATAGCAGCCTGAATGAGGAAGTCTTTTTAAGTGGCACAATTTATACGTAATAGTATGACATCCAGTTCCAAAGAAATTATAGTCCCACTGTACTTGGCCCTTATTAGACCAATAATCAAGTGCAATTCACCATTTGGCATGTACCTCTCTAGGTACTTAAAGCAGCTGGAGCGACCTCAGATGTTCCTCATAAAAAAAACATAGGGTGTTAACAACATGTCCTTTGAGATAGACTAAAAACCCAATCCTTTTACTCTGTCTCCTACCAAATTTGAAGGGGTGACCTATGCCTGTCGTACAAGGCACTCACAAATCCAGCCTTAATGGAACTGCTACACATCTGCAGGTTCAACAGCATGAGGGTCACCTGATCTAGGGACCTAAGCTTAGTTAACAACTCATACAAAACATGCTGGAGACACAGATATGTGTCTCAGAGACTGCCCTTTCATTGGAATAGGCTTCCTATTCACATTAAAGGACAACAACAGGATTCCATTATTAAATGCTCAACTTCTTTGTCCTTTTTCTCACTATTTATTGTCCCTGCTATGAATAAACAATACAGCACTTAAAATATTTAAATTGACTGTTTCTCTCCATTGGAACAGTACCTTACTGTACTGTGGTGGTTTCACTTTCAAAAAAACTTTTATCCTGCCCTTGCTGCAGTCTCCAATTCATTGATGTCATCAAGGCCACTGAATACAGATAGTTTTTTGGCCAGTTGCCTCCCCAAACTGACATCACCATGACTGTCCTAAAAACCCACCCATGCTGTGATGTCACTGTTCCCAATTCCTTCCCCTACTCATACAGAAAGTAAAGGCTAGAATAAGGAAACAGTACGAGTCAAGCTTCTGCTGTGATCTGTCAATCACAGTAGGTAACAGCTCAAATTACACTTAGCACCTTGACAGCTAGGGAAATTAGGTGTGAAGGGGGAGGGGAGATGAGTCAAAGCAGTACAATTCAGGCTTCACAAAAAATGTAGTTTAGCCATTCTGAAGAGAAGCAATGGTAAAAAGCACTTTAAAAGTCTGTTCTGTGGCATTTGCCCTGTTTGTGTTTTAAGTAGTAATTGAGTGGCATGAAATGTTACTTAAAACTGACTGAAAGACAGCAATGTATGCATGTAAAATCAATGCAGTGACAGGAGCTTTAGGAAGAAAGAGGCCTGCATGCTGTACCTTTTTACAAAACAGCACTGCATTTTGAGATACCTAGAGGCAGACTAAACAATCAGAATTACTTCAAGATGCCAGACCCCATGTGGGTAGACTCAGAAATTGCATATAAAAATATTTAAAAACCTGTAAATAGTCCCAGTGTGGTGTTAAAATGTAGGAAACACCAAACCATGATGAAATAAACATGTTTTTTGAGTCTGTGGGTGCAATTCTCCTTTAAGGTTCTCTAGCCCTCTTCAAATGCAATTTGGATCAATGGATAGGAAATCACAAATTTACACTTGGGTAGTGTTTATGTCTCTGATGGACAGGGGAACTCTATAAGATACTCACGCCATAAGCACAAAACAATGCCATCATCTTGCCCCTATAAGCTATATATTGGGTAAAATCAGGTTATATTGCCTTAGGCTTGTAAGGGCTACTAAGGTGTTAGCCTAGTAATCTCCTATAAACCTAGGAAGAAAGGAAGGTGGTCAATGGACATTTGTTGGTATGCATAGGGAGCTCCCTAGAGCACTGATTTCAAGTAAGTCATCAGCTATCATTTGAAAGGTGTAAAGCAGAGAGGGAGGGCGAAGGCCATCATGTGAATGACAGCCTGTCCACTATTAAACTCTTTCCTCCAAATGGGATCAAATGAGCTAATAGGGCTGTCATTTCAATCAGGGAATGAATGGGTCATAGGATCATGCCTGGCTAGATCTCACCTAGAGGGGAAAGAACAAGTCTATAAGGTGCTTATTGTAAGAGGCCACAAGGCAAAAGAGGAGAGAGAATACAAGCAGTATTGTGGGGACTGTAGCAATATTTTCAGTTTTGCCTAGAATCAAAACTATCTGGCAGGGAATGCCTTTCTACCGATAATATTGGTTTTCATTCTTTTTTCATGCTTTTGTATTGTTACTCTTTCAGGTTACTGATACTTGCATTTATTAAAGTGAGTCAAACCTCAATAGTTTCTTCAAGGTATGCCATACAGGAGTTTGTCACCCCAGTATCCGATAAGTGCAGTTTGACAAACGTGAAAAAGATCAGACAGTGCCATTCATATGCTGATATAACATTCTTTAAAAATGATGATCCGTTTGGTAAAACAATAAGCACAACACAAAATCCAAACGGTTCCTTCCACCTGGTGACAAAGTTCAACAAAATAAATCCAACCGGCTTGAGAACAAAGATAATTTAATCCAAATAAAAACTGATTGTTGAGCGCTTTCACCCGCTACACACAGCGAGCTTCATCAGAACAGTTAAATGAAATGCTTTGCATACATTTATATTAAAAAAAGCGCCAAAAAACATGGCTTTAAAAAACAATCACTATTTAAAGTGATAGTACATATTATGTATGTGAAGACCTTCTCATTACGAATAAAAACTCTCCTGCTGTAATGCCAGCAGTGTAACATAGTTCATTGACTCTAGATGTGACAGAAAACTACTTTAGTTCTTCTTGCTATGTCATTAAATTAAACTGTAATGCAATAAAGTATTCTTTAATGAGTCACTCTATAAAACTTTTTGAATCCTTTCTAAAAACATATTAACATTGTGTCGCTAATGTATATTAATTTTAAACTTGATGTCATACCCTGCTGTAAAACTATATTGCCATTATAAATTCATAATTATAACATAAGTAATGGTTTGATGGACAGGTAATCATTTATTCCTGGTGGAGAGGTGGCATCCGTATACACCTGCCAATACAATTCTCTATAAGCTAAATAGTTATTAATGTTGCCCCCTCTAGGATTTTTCTTAATTAATTCAATAATGGCAAATTTGAAAGAATGCCCTGTCCCTTTGTTAATAATATGCCTAGCCAAGGCATTTTTATTGTCTCTCCTTTTTATACTATATGTGTGAGCATATATTCTCTGTTTGAAATATCTCTCGGTTTTTCCGATGTAAAAAGCAGGACAGGCCATGCATGAAGCAATATATACAAGCATCTTAGATTTACAATTTCCCTTTGATGTAAAAATCTTAGACCTATTGATGTTTCTTAACTTAATACATTCATTCTCATTAATGAATGTGCACTGATTGCAAGCACCGCACTTGCTGGTGTGTGAGTTACGTTCAATGTGTGCATGTTTTGGTAATTCCAATAAGCATTTAAGATTTCTTCCCATTTTATGTACAAATACTGGTCTACTGCCTACCTTGTCCAAAATTTCATTCTGGCATGTTAGAATATGCCAGTTACTACTTATTATGTCTTTAATAATATTGCTAAATGGGCCAAATTCAACAATGCATGCTTTTTTATATTGTCTGATAGCTCCCCCTATGTTCTCATTGGGGCCTAATTCAGATACTGCAAGGGGTGCATTAGTTCCTAGTAGTGAGGTGTATCTACTTTCTCTTAGTTCTACTATGTAACTAGAAATATTGTTCATTAAATCTGCAGTATAACCTCTTTCCTGAAATAAAGATGTAATGAATTCTATCTCCTTAATCATGTCTGAATTGTCAGAAGTCATGCGCATGGCCCTAATACATTGACCCTTGTATATGTTGCATTTCATCTTTCTAGGATGGCAACTGTGATATTCTATATACGAATTAGAAAAAGTATTTTTCCTGTAGATGTTTGATTTCAAACTGTCACTGTCTACAGAAATCAAAGTATCCAAGTATGGCACTCCCTGAGTGTTGTGAACTTCCGTAAATTTTAAATATTCACAAGTAGAATTTATATAAGTGAAAAATTCACAAAATGCACTGTCTTCACCATTCCACATGATATAAATATCGTCCAAAAATCTGGAGTAGTAGTGTACGGACTTGTAGTATGGACTGTTGAAATAATAAATAATAATAAAAAATGTTGGAATAAATGATTACCTGTCCATCAAACCATTACTTATGTTATAATTATGAATTTATAATGGCAATATAGTTTTACAGCAGGGTATGACATCAAGTTTAAAATTAATATACATTAGCGACACAATGTTAATATGTTTTTTGAAAGGATTCAAAAAGTTTTATAGAGTGACTCATTAAAGAATACTTTATTGCATTACAGTTTAATTTAATGACATAGCAAGAAGAACTAAAGTAGTTTTCTGTCACATCTAGAGTCAATGAACTATGTTACACTGCTGGCATTACAGCAGGAGAGTTTTTATTCGTAATGAGAAGGTCTTCACATACATAATATGTACTATCACTTTAAATAGTGATTGTTTTTTAAAGCCATGTTTTTTGGCGCTTTTTTTAATATAAATGTATGCAAAGCATTTCATTTAACTGTTCTGATGAAGCTCGCTGTGTGTAGCGGGTGAAAGCGCTCAACAATCAGTTTTTATTTGGATTAAATTATCTTTGTTCTCAAGCCGGTTGGATTTATTTTGTTGAACTTTGTCACCAGGTGGAAGGATATAACATTCTTTGATTCATGCCATTACCATTATTGCACAGCAGATGGCAGTATTATATCAGCTGTATTACTTTATACTCCAAAAGCTGTCACTAGCACACTGTAAACTTCACTTTCAAGCAGAGCTTTCACACTCCCTACAAGAATCACAGAGTCACAGTTTCCTGTTTGGTGCAGTGCTACATTGCTATTATTACGGAGAGAAGATACCTGAGAAGTTTTATTGCACAAAACAGAATCCACAGGTACCACCAAGGATCGAATACCAGCAGTTTTCTTTGAAAACACAGCTTTAATGAAAATGAACAAAAACCACATATACTCCAGGCATTAACGTCTCCTATCTGCTACGTTTTCGTTTGCAAGTTACTTCATCAGATGAGGACAGACTTGTGAACCATTCCTTTTATACTCCCACTGCTTGGTGAATTAAGTTAATTACCCAATAAAGTAAGAATGCTAATTAGCAATTAATACAGAATGAAATAAATATAAAGTGACTGTGTGCATATACAACCTTCTCTGAATGAGAAGTACATATACCACCATTAAAAATCATGTTACCTAAATACTTCTGTCTAAAAGTTAATGTTTTGTATTAAATCCTTCATAAATTAATATAAAATCATATTAAATCATGTACTTTAAAACTTTTTAAGACTTATTTAAAAGGATTGCATGTAAAATATAGAAAATTGTCTTAACACTCCCTCTAGTGTCCATTCCATTAATAACACACTGAACATAACTGCATTGTGAATTTGCTTCAACATTGGTATACAAATAAATATAGTCGTACTAAAATTATGTTTAAAACAATTTCCATCATAAAACTTCTAAAATGTTTTTGTATGAATACACATATAAATACATAATATAAAAGTTATTATAATAGTTAAAAAGTCATGTACATATTGCAAAAATCAAACCAAACATTCTTCTGTTTCAAACCATTATTAGAATTTTGCCGCCTTTAATTTAAGCACAGGGGCAATTGTAATATGGTCATTGAGTCCAGGAAATTTGTTTGCTTGAAGGGTGATCTGCCACCATAACTCTTTATATCCTGTGGTTTCTTCCCATAGACCAGCCCTTCCATCCATTTTTACCTGCTCAATAACAAAAAACTTGTAATAAGCTTCACTGCATTTTTGTTTATGCTTAAATAGGGCGGTAGTGTCTTTATGAATCTGGATTTCATACATGTGTTCATATTTTCTTCTTCGAAGTTTACGTTCTGTCTTGCCAATATAAAATGCTTGGCAAACCTGACATATACCTAAATAGACCAAGCCACTGGAATCACAGTTACTATATTCCTTACTCATAATAGTTATGTTCCTACTTTCCAAAAATATACTTTCCTTATTTATTATATGGCTACATTGGGAGCAGTGGTCACATTTAAAAGTTCCTTTCCTTTTCTTTGTTGCAATATTCTGTCTCATTTCTTTCTCTAATAAATTTTTCAAACTCAATGAATTTCTAAAGACCACTTTTCCTTAGGTATCTTTTCAAGATCTGTAAGTGCATTGAATCTATTCCACTCAGTGTTTAATATATACCTGACCAAGCTGGAGCTTCCATTATACTCTGTTACTAAGGCATTCTATATGTATCCTGCTTAACTTGTTCCCATTCTCCTGTTTGTCAAGGATAATACCCAAAATAGGCCTAAATTTATCCTGCCTTCTTTCACATACCTCTTTTTCTACCTGGTCTATCAACCGAGTTGGAGATTCCCTAGCTGTAAAGAACTGCCTTAGTAAACCCATTTATTTGAAAAACTCCTCATTATTCAAAGTCATCCTGCTTGGCCTTATGTACTGCCCTTTGACAATATTTTTCTTATAATGAATGGGGTGTGAATTATTATAGTGTAAATATGAGTTTGAATATGTACTCTTTCTGAATACCTTGGAATTGAATTAATTATTCTCTTTATATATATCAATGTCCAGGTACTGTAGTTTCTCTTGACTAAAACTATATGCAAATTCTAAAAAATCAGTGGTATTATTTAAAAATGCAATAAAATCATTAATAATTTCCACAGGCCCAGTCCATAAAATACATATAGGTTAGTTAGTACTAGGCTACCTGCCCATTCAGGCCATGTTAAGCCTAGCCAGTTACCCCATGTGAGAACCAAACCCTGCACCTTATGTCTGTAAGGTAAACACCTTAACCATTAGGCCAATCTCCCATATGTCATCTAAAAATCTCTTATATATAATCTAGTTATCACTATTAATGGAATTTAGTATTTACTTTCTCTTCCACTTTGCTAATACTAGGTTTGCATATGTGGGGGCATATGCTGCCCCCATTGCCACACCTTTTGTCTGGTGAAACAATTCTCCTTTAAAATAGATAAAATTGTATTTTAAAACTAGGTCAGTTAATTGCATAACAACAGTGCATTCGTCATGTGTAAGTGAGCCATCCTCATGTATAATTTCTTCAAACAATAGGAGGCCTTCTTGATGGGGAATGCATGAAAACAGATCAACAACATTTATTGTAAGAAAGGAAATATTTTAACAAAACAATTCCTTTGTAAGGCACCTTAAGAGATCCCAAGAATCTTTAGGTTCATAGGCTGGTACTAGGCTATCGGCTCTAGGGCCTATACAAGCCTAGCCATAACAATTCCCTGGATATTTCTTCCCACACTATTTACTTCCCTGGACCCCTGTCTAGCAGGGCAACTGATGTGATCCCCCGGGTGAATTTCCTTTCTCTCATCCAATCATCAAGGTTCCTTTTGAAGAGGGCCAAAGAGGTGCTCTGCTTGACATGTATGGACAGCCTATTCCAGAGTCTGGGGAGTCTCTGGGTCAGGAACCTATCCCTCTAGCATGTTTTGTTTATTGTGATGACAAGGTTTAAATCCCTGAAGTGTGTGGCTCTGAGGGATTGGGAGTTCTTTAAGTGCAGTATGTCCAACAGCTCTGGGTTTGACATGGCCTTTTATGTTAAGCAGAGATCGCCTCTGAGTAGATGATATATGGCAGAGTATACCTGGAGTTTTTTAAGACGGTCAACGTAGGGCATCTGCTTTAGGCCTGTGATTCTTTTAGTGAGGTATTTCTGCGGCCTTTCCAATTGTTGCAGATGTCTTGAGAGGTACATACCAAACAGGGCATTGTATTCTATAATGGGTCTAATGAGGGGATGAGTACAGTGGGACAATGGCCTCCTTTTTTCTGGATGAAAAGCCCTTAGTGATGAGGTGTGCCACATAGAAGGATTTCCTGACTGCTGTGGCAATGTGGTTATCGAAGGTGAGACCACTGTCCACCTGTGTCCCTAAGTCTCTCATCACACTTTCAGTGTTTAGTGTACTACTACCTATGTGGTAAGTCATGGGTACATGTTTTTTCCCAAAGGGGATAACTATACAATTCTTGGCATTGAGCTTGAGCCCATGGCTCTGGCACCAAGCATCTGTTTCTGTAAGGTCCTTTTGTAGAATATCCACATCATTTGAGGATTTAATAACGGCTCCCAGTTTGCAGTCATCTGCGAACTTTGTTAGCCAGAGTCCCTTAGTGTCGGTCTGTACTTCAGAGAAGTAGATGCCATACAAGAGCGGTCCCAGGACTGAACCCTGAGGTACTCCACTTGTCAATTGTCTGGAGCTGGATTTGAAGTCAGCTACTTTTACAGTGTGGGTTCTGTCAGTAAGCCAGTTGGCAACCCATTGAGTGATGCAGGGATTAATGCCCAGCTTAGCAAGTCTATCTATGATTCCAGAGTAGGGGATGGTGTCAAAGTCCTTGACAAGGTCCAGATAGGCTGTGTGGACCACCTTACCCTCGTCCATGGCTCTGGAGACTGATTTGAAGAAGTCAATCAGGTTCAAGATACAAGATCGGCCCTTCACAAACCCAAACTAGGTGGGGTCCAATGTTTGAAGGTTGCCAATGTCTTTGTTTATAAGTTCCATGATAATACATTCCATGGCCTTGCAGATCAGGCTCATCAGACTGATGGGGCAGTAGTTACTGGGATCCAAGGTGGATCGCCCCTTGTGGAGTGGGATAACTGCAGCTGTGCGCCACTCAGTGGGCACAAAGCCTGAGGTGAGGCTATGATTAAACATGACACTTAGTTGAGGTGCCACTTCATTTTCTAGTTCATGTAGTACATAGCCCGGGATGTCATCTGGTCCCATGGATGCTGTATTCTTAGCTTTGGAGAGTGCATTTTTTACGTGTGTGGCCATTATTACTGGAATTTGGCAATCTTCTGGTATTGAGATGGGCTGTTTAGAGGGTGAGAGGGGGTGAAGTTGGCACTGAATTGATCTGCCAGGATATTGGCAATATCCTTGGGATCAGTATATTTAATGCCATTCTGTTGTAGCTCAGAGCAGATCTGAACATTGCCATTTAGATTCTTGACATAATTATAGAATGCCTTGTGGTTGTCTTTTGAATCTTTGGCAATTTTATTTTCATAACTAGCTTTGGAGGATTTTAATAGGATCTCAGCTTCTTACTGAGGCTGGTAAGGGAGATTTTTGCATCCTGGGATTTTTCTCTTTTCTGCAACAGTTTTTTCCTTTTGTTGTAAAGTTTGTTTATGGCAGGGGACCACTAGATTAGCTTCCTTTTTTTGGAGGAGAGAATCTTGGTTCTATTTGGGATGGCACGATTCATGCATGAGTGGATGTGCTTGTACAGTGCCTTAGTGTAGGATTCAGCAGTCAAACTTTCAGTTCCCGTCTGCATGGGTGTCATGAAGTTTGTCACTTCTGACTTGAGTAGCATGAAGTTGGCTTTGAAGAAGTTTTTTATGAAGGTTTCCTTACTAGGGGATGGGGGTGGGAGGTGGATGTTAAGGGTGATTAGCTTATGGTCAGACCTGACCGGGGGGGTGACCATAGGTGTGGAGCATCGATTTCCCATGTTGCTAATGACCAGGTCTAGGATACTGAAGCTCCTGGTGTGATTATGGATTAGTTGATCCAGGGCGTTGGAATTTATGAATTCCAAGAGCCGTTGGGCAAAGATGTTGGTACACGAGTAGTTTTCCCAGTCTTTTAAAATGTTTTTCCTTTTCACCCACAGTGTTTTTAATTTACTATCTACATACTTAGCTAGTGGTAAAGTCTTCAATCCCTCTGCTGACACAATGGGTCTAAGTGGTGGATCACTCCCATTTTTGTGTATTTTAGGGATCCCAAACATTGTGTGGATTCTTGGTTTCTCTACTTTCAGGAATTTTAAGGTTTTTGCATCTATCGGCCCTTCTAATAAAAGATCTTCTAGTGCCATGTCGATTCTCCTGTAGGCAATGTTAGTTTAATTTCCAGACACCACTGAATATCTTGAAAAGTGTCTTAAGGTGTCATTCATTTTCCCTTTGTAGGTTAAACAGTCCATTAAAACTATACCACCCCCCTTATCGGGTTTCATTACCCTTAAGTTATTGTCCTGCTTTAATTCATTTAAAACGTTTCTCTCATTTTCTTGTAAGTTAGCTTTGTATCTTCCTTTGTGGAAGTTTTTTTCTAACCTCACTTTCCACAATACTTTCAAAGTTTTTGATTTGAGGGTGTAAGGGTGAATTAAAAATAGTTTTTCTCCCTGACCCACCTGACTCTGGACTCCTGTTCTCACTAAAACTGAGTACAAAATTAATTTTCCTAGTAAACATGTTTATGTCCAGTAGGGTTTTTGTCAAATCCCCCTTCCTAGAGGGTATATATTTCAACCCCTTAGAGAGGAGGTTGAAGTGTTCTTTCTGTAATGTAACATGGCTGAAGTTGTATATACTAAAGTCTCCTTTTATAAACCTGTTTGAGTTTGTAGCATCTTGTTTGATAGTCTCATTATCCAAGGTGGGGCGGGTGATGCATACGTTGTTCAGTATCTCCCCCTTCCTCTTCTCCTCCAAATATTTTGATGCTGCTGATAGTTTTGATCATTCCTCTTTTTTATTCTTTCTGATCTTCTTGGTAGGGGAGGGAGATTCTGTTCACCAAAATCATCTAGGTCCCCTTTCTGTTGCCCTACCCTAAGCAATTCACTAACTTCATCACGCATGTTATTTTCTTTTTCCCAGAACCTCACTCTATTTTTAGGTTCGGGGTAGCTTGTATTATTAGCATATTCTTTAGTGTCTCTCTCTCTCCAGCTTTTTTATTTTCCTTGTAATCAGTTCATTACAGTGAGCTTCTATGTCTCTCTTAATTTCATCATATTTAATTCTTTCTGCTGGAATTGAGTGCATTACATCACTTATAACATAGTCATTCAAAACATCAATTTCTTTCACCAAGTCACATTTAATTCTCTCATTTTCCTTTATCATAATTTTTAAAATGTTTAGTCCGCATTTATTAAAAATTTCAACCAATTCCTTGTGAAAGGTACTTCCTGGCTTAACATTATTTGGGTATTTATAAACCTAAGCCCTTTAGGGACAATCCCCTTTGAAATGCATTATTTTAAATAAGAATTTTCAACATCTAGAGTCTTTAATTTGTCAATTAATCTATACAATTTGTTAACATTATTCTGGCAAGTATCAGAAACAGGCCCAGGTTTGACAATTTGCTCTCTAAAATCACTAGAGAAACTAACCTGCAGCCAGTCTTTGAAGTCCATTGTTGTTCGTTTAGAACCATTTACAGTTGTCCTTTCTTCCTATCGTTTGGCAGATAAAATGGTTTCTTTGTCCTTAGATACCAAATCCCCCTCAGAGCTTCTCAAAATCAGTGGAGTTTGATTAAAATCTGTTCCCTCATTGTAAATGGCTGCATTTAGACCTGAAACGCCCTTACCAGTTCCATTTTCACATCTCCTGGCTTCCCTTGTAGCTGGTGTTTTTGAGGACCGCCCCCTTTGCATCGTCGTCGCTATTTCAGTCATAGATTGGCTCAAAGGAGTGAGCAAGTCTATTGCACAAAAACACTAAACATTCATCCACTGAATCTTCTTTCTTGTTAAACTTATTGTTGATATAACCTAACCATTCAAATTTATAGGTACATAGGGTCATAGGTAGGTACTAGTCTATCAGCCCAAGGGCCTACGTAAGCCTAGTCAACAAGGTTCCCTGGCTTACACCACCCAAGAAAGTTATTTTCCTGTGACACTGTCGAGCAGAAACACAGAAGTGATCCCTGGGTGTATTTCCTATTTTCCATCCACTCATCAAGATTTTTCTTGAAGAGTGATAATGAAGAACTTTGCTTGACATAGATGGGTAGCCTGTTCCAGAGTATGGGAAGTCTCTGGGACAGGAATTTATCCCTCCAGCATGTCCTGTTTATTGTGGTGACAAGGTTTAGGTCCCTAGAGAGTGTAGCTTGGAGGGATTGGGATTTCTTTAGGTGTAGCATGTCCAACAGCTCTGGGTTTGACATAGCTTTATATGCTAGGCAGAGATCACCTCGGAGTAGGTGATATGCTATGGAGTAAAGCTGGAGTTTTTTGAGATGGTCAGTGTAGGGCATTTGTTTGAGGCCAGTAATCCTATTTGTGAGGTACTTCTGTGGCCTTTCCAGCTGCTGCAGATGTCTTGTGAGGTGCATTCCAAAAGGGGCATTGTACTCTACAATGGGTCTAATGAGTGTTGAGTAGAGAGGAACAATGACCTCTTTTTTCCTGGATGAGAACCCTTTTATGATGAGGTGTGCCACGTAGAAGGACTTCCTGACTACAGTGGCAATGTAACTATCAAAGGAGAGACTACTGTCCACCTGGGTCCCAAGGTCTCTTATCACACATTCGGTGTTAAGTAGATTGCTGCCTATCTGGTAGTTCATGGGTTCAGAGTTTTTAACAAAGGGGATGACACTGCACTTTTTGGCATTGAGCTTGAGGCCATGGCTCTGATACCAGGCATCTGTCTCAGCGAGGCCTTTCTGCAGGATGTCCACATCATTTGGGGACTTGACTTTGGCATCTAGTTTGCAGTCATCTGTGAACTTCGTTAGCCAGAGGCCTTCTGTGTTAGCCTGTACATCAGAAAAGTAGATACCAAACAGGAGAGGTCCCAGGACGGAACCCTGTGGTACTCCACTTGTCACTGCTTTGAGGTCAGATTTGGAGTCTGCAACTTTTACAGTGTGGGTTCTGTCAGTGAGCCAGTTTGCCACCCATCTTGTGACATAGGGATTTATATCTAGTTTAGTGAGTTTGGCTATAATTCCAAAATGAGGGATGGTGTTGAAAGCCTTGGCGAGGTCAAGATAGGCTGTGTGGACCACCTTACCCTCATCTACGGCTTTGGTGACTGCCTCAAAGAAGTCGATCAGGTTCAGGAGGCATGATGTGCCTTTCACAAACCCGAACTGGGTGGGATCCAGAGTTTGGAGGTTACCAATGTTTTTGTTTATGAGTTCCATGATGATACGTTCCATGGCCTTGCAGACCAGGCTCATCAGGCTAATAGGGTCGATAGTTCCTGGGATCAGTGGTGGCTCCTCCTTTGTGGAGTGGGATAACTGTTGCTGTGCGCCATTCAGTGGGCACAAAGCCTGATGCGAGGCTATTATTGAACATGGTGCTTAAGTGGGGAGCCAGTTCGTTCTGAAGTTCATGTAAAATGCATCCTGGGATGTTGTCTGGTCCCATTGATGCTGTGTTTTTGGCTTTAGAGAGTTCAGCTTTTACCTGCATAGTTGTGATTACAGGGACTCTGCATTCTTCCTGTATAGATATGGGCTCTTTAGGGGGTGAGGGGGGGTAAAGTTAGCACTGAACCTATCTGCCCGGATGATGGTAATAACAGTTGGTTCCGTAATTTTCGTGCCTTTGTGCTGTAACTCAGAGCAGATCTGGGTATTGCCCTTGAGATTCTTGACATAGCTATAGAATGCTTTGTGGTTGTTTTTAGAATTAGTGGCAATTTTGTTTTCGTAGCTAGCTTTGGAGGTTCTTATAAAGGATCTCAGCTTCTTGTATTCTGTATACATATGTATTCTGTTTATGGAGGACAGGGTTCTTTGTGGTTAGAAAGGCTGCTGCTAAGCTGATATTTTGCATGTTGTTCAGTTTAGTTGGGGGAATTGGGGTTATTGTTTACAAATGGCTGGCATATAGACTGCATTGGTAAATTAAATTGCAAGAGAGTACATAAAATTTGTTTTCTTCTACCACATTTTGTGGGGATCTGTGCAGATATTTTGTGGTGTTGGTCGCATACATGTTCAGCAGACTATTAGATTGTTTCATATGGAAATAAAAAGGGGATGCAGGTAAGGTATTGTTATATTTAACTTATCTTTCCACAGTGATTACTTGCACCATCTTCAGTGGGTATTATTTTACTGTTGGTGCTTATTGTGGGATTGCTTTTGTATGTTCTTGTTTTGGCTGTGAAAGGATTTTATGCAAGTAAGATGGGGTTGGTTATGCAGGTAAGGTGAGGTTGGACTGAAGTAACGGAGATAGGTCAGTGTAATGGGGGGCAGTTCGAGGAAAAGGGCACTTTTGATATGGCTTTTTGTCTTAAGAACGTTTGTTGGGTGAGTATCATGAATTTACAGTGTTCTTTCTTTTACAGATGTAAGCAGTCGGGGCTGGAAGGAAGTGTAGTTGGAAGGTGATTGTTTTGTTGTGGTGGCTGTTCCTGCTGTTTTGAATACATTGGTTGCAGGAGATGTTTTCATCATCAGAGTGGTGTGCAATGAGGTTGTAGAGGGCAGTTAGAATGAACAAACCTTGAAAGACTGCTGAGGTGCAAGGTAATGAATTTTATCGCAGTGGTTGTTCTGGTGTGGTATATATTATTACTTTATTCGGGTTCATTGAGGCACAGTTGAATTTACACTGGTCTGGGATAGTGGGGATTTTGGGTATGGCAGGTATGTGGGTGTTTTAAGGGATAGTTCAGGATTTGGGTACTTTGTCTATGAGGGAGGCTTAAGAAAGGCACGGTTTGTTATGGTTCTTTGCAGATGATGGATGGTCTTAATAATTTAGCTGGAATTTAGAAAATGGGTGCACCGAATTATGTCTGGCCTTAGGATGGAAGTTTTGGCAAAAAGAGGGGGAACAGCCTGGTCAGGCTGGTGGGTAGAGAAGAAGGGCAGGCTTGCCCTCTTCTGTTCCTCCTCTGGTGATGGATGTGCAATTCAATAAGTTTGGAAGGAAAGTGAGCGGTTGCTCTCTGGACAAGTTAATAAGCAAGCAGAGCTGCTTATATGGATGGTGGTGTAATACAATGAACTGAAGATGAGCGGGAGAACGCTGCCTTGTTACTGCAAAAGATAAGTGAGCAAGTGGGGGCCGCTGCTTATCAAGGCTGAGAAGTTGCGCTGCCCTTATGGTTATTTTATGTTTCCTTTCATGGATGTTGTTATCACTGGTGTCATGTTTTTGGTTGAAATTTATAACTATTGGTTGACAATCATATTTATGGAATTTTAATAAAGGTCATCAAATGTCATTCGGTGTTGTGTGTTTATTGAAGTGAACCAGGTCAAACATGCATGCTGATTGGTCAGTCCAGCCAGAATGCCCATTTTAAATCAAGTATATACCAACAGAAAAAACTCTGGACACTGAAGTACCATTCATCGGGTAGACTTTTCTATTGATATATGCTACCAAGGGCAGACCAAATACAAGAAAAATCAGGTACATTCTGTAAAACTAAAGAAACAGAAATGTACCTGATTTTCCTTGCATTTTTACACTGTCTCAGCTGACTGTCATACCGCTGAACTGCACAGATGTTCAGAGAATGTCCACATTTTTGCCTCATTCAAAAAAAGAGATAATTTTTTCCTTGTTGTTTCTGTTGAATAGCACTGATGTACTGTGCAAGCATGTATCAGAGTCTCTGTGGTGCAGATAAACCTGGTACCACAACTTTACTCTGTCCACAGACCATGCCCACAGTAGTGGTGCTGCAGTGCTCCAGACAATAGGAGCACTCACTGCATGGGATCCCCACATTAGTATAATATGCTATGTACCCTAGTCTGTAGTCATGGCAATGTAGGGCAAAGGTTTTATGACTTTCTCCCTCCATGACTGCAGACTGAGGAGCTGACTATGATGGTCACTGTTGATGTGACAGCCTGACCCCATGTACAAGAATGGGAAAAAGGGGGTTATGGATGGATGACTGTCAGGACACCAGACAGAGAACAAGGTGCATAGTCCCTTGCTTGCAAATACCAAAACCCATAAAGTAAAATCCATACGTTATAAGTGCTACATATAGAAGTATGTAATAGCAAAGTTTTAACATTTGATGTGGTAAATTCTTGTAATATCATATAATTTCTTATATCAAACTATTAAAGGTGAGGCCACGGTGGTGAAGCAGTTAGCATTGTCGCCTCCCAGCAAAAGGTTCTCCCATTCGATTCTCGGCTGGAGCACCTTCTGTATGGAGTCTGCATGTCCTCCCTGTGGTTGAGTGATGCCAAAGACATGCAAGTAGGTGCATGCGTGAATGGGTGTGCCTTCCTTGAAGGTTGGGTGTCGGGCTGGCCACTGCCAATCATGAGCAGACCGAAGTTCTGCTGTGGCAACCCCTAACTGGGAAAGGCTGAAAGGCATTACTTACTAAAACTGTTAAAGGTGTGTGTTTCTTTTGATAATTTTTTTACAGTTTTGATCAGTGTGTGTATTTATATATATTTAAATGGTAATTGACAATTTTAGTACAGTTTTCTGTGGTGCATAAAAAAGTATTCATTTGTTGAATTAGACAAATATGTATAGGTTTATTAAAATGTTTTTATGTTTGGAATTATTAGGGAAATATACTAATAATGTAAGTGTGTATAAGGATGATGTGAATTATACTGGTATTGTTTCTTTCACTTTTTTATTTTCAGTATAATGACTTCATAATTTTTACAGAGTTTTAGTATTTTTTAGGTATTGATGGTCTGAGTTTGTTGTGTTAATATAAAATTTAAATATATACATGAATAAAAGCATTTATGCTCACTCTACTTTGTTGTGGTTTGGAAAACACCAGTTTCCTTACCAAGAAAGAAAGAAAGAAAGAAAGAAAGAAAGAAAAAACAAAATATTAGCAATAATTGTCACTCTGATCTTTCTGTATGAAGCAGAAGTTTTAAATAATGTCTGTAGATGAATTGTCTATCACTGCACTGGGTCCACATCACACAAGCCAATGAAGAATAAATATGGTACATGGAGTAGAAGCTGAAAGTGTAAGGTTTATGCGGTGCCATATATACATATACATATACATATACATATACATATATCTACATAAGTAATTTATGCAAGGATAAAAGTATCTGTTTTTATGCATAACACCTCAAGGATGATTTTGTTGTGCCAAATATTTCAGCTCCCTTGTCGTATACAAACTGGACAAAGTAATTATTCATGTTCAAAAGAAATAGCTTATCAGGCAGTCCTGTTCTTTATAAATATATGAATGCATAATTCTCATGCAGGGATTATTTAATCCATGATCTAACCACACATATGCTTGCTAGCTGCATCAGTTGAAGAGCTGACAAACTATTTTGACCTTTTAATGCAGTGGAACTACTACATGTGCAGTTAGCTCTGCTGCCTGCATTTTAGTGGTTCTGATTCTCTGCCTTGGTCTCTGAGTCTTGGGCTCCTTCTGGAGTGAGACTACATTGTCACTATTTAAAAATCTTTGTGTATACAAAGAAGGAGAATTAGATGTGGGGATCTGCAATTGTAATGTGTAGCATATAATACATGCCTCTGGCCATTTGTGCTTTTCTTTACATGCCAATCTAACAACAAAGGGGTACACAGAAGATAACTATATTTTTGGAAATGGGGGAAAGCTAGCATTATTACCACATATGGTTCATAGGTTCATACTAGGCTAAGTGCCCTTGCGAGCCATTGTAAGCCTAGCCAATTATCCCTTGTGAGACTCAAACCCTGCACCTTGTGTTTGTAAGGCAAACACCTTAACCATTAGGCCACCCTCCCCTGCTTTGTATATTCTTCAAGTATTTCTTTCTCAGTTTACTGGGAAACTACTATTTTGCTAGCTTTGAACATAAAGCTTTAGATGTAACTTATTTTTGTCTTATAAGAAAAAAATATGACAGAATTCATTTTGTTACTCATGATTGTTGGTCAAGCCATCATTGTGTCAAAAGGTTGCAAAAAAAGCTTTAAGGTACACCTCAGAGCATCTAGACTTTTATGACATCGGGGGGGGGGGTCATGATCCTAACATCCCTTTCTTACATCACTTACATCCCCCAAAGTTATTATATTTGGAGTGTTGTCTATTTAGGATGTGCTAAAAACACTGGTAAAAGCAAACAAGTAAGTCAATGTGTGAAAAAAACAAGACCGATTTATCTGGATAATGCAGTGCCAAGGGGATGGTCACTGGGGAAGTGCAGGGGTGGGGGGCTAGTGTGCAACACATCAGTCTTTTGTCTTTTATCTAGGGATTTATTTCACCTAAGGCTGTCCTTCTTGATTTCAGTCAAATGTATGAGGTGCATATAGTCAGTAAAGTGACTATAATGAAAGTTTAAGTACTGACATAGTCTGTGAATGAAACTGAATTACCCCATCTGTTATCTGAAGATAGCTTACAGATGAGTACTGAAAAGTCCAGCCAACCTGCCTAGATTGAATGGAATGAAAAAATGTTCAGGGCACAAGGAATGCCTCCATCTTATTTAATGGAATGAAGTAATGCATAGACTCTTTCATTTTAAAAAATGAGTAACTATTACCGCAAAGGAAATAACACACATTACACATTTCAAAGAAAACTTAATAAAACGGCTTGGATGAAATGGTTCATCTAAAGGATATGCCACATAAATTGGTTTCTCTAGGTGCATAGTACCCCTACCTCCCATACACTTGATCCACCTGATAACTTACTCATCTTTAATTGTGGTTCAGCTTACCACACCATCACTGCCCTAAATGCACTACTTATAATCCAATCCCCTCTTTCATCTTACCTGTATTTATTAGCAAATGCTACCCATATCTCCACCACTTCTACTTCTGCTTTCAGTCTATCCTTTTTTATGTCAGTGATGTAATTGTAAATATGTTTGGTTTGTTAGATTTTCTCTGCCTATATTATTTGTCAAATTGCCTATGTTTTACCATTGTTATTCCTATACTGTACATTGTTTTGTTTCATCATGGTATAACATGGGCTGAGCCTGTAATTGGTCAGTGTTTTATCCATGGTCTACCCCAGTAAACAAATTTAATTAAATAAAATAAAGGAATCAGGCATCAGGCTTCATCAGAATGCAAGGACTGCTTTTAGTAGGGCACGTAATGATGCTGTATAGGTGGGACCAAAGCAGTCTTGGTTCTTCTTGATCTCGTGACAGTATTTGACACTATAGACCACGGGATCCTTTTGTAATGTCTGAATTTGTAATGTGGCTTCTATTCCTCAGTTCTACAGTCATTTTTCTCTATATTTGTGGTAATCACAAAAGGCAGTTTCAGGATGTTTTCCTTCCTTGAGATTCCTCTGCAGAGTGGGCTCCTACAGGTTCCATACCGAGGCTGCTGTTCATTGTGATGATCTTCATAAGTCCTCTGAAATTTAAATGAGAGATGGAGGAACCATAGCTATACTGAGGGAACACTGCCTTAACAGTCTTTCTTTTTCCAAAGCAAATTGTGGCTCCCAATTTACTCAGATGTTGTTGTGAGTCCAATCTGATGTGGATGTGTGGTACCAAATTAATACTCATTCCTACTAGTACTATGGGAGTGATTTTCCACAAGACCCTTAGGTTCTCTGGCTATGCACATGTAACCCATTATTATGTGATATAGTGGCAGATATTGGGGGATCTTCTGTACGCTACAAAATATCAGGGTGACTCTCAAAGATGGGCTGTTCCTCAGGAAACAGGTGACAATAGTTATTAAAGCATCTTATTACCATTTGAAGAATATAGATATGATTAAGTGCTTATTTCTACCAGACACGTATTCTGATAGAAGCCATGCTTTAATTTCCATGCCTTTGGACTTTTGTAAAATTTATTACCTGCAGTTACTTTGTATCTGTCATTCAGCTAGTGTACAATGCTTTAACCAGACATTTGACAGAAAACGTCAGATTCAACTACATCATGCATGTTTGCCAGGCTTCCATTTGGCATTAATATAAAATCATATAAAATACTATGTCTTACCATGACGTTACTTAGCTTTACACAAAATGGGATCAGATCTCTAAAGAAGGTACTAGTTCTCTGATTGGTAAGTTCTGTTTTCTGTTTTGCTAACGGATCTTAATGTTGATTCCCAGGATACATTTGGGCAAATATGGTACATGTTCCTTTCCATACAAAGTCCAAGTTTAGAAGAAATCAGGCTTCTGTCCTTAACATGTATGAGATGAAATTCTTGTAACAACATTTTAATTTTGTTAATTAAAAAAAAAACTGCACTCCATCATGTATGCCTTGCTGATTAATAGTGTCTTAAGATCCTGCACAGTATAAGGGATTTGAAATGTATGCCCAGAACTACTAGCCATATACTAAAGAATAACAATCTGTACATAACAAGCTAATGGAGGATGGCATAATAGTTAAGGTATTTACCAAAGTGCAGGGTTTGATTCTTACATGGGGTAATTGGCTTGGCTTAAAATGGCTCACAAGGGTAGTTAGCCTACTACAAAAGTATAGTTACACCTTACGTGGGTAGCCACATCCTGCATGAATAATTATTACTATATATTATCCATAGTTAACTCCATGAGTCAAAACTATAACAGGATAAGACTGGAGGAAAAAAGTAGAAACACAGTTTTACATTAAAACATATCATGTTTGAAGCAATACATTATAGTAATAGGTTGAATGGTTAGAGTTCATACCAAAACCAATTAATATTATAATTTATGACACTATACCAAAACAGACTGAGATCTGTCATGACTAAGTGTGTGTGTGTGTGTGTGTGTGTGTGTGTGTGTGTGTGTGTGTGTGTGTGTGTGTGTGTGTGTGTGTGTGTGTGTTGGGTGGCAGCATTTATTAGTAGTATCAAAGTCTCTTGTTAACGTTGGTACTAATAAAGGCAATCTCAAATCCAGTATCCAAAAAGGCACTAAATTTTCAATAACCAGGACTTAACTCAAATGATGAGTAAAACGTTTATTCCAAAGCCAACCACAACAAAGATTTAGCCCTTTCATCTCCAAATAGGAAACTTCATCAGAATCATTTAACACAACATCCTGCCCCTGATATAAGGCTGTATTTAATTTTCCATTGGTTAAGACCTTATTACATCCATCTCCCAAAAAACTCACCCATGTTATTATTAAACATTTCTTTTATATATAAACTAAAAGTTAAAAATGTTAAGAATCCAATACTACATTAATGGTGATACATAACAGATACAAATGTTATAACTTGTACAAATGTAATAACATATTAGCCCTTAATTTTAGGGCTGGGGTCAATGAAATGTGATCATTCAGTCATGGGTGGACACAGGCGTCCAGGCATAATTGCCATATTAATTCCCAAAATTCCAGCCTGGATTACCAGTCCCCATCTCTTTCTTGTAGTTTAACTGATTCTAAAATCCAAAATTTAAAATCTGCTTTTATACATTTTACAACATGTCAAAACAAGGCATCGATCTCTCTTCCTACTTATTTCATACATGCACTCGTATATTCTCTGTCCCAAGCTACGTTCTGTCTTACCTACATAAAATAAAATATTAGTGTCTTTTTGGATTCTGGATTTGTGATTTCCTTTATTAGTACCAGCGTTAACAAGAGACTTTGATACTACTAATAAATGCTGCCAATAATATGCAATAAGCAATGTACACAACCCCTTGGTTGAACAGCTGTAGTAAACTATTGCTCGATATCTAATTGGGGGTACAGGTAACCATGATTCTTCTTTATTAGCTATGAGTATACATTGTGGACATCTACCACACTTAAATGTTCCATTCCTAGCTCCGTCCCTGTCTCCCCCATCTCCTTGCCCTTTTTATAAAATTTCTTTCAAGCTGGAATTCCTCCTAAAACTAAACTTTAGGGGCCTATTAAGCCCTTCCAACCTGTTGGGCATTTTACCTAACAGTTCCAAATATTTATTTATAATATTCCGAATCCTCCCAGTATCTTGGTTATATGTTATCACTAGGTAGGTTGCCCATAAATTTTTTGAATTTAATCCCCTCTCACTGTTGGGTCTCACGTCTCCACCATCACCAAGTACTAACCTATCCAATAATGGTAGGTATTTGGTCCCCCAACTCAATAGTATGTCATTTTTAAGGGATTTTGCCAGAGTATCGAGCTACCCTCTTTCAAAAAACAACCTCTCAATATATTCTAATTCCCTTTCCAAATTTTCCTTGACAGATGTCATCCGAGCTGTCTTCACCATCTGCCATTTCACTATATTTCTCTTCTGTGTAAAAGGGTTGTTACTCTCAAAATGTAAGAGTTAGAGAAACATATTTTTTCTATATACCTGAGTGACATATCTTTAATTTACAAAATCCTTTCGGATACCTACATCCAGATAATGTAACTCATTATCCCCAATTTCATGTGTAAAAGTCAAAAATTCCGTGGTCCCTTTTAAATAATTCATGAACATGTCAATTAAATCATGGGGCCCCTGTCAAACAATAAAAATATTGTCCAGAAAATGATAGTAAGCTCTTATGTAATCCTTGTAACACGAATTGAATACAAAATGCTTTTCCCAATATAGCATAACAATTTTGGCAAAAAAAGGTGCTCATGAAGCACCCATTGCTATCTCATCAAGTTGATGATAATACTCCCCTTGGAAATAAATAAAATTGTTCTTCAAAATTAATGTTCTCCATTACTAATTGGAACTCATTCACCTTTAAACATTTAAATTCCACCATCATTTCCTCAAACCATTAAAGTCCCTGGTCATGTGGAATAATGGAAAAAAGATCTTTAACATCAATGGCTATGAAGTAATAATTAGGGTTAAATTCTATTTGCCCTATTTCCATTAAAAACTCCTATGAATCAATCAGAATATGCAGATACATACTATAAAAGGCTTTTCATTTTATATCCCCATATATGGCTAATGGTTGTGTTTTCGAGCCCTCTGGTGTAACAACTGGTCTCAGCGGTGGGGCTATATGGTCCTTATGGACTTTCAGAGTCCTGAAAATCCCTGGAATAAATTGTTTTGGAACTCTTAAAAAATCAAACAGTTGTTTATTAATAATCCCCTGTGTCAAATTGTCTTCCAGTATCATATCTATATTTTTATATGCAATATTCACTTTATTATGAGACACCTGGGAATACCTTCCACCCGTGTGTATATCCTGTATTTTAGCTGAATAGTTCCAGTGTTCCATCATGACCATCCCACCCCCTTTATCGGGTTTCATTAATTCTTACTGCCTTGTTTCTCCTCAACTATCCCAACACATTCCTCTCTTCTGTTGTGAGATTGCATCTGTACCCTCTCGTTGTGTTAAATACAGTCCTAATTTCATTAACCACTAATGTTTCTAAATTCAGTAGTTCTGGATGTAATGGTGGGTTATAAGTACTTTTCCTAATCAAGCTCCCACTTGATTTTACCAACATCAACTCCAGATTCAATTTCCTAGTAAACATTTTTATGTCTAAAATCATGTTGGCCACATTACCTTTCCTAGTGTTAATATTTATGCCTGTATAATTAAAAATGTGAAAATGATCCTGGGTATAAATCACCTCTTCTCTCTCTATGTTATCGGGTAATGACTGAATTTGTCATTCCCTTGAATAATCCATGATCTCTCTATTTGAGCCACTAGATAGATGTTCAGAAATTTAGCTCTCAGACTTTTCTTCCTGGTGTTTCTTGACATCCATTTTTCAGCCACTTAACTTTCTGGTTATGACCAGAGACTTGATCACAATGTTGTATGTTTTATTTACAACTAAATGTTTGTTCACAATCTAATGGATGAAGACGAGACAGTACATACAACATACCTCAATGTGGCCAAAGCTTTTGACACAATTCCCCACTCAGGCATAGTATCAAAGCAAAATAAACTGAGAATAACCCCCCCCCCCCTATCACCCACTGGATTACCTGCTGGTTCACAGATAAGATGTAGATAATCAAAACAGGGGAACGTACCTCCTCAAACAGACCAGTCACCAGCGGAGTCCCCAGGGTTCTCTTCTGAGACCTCTCCTGTTTGGCATTTATTTTTCTGAAAAAAAAGGCCAACACCAAAGAGCTTTGACTGACTAAATTTGCAGATTACTACAAGCTAGGAGTAGTCATTGAATCCCCAAATGACTTAGCCATCCTACAAGAAAGTTTGTCCCAGATTAATAACTGGTGCCAAAATCATGGACTGAAACTAAATGCTAATAAATGCATTATTATATCCTTTGGGAAGCCATCAACTCCAAGGAACTACCACACTGACAATATGCCCCCAAGAGTTGACCCAGTTGTTCAGGATTTGGGAACTTATGTGGACAGTGACCTAACTTTAGAACAACATGTATCCATTGTTGTAAGAATGTCCTTCTATATTGCACAGCTTATAAACAAAGGGATTGTGTCTATATCTAGGGATTTCATTGTCCCACCTTTACTCAGCCCCCTATAATCCAATCATTGAATATAATGCTCCATTTTGTATGCATCTGTCCAGACACATGCAGCAAATGGAACAACCACAGAGACACCTTACTAAAAGGATACAAGGCCTCAACAACATGTCCTACATGGACCATCTCAAAGCACTGTTACTATACTCGATATCCTACAGACTGCTAAGAGTCAGTCTGTGTCTGGCATACAAGGCATTCTCTGACCCATTGCTGATTGATTTACTGCACATCAGCAAGTCAGATGGCATCAGAAATACTCAGCCTAAGGATATAAACCTCTTCTGTAACATCAGCAGAATGGTCTGGAGGAACACTTATATCGCATACTGGATAAAACTGTTCTGGAACAGAATCCTCATCCACATAAAACAAATTTCATTCCTGTCTATATTCAAGCACAACTTAGATATATGGACAGGGAATAGAATATTTCCCCCAGGACTGCCCCGTGTACTACTAATGGACAGAGGCTGCCCCGAAATGCTTTATCCCATACATGGGTCCCCTTAAATTATCTATTGTATTATCCCAGTTATTCTCATTAGGGTTAATATATAACTATCAACCATGGGATGAGTAAGGCCAATTTATAATCAAATGGGATAGGTTACTTCAAGCACAAAATGATGAACTGGCTAGGTTTAAAATGGACCACAAAGGCAGTTAGCCTTGTACTTACCTGTGAACCTATAACCATGTCTGTCTTTTTTCCATTGAATTTATCATGTGACATTGTGGCAATAAGGTTTTGTTGTACTCTAAATTTTTTTCTTTCTTTTAGTAACTGGAAATGGCTTTTTACAGACCAGTAAGCCTACTTTTAGGAGACAGAAAACTACCATTGACAGCTTTATCATCTTCTTTTCAAGGTATTTTTCTTAGTCCTTGGCTGGACATTGCTTGAAGAAATACAGTATGCAAAAGGTCCATACTGATATTCAGGCATCAGAGTTCACCTTTCATTGAATGTCTGTAGGCCAAACAGGTCTGACACACACAAACATTAAGGTAAAATACATTAAATAGTTAAGCTTCTTGCTGTAGCAATTTTTAAATTAACAATTTGTTGTTTCAAAGGAAAGAGGAAGAAAACCACAATTTCATGTACTGATTAGAAAAATAAATGTATAAAAATAGAAGAATAGAGTCTATAATAGATATAGATTATTTGAGAGTGGCAGTTGGAAACCTGCAGTATAAATATATGGCTGAATGGAGAGAAACACGCTAATTGATTTTACTGCATCTAGGAAAGTGCACAAGGTGCTTACAGCTGTTCAAGTCACAACAGCTTAAAGAGTGGAGGGTGACCTAACGGTTAAGGTGTTTGCCTTACAAACACAAGGTGCAGGGTTTGAATCTCACAAGGGATAATTGGCTAGGCTTAAAATGGCTCGCAAGGGCAGTTAGCCTAGTACTAACCTATGAAGCTATGAGTGTTTTAAGTATGGATAAATCAGCAGAAAATATAACAAAATGTACCACATATATTGTACACTCCAGCTTAATGGGTTAGCGCCAAAACAATTCAATATCCCCTTGACCTGAATATGTCATCCAGCATTTCAGTACATATAGGACATGACTATAAGGATGTCAATTATAATAAAGCTTATGATCACTCTTAGGAAGATGCAGTTATGCCTAATTAATCTGTCATAGTTATCACAAGAATAAATAAAAACATAAAAATAAAAAAGCCTGAGGAGAGATGGCTGATAGCATAGTGATACAGTAAATCATCACAGTGTCTAGGAAATAACAAAGACAAACAGTAACTTAAGGAAATGTCTTATGAATAGTGCGAAACCCAATCAGTGCTGAAGTCAAGATGCAAACAAAGTTAAAATATTGAGTCATGATGAGAACAGACATTGTTAGTGCATTTTATTTGGGTAAATTAGAATACAGACCTATAAATATTAAAACCAAAAAAAGCTGTCACAAAATGTGGACAACTACAACAGTGAGAAACTTAAAAGGCCTTTTTGTTGAACAGCATAGAGAGTTACGATCAGGCCTCTGATCGTAACCAGTTGTGTTACTTTTTAGATATGGGCTATTGGCATCAAGATATTCAGCTCAAGAGTGACTCTCAGGGGGTGTAGCTTGACATCCATGCTGGGCACACATAACAGTGTTATAATTGAGAAGATCTGAGCTTAAACTACTTTCAGTCTCTACAATTTAAAGGAAAAGGTGTAGGTGCACAATGTATTTTGCAGCTTCGAAAGCTCTAACACACTTACTGTGGCTACACAGAAAGCAGCCACTGAAGAACAGTGGTAGGAACATGGCTGAATAAAGTTTTTAATGTTTTAAAGCTGTTTTTAGTTCCTTCTGCTGTTTTGTGGTGAGCACTTGCTGCTATTAATACTTTAGTGTGAGACTACAGTGTAACAGCAGTAACATGTGCTTAGAAAGCCTAACTTTCCCTGATTATTTGTGCTTAACTGTGGCATTGCATACTCATCAGGTTTATAACTGGTGAAATAATGTTCAGCTGTTATAATAAAACACTTTGTACAAGGAAGGCATATAAGCTGTCACAGTGCTGAAGTATTTTCTTAAGATGAATTAAAATGTACTGTGGCAAAGATGACTGTAACATGTTAGTTAAGTTTGAGCAGTCAGACTTCATGGATTACTTTTCCGTTTTGCAGTGAAGTTAATCATTAAGACAATCACGTGACATTTGTAAACTACACTAAACCTGGCAGATTATCATTGCAAATATGGAAATAAGTTGAAAATATAGAGGTAAATGTCAAGTATGGGTGTGTTTTGTAAATGGATTACAGCAGATATTTGTTTTAAAAATATAGGTTATGTCCTATTAGTATTACTGTTTCATAGAATAGTGATGATTCATTTCTTTGTAAAGTATGGCACATTTTCATTTGAATCAAAGTAAGAAAGAAAGCTACTGTGAGCATGTGATAAACCACTGGAAAAAAATAAACAAGGACACAATTATATGTGACACACTTGAAAGATATAACTATGAAAAGAAAAAAGGAAAGTAAAGAAAGCAGAATGACTAGCAAAAATAAAGAATCGTGCATTCTTATGACTGATCTGAAAAGAAACGCACATTACGGAATAATGAAAACATGAAAAGAAACGCACATTACGGAATAATGAAAACATGAAAAGAAACGCACATTACGGAATAATGAAAAACATGAAAAGAAACGCACATTACGGAATAATGAAAAACATGAACAGTACATTTTACTGAGATATCCTAATAAACGGTAAATGTTGATATATTGAAAGTATTATGGGTTGAAAGGATAACTAGTCAGCAGATAACATCAAGGTGGGACACTGAACTTGTGTTCAGCAAATAAAAGGAGAGAATGGTTTCAGTCAAGTGAATTTACCAGAACTTGATGTCTTTGTCAAAACTGTTCTACAGATGGTCTTCAATAAATAGCAAGTGTCATTGGTGGGCGAAGGTCAGTGCCTGCTCCCTAGTATACAGAGCTGAATTTCAAGTCTTTGGGACAGTGTGGAATAATGTCAACACTGAGAAAATGGTTGCCCCAAGACGACAGCACTGAAAAATCTCATGTAGAAGGAATGGAAACGGTCTAAGCTGTACACGTTCTAGACCATGAAGAGCTGATCTTTGTGCTAACAGCTGTATCAAAGGCAAAGGAAGTAACACTGACTCCCACCTAAATGTAGAAGGCACATGCAGCATACAGTGGACAGACTGGCTATGCTGCAGTGGTCAACAGAAATATTATTAGATGAACTGTAGTGCAAGTCCCACATAAGGAAGGGCTTCCACAAGTAGTATGCAACTTATTCTTTTTCTTTCGGCTGCTCCCATTAGGGGGTCACCACAGCAGATCATCTGTTTCCATTTCTACCTGTCCTCTGCATCTTGCTCTGTCACACCAACCACCTGCATGTCCCCTCTCACCACATCCATAAACTTTATCTTAGGCCTTCCTGTTTTCCTCTTAAATGGCAGCTCCATCCTTAACATCTTTCTCCCAATATACCCAGCATCCCTCCTCAGCACATTTCCAAACCAACACAATCTCACCTCTCTGTCTTTGTCTACAATCCGTCCAACCTGAGCTGACCCTCTAATATACTCATTTATAATCCTCTATATCCTCATCACACCCACTGCAAATCTTAGCATCTTTAACTCTGCCACCTCCAGCTCTGGCTCCTGTCTTTTCGACAGTGCCTCTATCTCCAAACCATATAACATAGCTGGTCTCACTCCCATCTTGTAGAACTTCCCTTTCACTCTTACTGGTACCTGTCTTACTACTCCATCATTGAATAAACACAATACAAAGTGTCTACAAGGCATCTACGCAAAACATCACTGCCTCAGGCATGCAGATCATGCTACTAATGCAGTTTTATAAAATTCCATAAAATGTGTATGTAACTACATATGCATGGAGTGTTAATCCCTAAAACTGCAGTGGGAACTCAGACTTAGTGATAGACAGCATACAGGGAAGCAAGGAGGTAGCAATATGGTATATATGACTTAAGAATGTGCCTGAGACATGGAACTCACCCAGTTCATGTTCATAATCCTCTACAGATGGCCTGTATGGTTGTACGTTGCCCACAATGCAGTGTATGCCTAAGTTTGGTGTTTGGGCAGGTACAGGCTAAACTAGCGTATAAACATATTAACTAAGAATATTACACATGATGAGAGTCTCTGATAACAAGTGTCTAGTCTTCAGCAGAGAAAAAGAAGTTACAAGGATACAGAGGTGAAGGATAAAGGTATAATATATAACGTGGTTTATGAACTTATTAGTTATAAAGTGAGCTATACATCAGGGGAATACAATGATGACATCATCAATGATTTGCAGGAAGGCTTCTGAACACTTCATGCCACATGAGATTTTAGGTATTATACTGAGGCGCACATCATTAAGTACAGTAACACTGGAAGGCACCAGGGTACAAATGCTGGGTTTAAATATTGTGCCTTTTTTGCCAGGCTAGTGGTACTGGCACTCTTGCAACAGCTGAACGCTTGGGTACAATATAGTATATCCTGCAGCAGCAAAAAACAATGGTACAATATAGTACATCCTGCAACAGGAGAAAGTAATGGTACAATATAGTACATTGTTCTACTTTGAAATCGGGTCATGAATGAATAGTAAAGTAGGATTTTTCAACACAGTAACCCCAAACAGCTAGAAGTATGCTGCCCGGAGGTCCACATGATACAGGAACAACCTGGAGTCTATGATGGTACAGCAGACTGTAACAGTCTTTGCATCCACTTTGTACTCTGTAGGCAGCAGCAGCAACAGCCATTAAGATGCATTACTGACACACAGGCAGCATCATAAAGATATTCATTTATTGTGCTGAAATGGAATTGTTTTGCTGTGGATACATGAAAGAAGAAGCGGTCATCATGCCTGAGACATTAAGTGGTAACAGCTTAAGAATTCATCTTGTAATAATGGACAGTGAGCACTGAAATGACACCAGAATGCCAGACATTAAAGTTACATGATCGCTATACAGCAGAATGAGGTGTCCCTGTGTATTGTGTTAAAGGGGAGCTGGCAACAAAAGTCCAAAATATTGTTAGGTGTCAGGTGCTTCCGGAGAGTTCACATTATTAACAGGTGTTAATAGTGCAGGAATATGTTATTGTGCATCGTGCCTTATAGGCAAATGTGTTCTGTGCTTGTCTCATACTTATAAGAAAACATGCCCCGGGATTTAATAAAATATGTGTAGGCACAGTGTAGAGCCTACACAGAATGTATCCATGTACATGACCATGGTTTCCCCTTGGCAGTGTGCCATGCATATTAATGATGGCCCACTGCCGAGGAACATGGATAATGAATCAGTGTAGGTAGAGGTGTAGTGGCTACCAGTGGCTGCAAATGAGTGTGAAGCTCCCTGTAATGCACTGTTGTAATATTGTGAAGTGTGTCAACTGTATAAAAAGTCTTTTTTATGATGTATGTTTTATTTTTTTTTTTTTTATGTATGTTTGCATGGCACAGAGAGCAGCAATTCCAAGCTGTGCTCACGCATAGTTGACACCTGGCAGACATCTAAAAATAGAAACTGAATGTAATTAATTATCATATTTAAATCTATTTTATGGGTTTTTTTTAATTTTTTTTTTAATTTACATTTGTGCGGCGTGGCCCAGAGCACAGCAGAACTGAGTGGAGCTCATACATACATGGCCGACAGCTGCCAGACATCTAAAAATAGAAACCGGATGCAATTAATTATTTATTTATAAGTGTGTTTAATCATGTTTGCATGGTGCAATGCTCAGCAAATTTAACCAATAGCCTAGTAGTATATGTGAGGTATACTAGTTTTTATAACATCCAACTAGCTACATGTGTAGAGTTATGGTCTTATGTGTAGTAGGTCCTGGGTTCGAGACTATAACAGGCTAAATATGTCTGTAAATTAATGTCCTATATTTCTTTAATTGCATTAAACTATTGTGAATGTTGGCACTGCTGCACTCTGCTAAGCACTGCTCATTCATGCTAAGCAGTGCATAAACATGCTAACGGCTACCAATGTTTGGTGCTGCTAAGCCTCACTAAACCATGGTTCTGTGAGTTTTCACACTGCTTAGCTCTGCCTTAGCTGGTTTGTGCACTGCTAAGTGATGCGGCACTTTTTTAATGTTGCTCAATGACATACAAGGGTGGGAAAACAGGCTATATTAAGCCCCACAGGTGGGAATTCTGCAACAGTCATTGGAATTCAATCACCTGTTAGTACGGCTGGTGGTGTTAGCGAAGGTGTGAGCTTTTGGGTACAGAGGTGGGGCATTCAGGAATCCAGGGTCATGGTCAGGCTCCTTGTTAAATACCATGAACTCCGTCTGATGCAGGGCAGATTCCAGGGCTCAGAGTGTAAGGCTGAAGCCTGGGACTATTTGCTCAGAGAACTCACCAGTGCTACTGCTATTCCCTGCACAGGTGAGCAGTGTCATCATCATTTTGATGACCTGAAAAGGAGAAAGAGGGGAACCTGGTCCAGAAAGCTTGAGTTGGGAATGTTCCACAAATATGTAAGTATGTCTTCCTTTTTCTAACCAAAATGCAAGCTGGATGTCTGCAAAACTGGTATGCATAATAGTATGCCTCTCTCCCAACAGCTGCAGCTGACAGGGCTTGCAATGTCGAGCCCCATGCCAGGTGCCTGGCCAGGTTGCACTGGGAGCATCATAAGTACCGATTTAGTATACCAACCGTAGTGCGATAAGCAAGAAAGAATAAAGCATTTACTGCAATAAAGTATACTCAAAAAAATGTAGTGCAATAAATCGGCATGTAGAACTGTAGTGCAATATATGTGCAATTACAGCTGTATTTCAATAAAACATTAGCAATACCAATAACAATAAGCAAAATGTTGTTCAGCAGGATTATGTTGTCAAAACCATTGCAGTAGAGCTGTATGCTTTGCTTGTCTATGGTAAGGTTGCTGCAGTCATGTGTAACAGTGTAATAGCTGTAGCCAGCAAATCTAATGGCCTGCAAACTGTATTGCTCAACTCATAGTACTGTCCAAGGCTATCTCTAGGCCAATATCAGTCACATAATGCTCTCTCTTCCTCAGACATCAGGTAATAAAGGTATATGGGTGAGGTAGCCCAGTCCATGGGCAGATATTGTGTGTGGACTTCACAGATATTTCAAATCAATAACAATAAAATGTGTTCACTAGCATTGTTGATTCTAAACTACAGCTTTTTTCATATACGCAGTATGATTGTATTCTATGCTTGTGTGTTCTACTGTCACTGCTGTCTAGTATAACACTTTGATAGTACTAGAATGTCAAAGGAATGTTCTGTAACTTGTATTGCTCAATTCATAGCATAGATCCAGGTGATGTCCAGGTAAGCATCAGTCACTCAATAGTTAGTAGTGACTTAGTAGCTCAGTCTGTTAAATGCTTTGTATACAGTACATTTTGCCACACACAATCCTGAGTTCGAATCCAGTAGTATGTAGCACTAAATTTTCAGTATCAGTCATTCAATGCTCACATTTTCTCTCTCTCCAGGAACAAAAAAATATATATATGGGTGAGGTAGCCCATATTATGAGTAGATATTGTGTTTAGTGTCACAGAATGTTAACATCAGTGCCAAGAATGCATGAATCAACAGAGTCATAAGTAAAGCTGTGTAATCCCAGTATTGCTGTATCCCTTGCATGTCTGTACTAAGTTGCTGCAGTCAATTATTACATTATTTGCAGATGTCCCCTGCAGTCACAGCTATTGGATTCTACTCCCATGCCTGCCAACTAAGTCATGACAGCTGTCTAGTTTACTTGCTGTACACAAACATGCCTCTCAAGTGTCACAATTTCTTGTAATGTAATTAAAACTGCCTAATTTGTTTGCCACATGATTAGCAGATAAATTATTACCTGGAATGCAATATATTAACAAATCTGCTTGCAGAACAACTGGATAGTTGAAGAAGTCGACATTATGGGAAACTGTTCTGTGCAGTGGTGTACCTCCATTTGTTACTGCTTGGCCCATACTGATGCATGTTAACAGCTTGAGAGGTATGTATGTGCTACATCACTTATAGGATAATTGTAGTCACTGTACTCAAATGTGACACTGCACATCTGTAGAGTATATATCTTTCAGTGTTTTCAGGGATATAGTCTGCAATGTCAGTAATGGAATGTTTCTCCCTCTCTCCCCACCCCTTATCTTCATTTATTTATTACTGTTATTTATTATTATGATTTAATATTAACATATTTTGTTAAACAAACTATGTTTTGGAAAATGTGTTTCATTATTGATGTGTTATGGCTATGAATGTATGTAGTATGTTTTAAACTAATGCATTGCCTTGATCTTTTATTTTTTGATGGAGTCTCACAATAAGAAAAAATGTTGCTTTTTGTGGATTTTTAGGTTGCTAATAAGTTACGCTAATCTAATCAGTGTGCTCTCTGGATCACATTCTAACTAAGTAATTGAAACTGATTTTACACAATATCATATATCACATCAATTTCTGGAATGGAAGTACTCCACATTTTCTTTCCGTTAGAAGGTAACAATATGCTTTTCAGTCACCTGTGATTGTCTGGAGGAGATTTGTTGAACTCAGACAAATGAATAACTGGAGATAGTTAAAAGAAATCCTCATACTGAAATTCAATGGAAGACCCGTGCCCTTAGACCACATATGTGTGAAGGACAGGCTATGCCCACTCACCATATTTATATACCATGCTTTGAGGCCTGCCTGCACCTTAGTAATGTAGTGCCTCCTGAAAAAAACATACAGGTCATTTGAACCAATGACTTTTCAATTAGCTACTTACAGTGACCTTTGAACTAATTATTTTGAAGATTTTTTTTGCTGTGAAATCAGCATCCCAAACAGGATGTGGTTCTTATCTGTACTGTTTAGTTTGATATTCTACATCATCTCTAGTTGCAAGTAAAAATTCAGTGCATTACCAAATATTAGAAAACTTTCTAAACACATAACACAAGCACTCAGGTCACTCCGGAACAAGTACAAATACATCTCTGTCACTGTACATGTTAGTGTGAATGACCTGAGCCATACCTCCGTGGACTACATGAAAAGACACATGGAAGAACTCCTTGATCACATAGCCCAGGCCAGTATGACCCTGACCCTGAGTATCATCCAGCCCTCACCAGGAATGATACCATGGTATAAAGAATAAATTATAAATTTCAACAATTGGCTAAGTTTCTGGTGTCATTCAAAGGGGATCCAGTGTCTGACCACCTGAGATGACATGCTCGACAAAGCCATGCTGCTTCGCTAGAGACAGCTTGCCTTGCACCTGTCACCCTTGGGCTTTCAAATACTGGCCAAGGCTCTTGCCCCCCTCATAGTGCCTTTTTAGGCAAGGCTCAAAAGACAAACCCATCACCATAAACAGCACAAGTAACAAAAAACTGAGGGTAATGCTACTCAATGCCAGAAGTCTAAATCTCAAAATGCACGCACTCGAGGCACTCCTCAGTATGGAGAAAATCAAAATTTGTACAGTAACAGAAACCTGATTTAAGGCTCCAGAGAGCACCCCAGCACTACCAGACTACAACTCATACCATACATTTCAGCCACAGAACCCGGACTGAAATACAAAAGGCGGGGGCGTATCCATATTCATCAAGGATACCCACACCTCCAGGTTAGTGGCACAGCACAATGCTTCAGAGATCATCCATGTGCAGCTAACAATGGGCAAAACTGCAATCCAAATTGTAGCTTGCTACAGATCACCCACCATGTCCAGGAACCCCATTCCACATGTCTGGAAACACTGAGAAACGTAAAGGTCCTACCAAACACCCTATATTGGGTGATTTCAATTACCCAAACATTAACTGGGAGAACTACTCAAGTACTAACTCCCTTGCCCAACATTTCCTATAATTTATAAACTCAAATGCCCTGGATCAACTGGTCAACATTCCCACAAGAGGTGATAACATATTGGACCTGGTCATCACCAACATGGGCGACTGGTGTTCCACACCGGAGGTCGACCCCTCGCTGGTTAGATCTGACCATAAAAAAATCACTTTGGATATCCACATTCCACCTCCACCCCCAGACAAGGAAACCACCATGAAAAACTTTTCAAAAGCAAACTTCACATTACTTAAGACCGAGGTGGAAAGTTTCAAACCCCCCATGCTAAAGGATAATGCTATCCAAGCTGCAAAATCCTTTACTAAAGCATTCTATGGGCACCTACAAGAATGCATGGATCATGCTATTCCAAGCAAAACCAAGACTCACTCCTCCAAGAAAAGGACCCCTGCCATAAACAAGCTATACAATAGAAGGAGGAAACTAGTTCAGAAAAGAGTAAAATCCCAAGAAGGGAAGACATCCCTGATCAGTATCAGCAAGAAACTACGATTCCTCATAAAATCATCCAAGGCGTGCTTCAAAAGAAAAATTGCAAAGGACTCCAAAGATAACCACAAGGCATTCTTTAGCTATGTCAAGAATCCAAGTGGCAATGCTCAGATCTGCTCGGAGTTAGTGCAGAATGGCACAAAATACATTGAACTGACCAATATCACCAACATCCTGGCAGACAGGTTCAGTGCAACCTTCACCCCCAAAAGGGGCTATAACAATACCAAAAGAATGTAGAGCACCTGAAATCACAGACACTCAGATTAAAACAGCCCTCTCCAAAGCCAAAAACACAGCATCAATGGGACCAGACAGTGTCCCAGGCTGCATCCTACATGAGCTCAAAGACGAACTAACCCCTCACCTAAACACACTGTTCAAACTCAGCCTCTCCACAGGCTAAGTACCCATAGAGTGGTGCACAGCAACGGTTATTCCACTCCACAAATGTGGAGCCACAACAGTTCCTGGGAACTATCACCCTATAAGCCTGACTAGCTTGGTCTGCAAGGCTATGTAGCGCATCATCATAGAACTCATTAACAAAGACATTCAGAACCTCCAAACACTGGACCCTATCCTGCTTGGCTTTGTTAAGGGCAGATCATGCCTCCTAAACCTGGTGGACTTCTTTGCGACAGTTACCAATGCTATAGATGAGGGAAAGGTGGTACGCACAGCATACCTAGACCTCACAAAGGCCTTTGACACCATTCCCCATTCTGGTATTATAGACAATCTCACCAGCCTGAACATAAACCCCTACATTACAAGATGGGTTGCTAACTGGCCCACGGACAGAACCAACATGGTCAGAGTTGTGAGAGCTAGGTCTGACTCTAAACCGGTTACAATTGGCATTCCCCAGGGCTCAGTACTAGGACCCTCCTGTTCAGCATATACTTCTCAGAGGTACAGGCAAGCACAGGAGGACTATGGCTGACCAAGTTCACAGAAGACTGCAAACTAGGGGCTATAACTGACTCTCCAGCTGACACAGACATCCTTGAAAAGGGTCTCACTGAGATGGATACCTGGTGTCAAAATCATGGCCTCAAGCTAAATGCCAAAAAGTGCATAGTCACCCCCTTTGGAAAAAACAAAGTACCCACAAACTACCACATAGGTGGTAGTCCTCCAAATACATAAAACATAATAAGGGATCTGGGGACCCAAGTAGATAGTAATCTCTCCTTTGATAATCACATTGCCAAAGTCACATCACATAGAAAATCCCTCTATGTGGTCCACCTAATCATAAAAGTGTTTGCATCCAGATCAAAAGTGGTCATTGTGCCCCTGTACTCATCACTCATCAGACCCATCATAGAGTACAATGCCCCATTTGAGATGTATCTTACAAGACACTTGCAACAGCTGGAAAGACCACAGACGTACCTCACCAAGAGGATCACTGGCCTCAAACAGATGCCCTATGCAGCTCGACTGAAGAAACTCCAGCTGTGCTCAGTTGCATACCAACTACTCATAGGTGATCTCTACCTGACATACAAAGCCATGTCTAACCCAGAATTGATGGACATGCTCCACCTAAAGAAAACCTTATCCCTTCAAGCCACACACTCTAGGGATCTAAACCTCACCACAACAATAAATAGGACGTGCTAGAGGGATAGATTCCTGTCCCAGAGACTTCCCATGCCTTGGAACAAGATTCCAATCTACATTAGGCAGAGCTCCTCGCTAGCACTCTTCAAGGGAAACCTTGACGAGTGGATGGGAAACAGAAAGTTTACCCCGGGGATTACTTCAGTGGCTCTGCTGGACAGAGGCACAGGGAACTAATCTAACACATTCTAGCTAGGCTTATAAATGCCTTCGGGCAGATAGCCTAGTACCTACCTATGAACCTATGAACCTATAAAATCCATGTTTTACTTGCAAGACTGAGCTTTTTTCCTTTCCTGAGGAAACCACCTACCAGTTTGTTCAATTCTAATTAAATGATCTGTTTTAACTAAAAACTAACTTAGGACTGTAAGAGAAAGGAACTTCAGGGAACACCAGATATGCCATTGTGAGACTAAAACAAGATTTATTTCAGTGATCTTGAATATGAACCACAAGGCATTGATGGAAGAAGAACCTGCACCCACTAAGGCCGCCTTAAAGTACGGTTAATGTGTCTTCTGACCTCCTGCCATATCCTTTCTTTAATGCATTACATATTTCCTTTAAACCCTCTACTTCAGGTGGTAGGGTCTTATAGAACTATATTAATTTAAGTCAGGGATTTATTTATTTATGTATATATGTGTGCATGTCAAAGCTTCCATATGCAAATCTGCTGCATGCTTCACTGACAGATTAGCCACTGGTGACTTTGAACTTCCTTCAGCAGTGCAATGCCATAGTGATAATACTATAATTATGGGTAGATGAATCTCCTCACAATCATTTTGTATTAGGGTGTCATACACTCAGACAAGTGTACATTTAAGGAATAGCTTTTTGTAATTTTTTTAATATTGGTTTGTTTTAAGCTGATCCACTTATGTTGAATAAGACTGGAGTACATTTGTAGTTGTTTTGTTTTTTGTTTTTGCCTTTTGCCACTGTTGAGTGACTCTGAAGTCAGTGAATATAAGCAAGGGCATAGGGAGGTTGTTATGGGAACTTGTCCAAGAAGAATATGTTTTAATAGTTTTAAGTTATATTATATGATATGAAAATTTTGATGTAACCTAATACATAGTGCAATTATTCAAATCTATGTAGGTAAACTATTCTGTTTTATATGATTTTAATTTGTTTTATGGTGCCAAATGTAGTTTTGGCAAAGCACTGTTATAATCTTCAGTTTTAACAATTGCACTGTCAATCAGAGATTACATATTGATTAAGTTACAGTCTTTCTAGGAGCCATCTGTTTTTGTGAGCATGGTGTGATGATGTGAGGTACTGCCATTTATGACAGGAGAAGTAGGGCAGTGGATGTGTAACATATAGGATCATAGGACATTACTAGGCTAATGGTCCTAGAGCTGTTAAAAGCCTAGTCAAGTATTACCCTTATTTCAAGAATCAGCACCTATTGCCCCTGTCCAAGAGGGACACAGGTGGAACCCTGGGGTGAATTTACAGGTACCCATCCAGTTATGCAGACTGCATTGAAGAGGGCCAATAAGGTTCTCTGTTTGGCATGAAGTGGGAGTCTGTTCCAAATGTGTGGTAACCTCTAGGAGACAAATCTCTCCCTCTAGCAGGTTCTATTAATGTCACATACCAGATTAAGGTCTTTACAGTGAGTAACCCATGTACCATTTGACTTAAAGATGCAGCATTTGCAATAAAGCAGGGTCAGAGATTGCCTTGTATGCAAGGCAAAGATTGCCTCTGAGTAGTCTGTATGAAACAGAATAAAGTGACAGTAATTTCAGATGATCCATATAGGACAGAATCTGAAGACCTGTAATTTTCCTTGTAAGGAACCTTTGTGTTCTCTCCAATTGCTGCATGTGTTTGGAAAGGTACATACCAAAAGGGATGTTGTACTCAATTATTACCCTGATGAGAAAAAAGTATAGGGAGGTTATAACTTGTTTTTTTCTGGAGGCAATACCCTTAATTATGAGATGAGCCAAAGGGTCTATATTATAACAACGATTGATCAGTTGATTGAATGTTGTTATATTGACCCCTAAATGTCAAAAATCCAAAACAGCAAACAACCAGAACAGCGATTTTGTTTTTCCCAAGGGAAAAAAAAATCGCTGTTACAAAAAAAAAAAAAAAAAAAAAACACTAAAAACACTAAACACTAAATAAAGTGGGGGACTTTGCCCCCCCCCCCCACACCCCCTACCTAAATATACCAACTCTTAGATTGCACTACAGTGGAGGAAATGGCACAACCCAGACGGCCGGTTCAGCAATTTCTTTCCTTGGGAAAAAATTTGCTGTTCCGGCCGTTCGCTATTTTGCTGGTTCGACATGTAGTGTTCACTCTAACAGCATTCAATCATCTGATCATTCACTGTTCTAAAGTAGACGTGAGCAAAATAGAAAGCCTTTTTTACCACTCTGGAGACAAGGTGGTCAAAGGTAAAGCTGCTCTCAACCTGTGTGCCCAGGTCTCTCATCATTGAGTACATACTTAAGGTGTTGCTATTGATGTAGTAGTTAGCAGGAACATTGTCTTTACCGAAAGGGATGATAATCCATTTTTTGCATTGAGTTTAAGGCCATGACTTTAACACCAATCATTTGTTTTTGTAAGACCCTCTTGTAGGATGTTGGCATCGTTTGGAGATTCTATGAACACTCCCATTTTGCAGTCATCAGCAAACTTTGTCAGTCACAGACCTTTATTTTTTGCTTGTACTTTACAGAAATAGATTCCAAACAGCAGAGGTCCCAGGACTGATCCTTGTGGGACCCCACTGGTTTCAGGTCTGCTGTTGGAGGTGGATTCCCCTATTTTGACTATATGGGTTCTATGAGTGAGCCAGTTAATGACCCATCTAATGATATAAGGGTTGATACCTAGGTGGGTAAGTTTGTCAATGATGCCTAAGTGGGGGATAGTGTCAAATGCCTTGGCTAAGTCTAGGTAGGCTGTATGCACAGATTTCCTCTTGTCCAGGGCCTTGGTGACTGTCTTGAAGAAGTCAACCAGGTTTAACAGGCATGATCTCCCTTTGGTAAGTCCAAACTGAGTAGGGTCAAGTGTTTGGAGATTGCCTATATCTTTGTTGATAAAGTCCATGATGATTTGCTCTATGGCCTTGCAAATAAGGCTAGTCAGGCTGGCAGGTGTATAGTTCCCATGGTCAGTGCAAGCACCACCTTTGTGCAACGGAATAATGATGGCCATTTTCCATTCATCTGGGACAAAGCTGGTGCTTGGACTATGATTGAAAAGAGTATACCCAAATGGTGTTGCTAATCCTTGCTGGAGTCCATGTAGGATGCAGCCTGGGATGTTATCAGGTCTCATAGATGCTGTGTTCCTAGCCTTCAAGAGGGCATTAATGAACTGCTCATTAGAGATACAAGGTAGGAGACAGGTGGTAGAGATGTCATGGGGTATGTGTGGTGGGGACAGGGGAGTGAAGTTTTCACAGAACCTGTCAGCCAACAGGTTAGCTATGTCCACAGGCTCAGTAAATGTGGTATTATTAACTACCAGTTTGGCACAAATTTGGGCCTTTCCTTTTAGGTTACAGATGTAACTAAAGAATATCTTATGGTTGTCTTTATTTCAGGAAGCTAATTTGGATTAATAATTTGGTTTGGAGGAATTCACAAGAAATCTTATTCTCTTGTTTAAGTTGATGAGGGAGTGCTTCCAGTTTAGGGCTCACTCCCTCTTACTCTTAAATAGCAATTTCTTCCTTTTATTGTAAAGCCTGTTAATGGCAGTTGTCCACCAAGCAGGTTTGCTCTTCCTCGAAGAGTTTGTTTTGGCCCTATCAGGTACGGCCGAGTCAATGCAGTTATACAGGTGTTTATATAAAGCATTGGTGTAGAACTCAGCATATTTGCCAGTTCCATCTGAGGAGGTAGGTGCAGAGAAGCTATATATACCATCCCATAAGAGGTTATATTCTGCTTTGAAGATTTTTTTTAGTTTAGCTGCTGCTGGATGGGATCAGGTATGATATTTACTTCAAATGAGACTGATTTGTGGTCAGAATCCACCAGGAAAGACCTTACAGTGGGGTGCTACAGTGGTCACCCATATTGGTAAGTAACAGATCCAGGATGTCAGCACCCCTTGTGGGTGTGTCAACTAGCTGGTCTAGAGCAGTGGAGTTAATGAAGTCGAGGAACCTTTGGGCAAGTGAATTTGAGCACAAATAATTTACCCAGTCAATGGATTGGTAGCTAGAGTCACCCAAAACCATGGTGTTTGAATGTATCTTGATAGACTCAAGTAGATCTAAATAGGCAGAGTGGGTGTCCTGATTCATGGAGGGTGTCCTGTAGTTGGAAATTACTTGAAAAGGTGTCCTACCAGCAGTTAATTGAACCTCAAGTATCTCCCTGGGACTCATGCTGTTTAACCAGTCTCGATGTGTATTTATCTTTAATGAAAATTGATACACTGCCTCCTTTAGTTTTCATGCTTTCAGTTTACAGTCTGAATGTGTGGAAGGAGGCGTAACTCAGTATGGCTGGGTTTCTCTCCACAGCCTTGAACCAGGTCTCTGTGACTACACCAATGTCTGTGTCTTCCAAGGTTAGGACTGCTTTTAGTGAGTGCAGTTTTGTGTTAACATCCCTAGTGTTTAGCAGTATAACCTTGAGGTTGTTTTTAGATGGGAGTTTTTATGTCAGGAATTTTGTCCTTGAGACACTGTCTAAAAAGGCACTATGGGGGTGGTAAAAGCCTTAGCCAGTAGCCAAAATCCTAGAGGTGACAGGTGAAGACCATCTCTGGCAAAGAATCGAGGTCTGTTGATCATGTCATCCCAAGCTGACAGATACGGGATCCCCTTGGAATGACACCAGAAACTAACCCAATTATTGAAGTAAATCATTTTATGTTTATATTGAGGCATCATCCTAGGTGAAGGTAAAATGCTGCTTAAGGCTAGGGACATACCTGCCTGATACACATAGTCTGTCTCTCTTCATATATTCAAGAGAGGTATATCTCAAGTCGTTCATGCCAACTTGGGCTCTGACAGAGTCATAACAGTGCCTGTTGTTGAGAGACTTGAGTGCATGTGTGATATAGTGTACCCTGGCACCTGACAGACTGCTGACTGTGACCTTTTCCTTATCCAACCTGATGGTAGGGACATCTGTGTGTCTCACAATGGAATCATCTATGACTAATATGTTTGTTTTTGTGGTTTGCCTTAAGGGCTTGACAGGTGAGACTGGTAAGTGAGCTATTGCACATATTGTGTTTTGCAGAAGAAGTATTATGTGTAGCTTGTTTGTGTTTATGTTTGGGAAGTTTCTGGTGTTTAGGTATGTTTCTGGTAAGGAGATCTGCATATGTAGGTATGTGTGATGTGGGTTTGGGTGGAGTAGGAGGTGAAGTGTGCATGCTGAAAACCCACTCATTGTCATATGTACTAACTGCTGTGTGAGAGAGCATGGATTTAAGGTTCTTAATATAGTTCCATCTCTCACATGTTGAGTTTGTGCGGGCTAGGAGTAGAGGGTTGTTGGTGAACATGAGGCAGTTGTTGCACTGCCTCAGGAAGCCCATGTTGACCAAGTTGGCTTGGGAAACTGTGGGAAATTGTCCTTCCATAGTGTTAGGTAAATTTCTATATTCAGGAAAAGAGGTGACACTTAGGAATGGCTAGTGGGTGAGAGCTGTGATGCTACCTCTGAGACTAGGCTTAGTGTTGCACCTGATAGTAGAGCAGGACCCTGAAAAACCTCTGGAAAACCACAAGTTAAGTGCTAAGGAGAAATTTAACAAGCAAAATGTTTGTGTCTAAATCACCAATGGTAACCACTGCTATGCCACAGTGACAATGGTGCACTACACACAGACAAGTGCAAATGCAGGCCTTAAACAAAACAAGAAATAACCCTTTTAACTCAAACTAGCCAATAAGGATGCTCTTTCTGAGCACTACTCCAGTCACTCTTGATAAGATGGGACCCAGACAGCATTCTACCCCCACAAGGGTGCAGAAGGGCCTTTGCCTACAAGGATGGCTTGAATTTGATGCTCAGAAGTTACAAAACAGATCCAGAGACAGCAAACCTGGAATTGGTCTTTGCTACAGCTGAAATAGTCAGTATACAGTAAAATGCGGCAAAAACAGTTCAGACAATTCAAGCAGATGGTAGAATGCAAATACAAATTAAATGTTCAATATAAGAGCAAAAACAGGCACTTATAGTTAGTGTGAAGCAACAGATACCTCAGATCATTTAGTATCTCAGTGAAGAGCTGATTTTAATACTCAAGTGATACCAATCACTCTAGATTTAGCAAGTCTAAATCTAGCCTATGCTATAAAATGCAGAAGTACTAGAAATTCAAAGTGCATAAAATCACAGTAACACTTACAAAAATAAAGCAGCAATTCATCAGCAAGTCCCAGCTTAGAAGGGTGTAGGCCACACTCTCCCACCACAGGAGTCTAGACTACAACCCTTCCTAATGTACAACTGGTTTTAAAGCCCAGGTGCTTAAGCCAGAACTAAGCACTTCAGAAGACAGACACAATAGGCCTTTAACCATCAAATTCCAGCTTATAAAGGTGTAGACTATTCTCTCCTGCTACAAGAGTTTAGACCACAAATCCTCATAATGTAAAGTAACTGGTTTGAAACCCAAGTGTTTAAACCAGAATAAAGACACTTAGAATAACAGGCACAATAAGCCTTTACCAGCAATTCCCGTCTCAGAAAACTGTAGGCCACACTCTCTTGCAACAACAGTATAGACCACAACCCTTTCAGTGTAAAATAACTGCTTAAACCAGAACTAAGTCACTTTCAGAATAACAGACACAATGAGCCTTCAACTAGCAAATGTCATCTTAGAAGAGTGTAGGCTATCTTCTCTTGCCACAAGAGTTTGGACCACAAATCCTCCTAATGTAAAGTAACTGGTTTGGAGCCCAAGAGCTTTAACCAGAACAAGGACACTTAGAACAACAGGACAATAAGCCTTCACACAGCAATTCCCAGCTCAGAAGGGCAAAGACCACCTTCTCCTCCCACAACAGTGTAGACCACAAACCTTCTTAATGAAAAATAACTTGCCTGAAGTCCAAATCCTTAAACTAAAATTGAGAGACTTAGAGTAAGAACTGCAATTTAATCAGGCAACTAACATCCAGTAATAAGTGCAACAGAATAAAACTTATTAAACACTTTAAGAACAAGCAACAAAAGCAAAATAAAGTAATAAAGTAGGAAGAGATACAAATACAGTAAAACAGCTGAATAAAGTGTAATTATTATTATTTTTTAATCAGGCTACTAACAAGCAGTAATAAATGCATCAAAATAAATGCAACTGAACACTTTTAAGAACAAACAGCAAACACAAAATAAAATAATAAAGTAGGAAGAGACATAAATACAATAAAAGTAGCTGAAAAAATTTAACTAGAAAGGGAGAAAACAGAAGATAATTAAAGGTTAAGAAAATAAGGGGTGGGCCTTCTCATGTGATCTCACTGTACTCAATAAAATAAACGGATGCGATGGAACTGGGAGGAGTGTCCAATATCAAATTTATAGTAGAGGCGGGCAACTCAAAAGCCACCAAGTTTTAAGAACACAACAACAGTTGGGCAGGTGGCTGGGAAAAATAAAATGGAGACAGAATCAGAGCAAAAAGGTTTCCTGCAGTAAAGTTCACAACCCTGAGATATGTTCACAAAACACAGCCTTTGCAGAATACTGTTAAAACAAAAACCTAAGAGCAGTGCAGGCAGAATATGTGATTTCTTTAACAAATGCAAGCAGTGATAAATTCAACCAATAAATAAATACAGCACAGGAATATAGAATATCACTAAAACAGAGCAAGTGCAAAAAATGCCAGCATAGCTAGCTGGAGTTTTGTAAAAAATTGTATGTTATTTGTATAATAAGCTACTTTGTACAGGTGCTTGTGTTGGAAATGTATTTGTAAAGCTGCTTGTGTTAAAACTGTGCCAACAGTGGGTTCTGCTGGACAGAAAAGAAATACAACTGTATGCCAGACTGTATTATAACTGTTGAAATGAATATATTGTAGCAGAGGATACTGGAACAGAAGAGGCTAATTTCAGTCCAGCTAACTTTAAAAAATATTCTGAAATTAAATTACTTGGTTTAGGCCATAAAGATTGCATCTTACAGTTCTGATTGCAGCCAGAGACAATGACTTGGAATTCTACAGTATTGTCTTTAGTGGTGAACTAATTGCTAGCTACCCTGGAAGGGTGGAAGTTTTGGGTCTATATTATAAAGACAAACGTTCAGGTTGTTGAACACCTAAACACTGACAACTAAAGAGCAAAAGCTGAAAACCGTGAAAGGCCACTTCTGTGAATTTTTCCACAGGGAAAAAATTTGCTTGACTGTTAATGGGAATTTGCCCTTTTCCCTACTGTAGAGTGATCTCGGAGTTGGTTTATTTACTTAGGGGGATATGGGGGGGAAAGCCCACCACTTGACTATGGTTGAAAGTTTGTTTTATCGTCCACTAGCCTAGCAATTTTTTTTCCCTGTGAAAAAATTTGCAGAAGTGGCTGTTTGCGGTTTTCAGTTTTTGCTGTTTAAGTGTCGATGTTTAGGTGTTCAACAACCTAAACGTTCATCTTTATAATATAGACCTGAAGTTTTGAAATGGTTTCATAGCTTCCAGATGCTATAACACATTTTAGCAAAGCCCTATGCATGCGTATGGTAACACATATGCACTAGATTCTGGTTCAGTTTCTAGTAAAGGGGGTAGTGTGTGAAACATAGTCAGATGACCAGATGTATGTGATTTCATTCTGTAATCTAGCACTGAAATTATGTTTTAATATTAGATGAGAAAGAAGTCTCAGGGCAGTCTGTCTGTGAAACCTGATAAAGAAAAACTCCACTCACATCATATTGCCTTGCTCTAGTAAGTGAACTAGGGGACAGTAATTCTTTAGATCAGTCAGGAAAATATAGTGGGATCAGTTAAGTATTGTTGTTCTGTATCGGTGTGAATCTTTCCATCTTTGTTATTTTTAATATTTCCCGTCATAAAAAGTCTGGTGTTTATTGCAAATCCATATTTAGTATTTTCATGTTATTTTACTATTTGTTATTAAATATATTTCAACTTTTCATTGTAGCTGGTCTTTTTAGGCAATATTTAACCATTGAGAGTAGGTATATTGATTTGGTGACATTGCAGCTACTCCTGAAAGTCTTGCTGCATTGGTCAACCACTACCATTTGTATTAGCATTAATTTTACTCAGTATAATTGGGCACCCTTGTAAGAGTCTTAGAGTAGCTGATTTTGGAGTGTTCCGGTGGCAGTATCTGCCTTATAGCCTGGGCAGTGGGGGCATTGCTGGTACATCTGTGCTAGACTGTGTGTGTGTGTGTGTGTGTGTGTGTGTGTGTGTGTGTGTGTGTGTGTGTGTGTGTGTGTGTGCGTGTGTGTGTGTGTGTGTGTGTGTGTGTGTGTGTGTGTGTGTGTGTGTGTGTGTGTGTGTGTGTGTGTGTGTGTGTGTGTGTGTGTGTGTGTGTGTGTGTGTGTGTGTGTGTGTGTGTGTGTGTGTGTGAAAATCAAATCTCAAACAGTACATGTGTCAGCTACTTGGAGCAGGGACACAGAGCATTGGTTTCACAGAGAGGGTAGTGAAGAACTTGTCTTAGAACACTTCGCCAAGGACTCAACTCTTCAGCTGTGTCAGTGGACAGTCTTATTTGGGGACTGAAAAAAGAGAGGGAAATTCAGCCCTAAGACTGAGTGTGTTCCCTGTGTGCTCTTAAGGGAAATTCTGCTTGATGCAGAAAGCTGCATCTGAAAAAACTGTATGTATCCATTTGTGTTCCAAGTGAATGTCCCTCACAGATGCCCTTGGTGAGGATTGAGATGCCTTGATCACTGGCTCAGAAGAGAGATGTCACACATGGATCAAAATAAAAGACTAAATAGTTCAAATGCCTTGCCTTATGTAAATATTTTTTATTATAAAAGAAAAACAGAGGTCTTGGTGCCCCCCAAAAAACAGGATCTAAACACAAAGCGCAAGGCACCAGACACTGGAAGGTAAAGTGACACAAAATCACAGTGGATCAGGCAAGTAGCTATTTAATCATGCTGCAATATAGATTTCTTTTAAAACTTTTCATAGATTTTGTAATTGCTATTTTAACATCTAATGAATTCTGTATGTTGACAAAAACACACCACAGGAAAAATATCCAAGAAGGTGAAAGGCCGAGGTACCAGAATACATTTTGAAGCTTTATGGTCTGTGTGGCGAAGCTTTTCCTTGTGGTGTCTTTTTATTTACTTTGAGTGCTATTTACTTTGAGTGTTTCTACAAATTCTATAGGTTGATCATTCTAGAATAAAACAATATTTTTCTCTGTCATGTTTACATGGTGAGATTTGCACAGTTCTTTATGCCTTATTGACTGCACACACCTTAGATAGATGGTTGTGTTAAAAGATAGCCAAAATAAAGTATTGCAGCTGGCTTCCTCCAAACTTAGTTTTGAGCGGGATCTCTCATTTTTCCTGTATGTGTATTATTTCTTCTCTAAATTTGAAGCTACAGTTATAAATTGATTTGTGTTTTACAGGTTTCATTGTTATTTTTTTGGGTTGTTAAGTGGATTAATAAGCACTTCTGCATCTAAAGTCTGTGCTTTACTCACTCTACAAACATCCCGTTTTAGCCAGATGTGTGAGTTTTATCTAGAGCAGTGGTTTTCAACCTTTTTACACTTGGGAACCAATAAAAATGGAATAATTATTTTGGGGACCACTAAGCAAGCAATAATGCCCAACAGGATGTGGAAATAATGCCCACCCAAGTGTCAGGCCTCTATACCCCTGGAAAGACATTATTTTGACAATAACACATGCCCTGGAGGGTATTATTGCTCTTAGAGAATGGGCTGTCTGTAAAATTGGTGTGTGTTAGTTACTTATTTATTTTCTATTACTATAATTGTTATATATTTTGTATGTAAAATGTTCCTCTGCTCATATTTCAAACTTGCTGTAGTATATGTTAATGGTGCTGGAGGAACCATTTTACATCCAAAATATAACACTTAAAAATATCCAGGTATTTACTTTATTTTTGATCCATTATTCCTAAAATGGTTTGTTGCCAGGCATTGGAGATTTAAGTTACTAAATAATAGCATATATATGAGATGAGACTATTATTTTATTCAGAAAATTCATGATAACACAAATTCTTTTTTATTTTATAAGAAGAATAATAAAAAACTGTTCCTAATTTTGAGCTTTTAATCCATCTTTATTATAGGGTCTATATTATATCATCAAACACTTAAAAAAGCGAACGCTGATTGATCGACCTAATTTAAGCAAAAGTTTACAATCTCAAACTGTCAGATCAGCGATTTTTTTCCCAGGGAAAACAATCACTAATCCAAAACACATACACACAACACAAGCACACCAAACAAACAGAAATCCACACACATACACCTAAAATCTGATACCTAATCCTACACTAAACTATGCACACACCACTAACTACCCACTTACCTTAACCCAAACCCTAACCCTAAGGTCCGTCACTATCGCACACTCACCTCATCCGCTCCCTAACCCTAACTCACTTAAATCCGCCCTAACCCTCATGTCCACTCAATCGCACACACACCTAACCTGAGACCTAACCCTAACTCACCTAAATCACCCTAACACTCACTTCCACACAATCGCACACTTACCTGAATCCGACCTGTAACTTTCCGCCATAACACTGAAAATACCGAAGCAACAGAAATGGACAACCAAATTCTTTCCCTGGGAAAAAATTTGAGTTTCTGCTGCTTCGATATTTTGCAGTTTCGCGAAAATAAGTTCGATCAATCGGCGTTCACTTTTTTAATCATTCGAAGATATAATATAGACCCTTATTTTAGACTTTATCCAGAGTCCTTTAGCTAAAAAGTCCAAAGGTATACAAACCTCTTTACTACTACTGCTGCCAGTAGTCATCTCTCTCAGTCTCTCTCACACACACACACACACACACACACACACACACACACACACACACACACACACACACACACACACACACACACCTCTGTTTCATAAAATGCATGCTAACTCAAATCCTAATTTTCAAGTAAAATATGTCCCCCTTTTATTGAGATATCTTGAGCTAAGAGTCAACAGACTAGCATACCTGTCAACTGTCCAGATTTTTGCAGAATGTCCTGATTTTTCCCTGATATGCTTGGTCCCATCTTTGTAAACTGTGTAATTTCCTGGCAAATCACTGGGGATTGAAGTCATTAAATAATGGCAGACATTCAAGTTTCAGACGTCATATAATGCAGAAAACACATGCTAATGGAAATCCTGTTAATCTAGCAACTTTCAAAGTTTATAAGAGCAATATTTAAAATCTGTCCCTAATTTTTTTGTCCTTTGCCCCCGTTATTTGTGGCTCTTCCAGATTTCTTATGCCGAGAGGTTAAAAATTGTAGTCAGGAGGTACTCAAACCTCTTAACTGATGCTGCTGCCTTTGCCAGGGATTGCTCTCACTCTTCACTCTCTGTCTGTCTCTCTCTGTCACACGGGCACACACACACACACACACACACACACACACACACACACACACACACACAGTCCCTTCTACTTTCATGCATGCATTCACTCACACACACAGACAGAAACATAAGCACACATAGACACACACACACACACACACACACACACACACACACACACACACTTTTCATTTCATTTACTTTTTACACTCCCTAAAAAGCAAAAGCACCGCTTAGTGAGTGTAAGATAACATTTCAATCTATCGCTCACTCTCATACATGCATACACTCTTGCACAGACACACACACTTTTTTATTTTATTTTTTCTTATTTTATACTTACTAAACAGCAAAAGCGCTGGTTAGCAAGTGTAAAATAATGGCAGCCATTATTTTTTTTCTGTCCATGCTCCTAACTCTTTCACAGACTGGCAGGAAATTTCTGCAGGACATGTGGTTAAAAAACAAATATCTAGAACTCATGATCATTAAACCAAGTGGCAGTGGTGGATTTCTGCGATTATTGACTTGAACTTTAAGCTTTTTCCAGCCTTCATTTCTTCTTGGTACTTCATAGCACATGAGCAGTCAGCCATTTTTGTCATTAAAACTCTTGGAAGCTGAACATACCCTGAAACTAAAACTAAAAAAAGCATTAGCACTCAATTTTAAATCCAAGGAAGTACACTTATACTTCTGCAGTTATTTTACCATTTAAATCATGTGTGTAGTTCCTGTTTGGTGTTTGCTCGGCATCTAAAATTAAAACTATTAATTGAAGGCATTTTGCAATTTGAACTGCTTTTTCAAGCGGGTTCATTGCAGTGCCTAGGTATTTAAATCAGGTTTGAGTGGGATGACTCATTTTTCTGTATTCACTATTTCTTCTCTGAATCTAAAGCCACAGTTATAAATTGATTTGGTTTTTATAGCTTGCATTATTTTTCTGAGATCTTGAGTGGATTAATCAGTACTGTTGCATCCAGTTGCTGTACTTTAGTCACTTTGCAAACTTAGAACAGTCACTTTTGGCCAGCTGTGTGTTTTATCTAGAGATTGTAGTCAGCAACCCAGTGTCAATGGCAGATTTCTGCAGTTTTGAGAAGATAAATACTTTTGGCCAGAGCTTTAAGCTGTGTCCTGCCTTCATTCCACTCTGGTATTTTATATTACAAGAGCAGCCATTTTGTTGTCTTTATGACTCTTGGAAGCTGAGGATCTCCTGAAAAGCCAAACAAAGCATTTAGACTGTGCATCCAGGCAAGTACATTTAGATTACTACAATTATCTTTTTATTCAAATCAGTTTTGTTTTCCACTCAACCTCCATTTGCATGTTGTGCTTTTAAACTTGGTGACTTTTGAGCTCCCCGCCCCTACTGTATCTTTGGCCTTGGAAAGTCTTCCCAGTCTTTTCCCCTTTGCTCATTTTACTGGGCACTGATAGATCAAAGTGGGAAGGCCCTCACCTTAAAATGTTAAAATTTGAATCAGTCCCTGTTTCATACATTGTTTTCCTTTTATTACACATTTAAGCTATACTTATAGCTGCCTTCATTTTGATCCATTTATTTCTGCATTTTCTGTCACTTGTCTCATGTTGTATCATAATAACAATTGCTTGTAACTTTAGCCTGGTCTGGTACCATAAACTTGTAGTTTAGATTCACAGTAGGAACAGTATTGTGATTTGTTGCAGGATCTGTGTCTCTTAGTTCTAATGGCTTGACTTTTTGCCTTTTTGATTGGTTTACTGGAATAAAATACTTCACAAAGAGAATCCATGGCCTCCAACACCTGCCCTACGTGGACAGGCTCAGATCACTGTCACTTTACTCTGTATCGTACAGACTGCTCAGAGGTGACCTGCGTCTCACCTACAAGGCAATCTCAAACACTGCTGTACTAGTAAGTCTAACTCCTGGTGTAGTACCCAATTGAAAAGCTTAAATCTAATATGTGACATTAACAAAACCTGCTGGAGAGACAGGTTTGTCTCCCAGAGGCTGCCCCATCTCTATAATAGACTCCCATACACGTCAAACAAAGTACTTTGCTGACCCTTTTCATTCACAACCTTGATGAGTGGATGGGCAACCATAAATTTGTCCCAGGGGTTCCACCTGTGTCCCTCATTGACAGGGGCGACAGGTGATGATTGTGGTTTCTTTTCTAGGGATAAATTCTTGGCTAGACTTGTAAGGGCCCCAGAGCCATTAGCCTAGTAATCTCCTATGATCCTATGATCCTATTTTGTCTTCTATAACCTGCACTGAGCACAGTGCTGCCATAGGACTTGCTCAACAGTGAATATGATGTGGAAGAGCTTTTTTCCATAAGCTGCTTTCCTAGCCAAACTGGCTTCAGTACTCTAATCCTGTGGCCACTGTGAGTATTACTCAGCATAAATAGGGTGCTCTAAACTGTAGTAAGGTTCACAAAGTACAGCAGTCCCCTTCAGTCCAAGGTAACTAAGGTACCTCCCCAACAGTAAGTAGAGATCCCAAACTACTTATACAGCAGGTAACATGACTCATGCACCTCAGAATCAAACTCAACTACCAACCCTGAAGGTACTGACCTCCCTGTCCCCAAAATTAGAACTGTTGAAGCCATGTACCAGAATTTTCCCACAATTTCTATAGTCAGCTTAAATAAGACGGGTATCTAGAGACAATGCAGGAATTGTCTGATGTTGTCTGATAACCACCTATTGCATAACGCAGTGTGTGAGAAATGTATTTATAAATCACTGGAAGTCAAAATGTCTCATACAGACAACACTGATACCATGATTGTCATCAGTTTGACCCAAAACACACTAGGGTACCCATTGTCATGAATGTTGAGCTCATAAGGTAAGCACCTACCCAACCAAATATTCTAGTCATAAGTGACTCAATTGTAAGACATGCTGATGCACCATTCACCAAGCTCGGTAAGGAACAAGAGATTGATACTCAGTTGCTTGTCTGGTGCCACAATTCACCAGACCACACAGTCACTCAAGTCGTTGAATAGGAAGTATCTGTATGACTCTGTCATAGTACATGTGGGTGTAAATGAATTGAGACATACCTCCCTGGATTATATGAAGAGAGATATGCTGGAGCTTTTGGATTATACATCCCAGGCAGGTATGAGCCTTGCATTGAGCAGCATCCTACCTTCCCAAAAGATAATGCCTCAATATAAGCAGAAAATAACTGACGTCAGCAATTGGCTTAGCTTCCGATGTCCTTCAAAGGGGGTACAATATTTGTCAGCCTGGAAGGATATGATTGACAGGCCATGCTGCTTAATCAGGGATGGTCTCCACTTGTCCCCTGTAGGGCTTTAAATATTTGCTAAAATATTGTTCACTTTCTTAGTGTCTTTTGTTAGGCAATGCCAACCAGATAAACCTATCAACCTAATGAACCAAGCAAAGGAAAATATAAAGTTTCTACTGATAAATGCTAGAGGCCTAAAAAACTTCAATCCCTGTAAAACCTCATCACCTTGGAGGATGTAGGCTTTTGTGTAGTGACTAAGATGCATTTGAAATTGGCAGAGACTACTCTGGCCGTTCAGGACTGTAATACCTTCCACAAATTTTTGACCAGATACTACACAGGAAGGGAAAAAAAAGCCAAAGATGTCTCAGTTTTTACCCAGAAGAGACTCACATCAAGATGGTAAAACAGTATGATGTCCTAGAGGTTTTTCATGTCCAACTCCCCATCAACAAAGTTCCTTACCATATTCTAGCTAGCTACATAATACCCACTATGACCCAGGAATGCCACAGTTCCTACTTATATGAAGGGGAGTCACTCAGCATTAAATCCAAACCAACCTCCTGGGCAAATTTAACAATCCAAATATAGACTGAGAAACATAAGCCACCATTATTGTGCAAGCGAAGAGATTCCAGGACTTTGTAAACACAAATGCTCTGAACCAACAAATCAGAGTACCTACTAGGGAGAAACAGCATTATTGACCTTGTTCTCGCAAATATGGGGGAATTATGCTCCATCACCTGTGTAACATCCTCAGTCTTCAATTCTGACCACAAAGCAATCTCCTTCGAAATAAAACTAAAACCTAAAAACCTCTGCTCTTTCTAGAACTTTTATAAATTTCTCCAAGATAAGCATCCTACTCCTAAGCAATAACCTCACAAGTTGCAAATCCTCCCCAAACCCATAAAACTCTAATGTTTTATGTAGGAACATACACTGTTAACTTGTATCAGCATGTAAACAACTCCATAGAAGCAGCTATATCCTGTAGAAACAATCGTAAGATGAACCCTAAAACAGACTTTCCTAGTGGAACTACAATATCAATAAACTTTATAACAAAAGGATAAAAATTATGACCAAAAATAAGAAGTGCAATACTCAGCATGTTTGAAAAACCCATCATTAAATTAAATAAGCAACTCAGGAGTCTAGTTAAAGCCATCAAGGTCAAATATGAGGCAAAAATAGCCATCTAGGCCAGGGACAAGTACAGTATCATCTTCAACAAAGTGTGTAATCTCAAAAGCACTATGCAGCAGTACACAGAGCTGAACATGAATGATAGCACCTATACTGATACTGAAGTCGATAATAAAACATGAGCAAATGTGGAGAAAACTTTGTAAGGAATATTATAACAGACTAAAATTAATACTGAAAACAGCGCTGACATCTAGGAATATTAATACTGAAAGCAACCATGACATCTAGGAACAAAGTCCAAGCTATAAACCAATTTGCCCTTCCTGTTCATACAGTTTTTGGGTGATTGGTTCCAAAAAGTATTGGATCAAATAGACAGGAAAACAAGAAAAATGCTTTATGATAATCAAATGATATATAAAAATCAGTGTATAGTAAGATTATATAGTCCTCATTCTGAAGGAGGTACTTGAAATTAATTACATGAATAAATCTGCAATCATGGGACTTCACACATACCTGATGACCTCATAGGATCCAAACATAGTGAGAGTTTTAAAACATGAAGAGAGCAAGTCTAAGACTCCTGTATTACTCCTGTATTAATTGTTAGATTTCTCACCCTTTTCTAGAGTTTCAAAGCTGAATTGTTTCCACTGCTGCTGCAGTACTTACTTAAATTGTGTCTGCTAGTTTTACAGGACAGTAGTATCTAGATTGTGTGGTGCCCCTGCACTTGAGCTCTTAAGCCAGCATTTTTACATTAAGAGGGTTTTCTGACTGCACTCTTGTGGCAGAAGTGCACTGTTTCAAACTTGAGTTGGGGACTGCTGGCTGAAATCTTACTCTATGTTTTTCTGATTAGTCTGTAGTCCGTGCTGTTGTAAAACTATTTTTTTATGGTTTTACACACACACACACACATACATTTATCTATCTATATATATATATATGTATATATATATATATATATATATATATATATATATATATATATATATATATATGTATATATATTTGCTCTAGGTTGCTCTGTGAGCAGCGGCGGTTAGCAGTGCCCTATATACATTTAAATGCTATCAAGTTAAAAAATTTCCCATAGAATAGCTATCTGTGAAACCTTCCCGAGTCCCCCTGCTGCTGTAGGAGCATCTTAATTGTGCAGCATTGCCTTGCTGGATAGCTGCAGTTCACACTGAGTATAGCACCCATTCTTCATCCGTGTGCTCTCATCCCATTCCAGTTAAATCTCTCAAATCTTCTCCCTGGTAAAACCCATAGTAAAAAAAAAATGAAACCATGGATAGGCACTTTCCTGCTATCTCTGTGATCAGCCTAGTGGACATGAGCATCCTGAGGCAATGTAGCAATTGTCTCATGTATACTGACAGCCACTTAATTCTGAAACAAACAAACACAGTATATGAGAGATGTAGTTACAGTATGAAAATTGAGACACAACTCTCACATACTGACAAATCAAATGACAAAAAGGTTGTTAACACATGCACATCATTTCACCACTAAGTAAGGTCTCAACACATAAACCCACCTATACGGAGGTATTCAAAATTAACTTCCCAAAACCTCAGAAACCTCCCATATACTGCTCTCAAAAATCACATGTTAACAAAACAAAGTCAGCACCAACCACTACACATAAAAATGCACATCAGCGTCTCCTCAAGCAAATCTCTAAGGTGAAATACCACACATTCAAACATCTTGGTCATAGGAGACTTCATCATAAGACACCTAGACGACCCCACACCAAAATGGATAAAGAGAGTGTTACAGTCAGTTCCCTGCCTGGGCCCAGAATTCACCAGATCACGCGAGCCCTTTAGTCACTCAATCACAACTACCATTATGACTCAGTCATAGTCCATGTGGGTGTGAATGACTTGAGACATATCTCCTCAGAGTGTATGAAATCAGACATGATAGAACTCTCTGAATACTTCAGGAACCAGGAAATACCAGTCACCAATCAAACAGAACAGACCAGCTGTGGCCACAAATATAAAGGAGTCCCAGATAAATTCGAACAAATACACATAAATGGAACTGAGTGCTTTCATCTAATATAACACAGACTTCATCAGAGTTAATGTACCAGGTGCATTAACTCTGATGAAGTCTATGTTATATTAGATGAAAGCGCTCAGTTCAATTAAAGTGTATTTGTTCGAATTTATCTGGGACTCCATGGTATTTGTGGCCACAGCTGCTCTCTGAATACTTGTCAGTGGCTGGTATGAGCCTCGCATTGAGCAGCATTCTACCCTCACCAAGAATGATATAGCAATATAAACAGAAAATGATTGACTTCAATAATTGGCTTAGCTACCAGTGTCATTCCAAGGGATCCAGTATTTGTCAGCCTGGGACCACATGATCAATAGACCATGCTGCTTTGCAGAGATGGTCTGCACCTGTCACTGCTAGGCTTTTGAATACTGTCTGAGGCATTATCCATCCTCATAGTGCCTTTTTTTAGGCAGTGGCAAACCAACAGACTTGCCAACATAAGCCAAGCTGACGGTATCAATGGTCAGTGCGATGAGTCTTAACAAGAAACTGCACTCTCTGGAAGCTCTCCTTGCCCTGGAAAGCACTCCAAAAGTGCAATACCTATCACACATTCAGAACACCCTCTAAAAAGGAAAAAAATGAAAGAAGTAGGTATTTCCATTTATATAAAAATCAATCACACCTCTAGATTGGTCTAGCAGGATGACTCACTTGGGCTACTCCATGTCCAACCACCACAGGCAAAATCCCCCACCATATCATCACTAGCTACAGGTCCCCAGTCACGAACCATGAAATCTACTGCGCATACCTGACGTTACTAAAATCACTTACCATTCAGCCCAACACACTATTCATGGGCAATTATAACTACCCCTCCATAAAGTGGGAAACATACATGACCATTAATATGCAGGCTCAGAGATTCCTGGACTTTGTCGATGCAAATGATCTGGAGCAGCTAGTCAGCATTCCAGCTAGGGGCTCAAATATCCTTGGCATAATACTTACAAACATGAGGGACCATTGCACCTCCCCCCAGCATAATGTCCTCATTGGTAAGATCAGATCACAAATCAGTCTTTTTTAAAATAAATGTAATGGCAGAGCCCCTATCAAACCATACAAGCCTAAAGAATTTTTCCAAGGCAAATTGCATCCTATTAAAGGATAGCATAGGTAATTTTAAAGCTCCCCTTAACCCCAAAAACACCGAGGCTTATGATGCAGTATACATGAATGCTCTGTACAACTATTTAAACAACCTCATAGAAATGGCAATACCTAACTGAACTAAATCCAGCCCCAGCTGGAAAAACAAGCCACCCTGGTGGATCCCTGGCATAAATGGACTATCCAAGAAAAGCAAGAAATTCCTGTCTAAAAGTAAGTGGTAGGGTGCAGAACAGAGAAAGATCCCTCATGAGTCTCAACAGGCAAATTAGAAAACTAGTTAAGTCTTCAAAAGCTAAATATGAGACTAAAATAGCCTCCCAAGCAAAGGATAACCACAAAACATTTTTAGTTATGTTCAAAATCTTAAGGGAAACACTTGACAATGTGCTGAGTTGGCTGTAGATGGCACTACTTATACACAGCCAGTAGAAATAGCAAACCTGCTACCTGATAAATTCAGCTCAAATTTCACTCCCTCTTGACCTCTGGTCACTCCCCATAAAATACCCCCTATCATTCCTGTGCCTGTTATTACAAAAGAACAGGTAGTCACTGCACTATCTAAAGCTAGTAACATGGCATCGATTAGCCCTGATGGAATCTCTGGCTGCCTATTAAATAGCTTGAAACATGATCTAGCAGACCCACACAGATCTGTATTTAACCACTGTCTCCCGACAGGCTTTGTCCCAGTAGAGTGGAGGACAGCAACAGGCTGTCGAGTCTGCATGGCCTCCCTGTGTTCGTGTGAGTTTCCTCCAGGTGCTCTGGTTTCCTCCCGCATTCCAAGATACACAGTAGGTGGATTAGGCACTCTAAATTGGTCATAAGTGTGTGTTTGTGTGTGTGTGTGTGTGTGTGTGTGTGTGTGTGTGTGTGTGTGTGTGTGTGTGTGTGTGTGCGTGTGTGTGTGTGTGTGTGTGTGTGTGTGCGTGTATGCGTGTGCGTGTGTGTGTGCGTGTGTGTGTGTGTGTGTGTGTGTGCGCGTGTGTGTGTGTGTGCGTGTGTGCATGTGTGCATGTGTGTGTGTGTGCGTGTGCGTGTGCGTGTGTGTGTGTGTGTGTGTGTGTGTGTGTGTGTGTGTGCGTGTGTGTGTGTGTGTGCGTGTGTGCATGTGCGTGTGTGTGTGTGTGTGTGTGTGTGTGTGTGTGTGTGTGTGTGTGTGTGTGGTTTAGAGGAACTACCGCTGCAGAGCTAGCCACCCGTTGGTGTAAACTCTAAATTGGTCATAGGTGTGTGTGTGTGTGTGTGCGTGTGTGTGTGTGCGTGTGTGTGTGTGTGTGTGTGTGTGTGTGTGTGTGTGTGTGTGTGTGGTGTGGAGGAACTACCGCTGCAGAGCTAGCCACCCATTGGTGTAAACTTTGGCTCTAGATGATTGTCACTATTGAAGTGATATCCCAATCCCATGTGCAAAAATGGGGAAAAAAGGGGCTGTTGAGGTATGATTAAATTTGGTGGGTTCCATTATTAAAATGACTACACATTATCACAACTTGAGATAAAGAGCACTGCACCAATGGCATTGCAATGAAACATTAACATCATGAACATGTCACACTTCATGAACAGTTAAATAAAAAGAGAAAGTCATGTGCAAGTTCAAGTATTTCTGCTTCTGCAATGGGCAATTATTCTCCCTTGCAGTTATGCTGTGATACTTTTCTCATTTTTTTGTTACAGAGCATGCATGCGATACTGGATATATAGGACAGACAATGAAGGTGGAAAGGAAGGAAAGGGTAAAAGCACTTTCAGGGCTGACTTACTCCTAACATTTTTATGAAGTATTAATTGTATTACCTTTCTTCATGGAATGTTAAGACTGAAATGAATAAAAATCCATTGTTTTAATGTGTGCATAAATGCTTAACTTTAAGTCACATTAACACTGTTGGGGATATCATTCACATTGTTAGGCATCTTCACCCCATGCCTGAGATGTGTGCACAGCCATGTCACATAAATTTGAGATAACAATGCCAATATGTGCATCAAAGTTCATTCATATTTCCATGTGAGTATAACTATGAGTTACTTGCCTAACACACCATTTCAAAGACTGATTTTGATGAAGTTCGATCCCTAACACACCACTGACTGACCAGTACTGGTAATGAGACACACTTGGAAGACATTAGCTTATCAAAGTCTTAATCCCCATTCATGTGCACATCATCGTGTAGAAACCAACATAACGTTTACCTCAACTGCTCATCCTGCAAATCGAGTGGTTCAGAAAGTTTAATGAGTTAACAGCTAATAAACCTTCCTGGGCACATCACATATGCTTATCTATACCTTATAAGCTCAATGTGGGCTATGGATCTTTTATTGTGCTATGAAAGATAGCTTTCTTTCCCAAGAACTGCCGAACCTAACTTGTTTCAATAACGTTGGTCCACAACTAGGGAGGATACTTGAAAAAATATTGTAAGTTAGGTCTTCTTCCATACAGCTGCTCATTTGCACTGTGTTGATATCTATTTGCTTTGCATTGTCTATCTGCATTGTTTCACTATAATATGTTCAGGTGATCTGAAATATAATTGATGGGGTCCAGTCAAAACACTTGTGTACAGACTTCTTTAGTTGTTTTACAGGCAAACAACTGAGCTGTTTATTTTCTGGAGAGCTGTATCTTTTGCTATGTGCCACTACAGTGCTGGGCAAGTGAACAAGTGTGTGTAACACTGTTGTCACTGCGAGTTACAGGTTTTGTTACATTCTGCATTCCGTGATGTTGTCTACCTGTTAGGTGGACATTTCCAGGATCTCTTATACATTTTTGTCTTTCGTTACTGTTGAGGGAATTTATACCTTTTTGTCTTCTGTTATTGTTGTGGAGATGGAATGCATCAGGACATTGCAGTGCTGTTTGTATATCAGGACATTGCAGTGCTGTTTGTATTTCAGGACATTACAGTGATGCTTGTATTTCAGGACATTACAGTACTGTTAGCCAACAGGGTGCTGGTGGAAACTGGGCTCCTGTTGGCTGAAGGAGAAGAAGAGGGGGAAGGCATGCCCGAAGGCAGGAATAGAGGAGAAAGGTTAGGAGTGTGGTAGTGAGGGTAGGAACTTTGTATGTTGGCAGTATGACTGGTATAGGGAGAGAGCTAGCTGATATGATAGACAGAAGAAAGGTTGATATATTGTGTGTGCAAGAGTTCAGATGGAAGGGGAGTAAGGCTAGGTGTATCGGAGGTGGGTTCAAATTGTTCTATCATGGTGTGGATGGGAGGAGAAATGGGGTGGGGGTTATTCTGAAGCAACAGTATGCCAAGAGTGTATTGGAGGTGAAAAGAGTGTGAAATAGAGTGGTGTTTATGAAGATGGAAATTGATGGTGTAATGATGAATGTTGTTAGTGCATATGCTCAGCAAGTTGGGTGTGCGATGGATGATAAAGAAAAAATTTGGAGTGATTTGGATGAAGTGGTGATGACTGTATCCAAGGGTGAGAGAGTGGTGATTGGAGCAGATTTCAATGGTCATGTTGGTGAAGGGAACAGAGGGGATGAGAAAGTGATGGGTAGGTATGGTGTTAAGCAAAGGAATGTAGAAGGTCAGATGGTAGTGGATTCTGCGAAAAGGATGGACATGGCTGTGGTAAATACATATTTTAACAAGAGGGAGGAGCATAGGGAGATATACAAGAGTGGAAGAAGATACACACAGGTTGATCATATTCTATGCAGGAGGGCCAGTTTGAAGGAGATTGGGGACCGTAAAGTGGTGACAGGGGAAAGTGTAGTTAGGCAGCATAGAATGTTGGTCTGTAGAATGATGTTGGTGATTGAGAAGAAGAGGAGGAGTGTGAGGGCAGCACCAAGGATCAAATGGTGGAAACTGAAAAAGGGTGATTGTGAGGTGGAGTTCAGGGAAGAGTTAAGACAGGCACTGGGTGGGAGTGAAGAGTTACTGAATAGCTGGGTAACTACAGCAGAGCTAGTAAGGGAAAGGTGATTGGTGTGACATCTGGACAGAGGAAGGAGGACAAGGATACCTGGAGGTGGAATGAGAAAGTACAGGAGAGTATACAGAGAAAAGTTTGGTGAAGTGGGAGTTTCAGGGAGATGAAGAAAGTAGACAGGAATATAAGAAGATGAGGTGCATGGCAAAGAGAGAGGTGGCGAAGGCTAAGGATAAGGCGTATGAAGTGTTGTATGAAAGGTTGGACACTAAGGAGGGAGAAAAGGACCTGTACCAATTGGCTAGACAGAGGGACAGAGCTAGGAAAGATGTGCAGCAGGTAAGGGTGATAAAGGATAAAGGATAATGAGGGAAACATACTCACAAGAGAGGAGAGTGTATTGAGCAGATGGAAAGAGTACTTTGAGGGGCTGATGAATGAAGAGAATGAGAGAGAGAGAAAGAGAAGTTTGGATGATGTGGGGATAGTGAATCAGGAAGTGCAATGGATTAGCAAGGAGAAAGTAAGGCTAGCTATGAAGAGGATGAAGAATGGAAAGGCTGTTGGTCCAGATGACATACCTGTGAAAGCATGGAGGTGTTTAGGAGAAATGGGAGTGGAGTTTTTAACCAGAGTGTTTAATGAAATTTTGGAAAGTGAGAGGATGCCTGAGGAGTGGAAAAAAGTGTTTTGGTACCAATTTTTAAGAATAAGGGTGATGTGCAGAGCTGTAGTAACTACAGAGGGATAAAAATGATCAGGCACAGCATGAAGTTATGGGAAAAAGTAGTGGAAGCTAGGTTAAGAAGAGAGGTGATGATTAGTGATCAGCAGTATGGTTTCATGCCAGGAAAGGGCACTACAGATGTGATGTTTGCTCTGAGATTGTTGATGGAGAAGTACAGAAAAAGTCAGAAGGAGTTGCATTGTGTCTTTGTGGACTTAAAGAAAGCATATGACAGGGTGCCCAGAGAGGAGCTGTGGTATTGTATGAGGAAGTCAAGAGTGGCGCAGAAGTATGTAAGAGTGGTACAGGATATGTACAAGGGTAGTGTGACAGCAGTGAGGTCTGCGGTGGGAGTGACAGATGCATTTAAGGTGGAGGTGGGATTACATCAAGGATCAGCTCTGAGCCCTTTCTTATTTGCAATGGTGATGGACAGATTGACAGACGAGATCAGACAGGAGTCCTGGTGGACTATGATGTTTGCAAATGACTGTACTATCTGTAGTGATAGTAGGGAGCAGGTTGAGGAGACCCTGGAGAGGTGGGGATATGCTCTAGAGAGGAGATGAATGAAGGTCATCAGGACTAAGACAGAATATATGTGTGTGAATGAGAGGGAGGATATAGGAATGGTGAGGATGCAGGGAGTAGAGTTGGTGAAGGTGGATGAGTTTAATTACTTGGGATCAACAGTTCAGAGTAATGGCGAGTGTGGAAGAGAGGTGAAGAAGAGAGTACAGGCAGGATGGAGTGGGTGGAGAAGATTGTCAGGAGTTATTTGTGACAGACAAGTACCAGTAAGAGTGAAAGGGAAGGTCTACAAGAGGGTAGTGAGACCAGCTATGTTATATGGGTTGGAGACAGTGGCATTGACAAAAAGTGAGGAGTCAGAGCTGGATATGGCAGAGTTAAAGATGTTAAGATTTGCACTGGGTGTGACGAGGGTGGACAAGATTAGGAATAAGCATATTAGAGGGTCAGCCCAGGCTGTACGGTTTGGAGACAAAGCCAGTGAGGTGAGATTACGTTGGTTTGGATATGTGCTGAAAAGGGATGCTCGGTATATTAGGAAAAGGATGCTAAGGATGAAGCTGCCAGGTAAGAGGAAAAGAGGAAGGCCTAAGTTAAGGTTTATGGATGTAGTGAGAGAAGACATGCAGGTGGTTGGTGTGATAGAGAAAAATGCAAAGGACAGGAAGAAATGGAAACAGATGATCCACTGTGGTGACCCCTAATGGGAACAGCCGAAAGAAAAGAAGTAGACAGTGTTGTTTGTAGTTCTTTAGGTCACAGCTTATGGTAAGTGCTATGGTAGTCAACTTGCATAGTTATTTAGACTGTTAGTATTTTTTAGGGAGTAGGCATGTTTGTGTTGCACTTGAGTATGCTGTTTACTGTTTATTGATACAGTTTGTTCAATAACCATTGTGTGTGTACTTCTTGTGTGTTAACTTCTTGTGTTGTGCTATCATTTATGGCATTGGTTTTCACTATTCTGATGAAGTCTTTTTCTGAGGATGAAAAGCTAATTGTGTAGTTATCAGCTTAAATAAATAAAATTTTATCTTTTTATCGAAAGAACTGGCATATTGTTTGATTCTCAGCTGGAGTGTTTTTGAATTTGCAGTGATTTGTGTTTTTCCTGGCTGGTTTCCTCCACTTTTCTCTCTTTTTGATTTGGTTTGTGTAACGGCATGGAGGAAGGGGAAAATCCAGTGATTGAAAGCCTTAGTCTGTTCACCCAGGAAACCCAAGGTGATTTTGGCAAGGATGACTTTTCGCAAACTGTTACTAACATTACAGGCGAACTTACAAAGTTATTTGCAGTTATTTCAGAACTTGCCTCTAACGGACAAAATAATGACAATTGTAACCTGGGGTTAACTAATAAGAACATGAACTCAGTGGACAATATTCCAGAATTTGTTTGAACTAATCCTGGGCTAAGGAATGATCACCAACCCCGTCAAAATAAACAAGGTACTGTAAATCTAGTTAGTCTGAATAGCAGACAACAATCTATGAGACTTGATTCTACCTTTAATTTTCAAGGCTGGTTAAATAAGGATTTTTTTCCTTAATGGCAAAATACCACCACCAATCAGAAGGTGGAGATAGTGAAAATCTTAGAGAATGGATCCAGCTTCTTGAGAAAAACTTTTTAGATTGCTTAGTCTCCAATTAGATAATATGTTTTCATTGGAGTGTATGTATGTACGTAGAGTACCTAAGTTATTAAGATACTATAAATTCCCTAATGGGGTACTTTCTGGCACTCAGTTTTATAAGGAATAATTTGAGCTATTTAACAAACAGGGACTGTACTTTTTGGAATTAATTGTGAAAATAATCAGGTTATCATTGATGCATTAAAAATAGAGGTTGATCATTTGAATTCTAAAATTAGAAATGATTTATGTTTTCCTGTGTATAATATTGATTATAGCAATGCTTTTAATAAGGTTGGTTCACATATGAAAAAAATTAAAATAAGGAAAAACAAAAAACTGGTGAGGGATAAACTAAAATATGATGCAGGAAAAGCTTTTTGGGATTTATAAGAAGCAGGATGTTAAATCTGGAGATAATACCCACTTTGTGGGTAGTAATGGGGAAAATAATGACATCGACCACATGGTAGGTAACTACGATGAGGTTTTCAGAGGCAATGAACAAAACTGCAATCAGTGTGACTTCAATAATCCTTTACAGTCCCCCCTCCCCCAGAGATCAAAAAGGCTTGCAAGCAAGGCCCAGTCCCTCCCGGAGAAAAGCACCATTCAAAGAAATCAGAGACTGGGGGGGATTATTACAGGAAGGGTCAGAATAAGAGGGGAAGAGGAATGAATAGGGGACATTGGAGGCAGAGATGAACACTTATGATGATTTCCAGGTTAAAACCCTATCCTGAAATACTTAGCAGAAAAAATCACTATATACAATTATTGTGGTCTTATCATTATGGATGAATACTTTTCACTTTTAGAAAGAGTTCACCTTTGTTCCTATGCCTAGTCATAGTATAACTGATACTTTCATAGAATTCAAATTATTTAATAGAAAAACACATTTGACAATACAATACCATGGATGTGGTGATGAGTTGCTTACAAATAATTCAATCTTAAAGAAAAAAGTTAAGACATGTCTATTCTCTATTCTCTGGATACATGTTAAAAGATCGAACGGTTGAAATATCGAACTGCATATGGTCGAAACCATATACTCGATATTTCAAAAGATTGATCTTTTAACATGGTTAAAAAAAAAAGAAATTAAGTAGAAGACTGTAATGCAGGGAAGCAAGCCCCCCTGCACCCCTCATGTGGGGGGCTGCACTCCCACACACCCCCTACTTAAATATACTGACTCCGAGATCGCACTACACTGAGAATACAGTGCGTAATGGGAAGTTTTCCTATTCCCTACTGTAGTGCGATCCCAGAGTTGGTATATTTAAGTAGGGGGGTGTGGGGGGCTTCCCCCACATGGGAGGTGAAAGGGGGCTTGCCCCCCTGCATTACAGTCTTCTACTTATTTTTTTTTCATCCATGTTAAAAGATCAATTTTTTGAAATATCGAGCATATGGTCTCGACCATATGCAGTTTGATATTTCAACCGTTTGATCTTTTAACATGTAACCCTATTCCCCAGCCCACTGTTCAAGTTTGTTTCAGCACTTGTGAGCACGGCACTTACAGGATTTTTCTGCACAAGGCAATATGAGATCTAAAAAGTATAATTTGACTAAGGATGAATATAAATTATTGGAAGAGATAAAAATAAATCACTCTGTTCTTATTGTGAAACCCAGCAAGGGTGGGGGGTTGTTGTATTTGGTAGTTTAGAATATTCAGGGGAAAATGTTTAAGAGAGCAGGTCATACACTAATGAAGTAAATTTGTCTTAATGTAATATGGGACAGTTGTTAGAGGATGGTCTGTTGCAACATGCCCTGGATCTTGATTCCTATAATTTTTTGTAAAACTCCAACCCCAGAATACCAGATATGTTTGGTATTCCCAAAGTATACAACAATCTCCACCCCCCACCCCCCATTAAGATCAATTGTGTCAGCAGCAGGAGCAAAAACTCATCCTTTTGCCTAATATGTAGATAAAATGTTAAAAATTGTTAAAGATTCTTAGGATTCTGGAATATAGACATTACTTTTTTGACAATTGATGTTGTCGATCTTTTTTCCAGTATCCCCCAAGAAGAGGGTTTGGAAATATTCAATGACACTTTGATGAGTCTTGATTTTCTGACCTCAGCGCAAGATGGGATCATTGTGGATTGTATGCAAGTTGTTCTCGAAAATTACATTTGGCTCAATGGACAAGTCTTTAGACAGATAAAAGGTGTAGCAATGGGGGCGGCATGCAACCTTTTTGTCAACCTTGTAATGCTGACATGAGAGAATCAGGTTATTTTTGGGTCCCTTTTCCAGGATAATATTATGTTTTATTTAAGATTCATGGATAACATCTTTATTTTGTGGTTAGGAGACCCAATGCACATTCCTGAATTTATAAATTATATTAATCATTCCACCCTTTTCTTAAAATGCACTTATAAATCTGACTCATATCAGATAAACTATCTAGACATTACATTAACAAAAAATTCTGATGGTTTATATAGGAAGCCCACCTTCTCTAATGGATATCTGCATTATAATAGTGGCCACTCCCTTTCACAAAAGAAGATCTTGGTGAAAGCCAATTTGTGAGGCTGGCAAGGATGATATCGGGCAGAAATCTGTTCGATATTGAAAGGAAAAAAATAGAAAAATATGTTTTTGGAGAGAAAATATCCTATTCCCTTGGTGAAAACCATCACTGATTAAATTTTTAAGGAATGGAGGAAGAAATACCAGCCTTTACTAATTGCAAGTATGGTTACATCACATCATCAAAATCAAAACAACAGTGCATTTGTAGGGGACCATACTATAAGGAACTAACAGATGTGTTATGCTGGAAACAGCAATATAGTTTCTCTAAAACAAAAAAGTGATTTTACCAGGTCATTCATATTACAATACGTTATGGGTTCCTACATAATAAAGCAAATCATTAATAAACACTGGTGTATATTAACCAGAGATGATAAATTAAAGGACATTGTGGGACCTAGACTCTTATTTACTTACAAAAGAGTCAGCAATATGAAAATCCATGTTAGAAACTAATAAACCCGACACTAAGATGAATAGGGGGGGCTAAAAATGTGGTAGTTGTGCTCAATGCAGGTATATTTATGACCAATAACCAAGACAACTAAATAACCAGTCAAATGCCACTGTTTATACACAGGATGGGAATTATTCAACTAAAGGACTGGTGTTTTTGGCAATTTGTTCTTCCTGCTCTGCATTCTATGTCATAAGATGGAGAAGCAACTGAGAAAGAGAATATGAGAACAACTATGACATGTTGAGGCATATTCAAAATAATGCCTGTTTAAACACTCAATTATTTGCTTGAGCTTTAAATGTTTTGTATTTGCTATTTTAGACAAGGTAACCCGCAATCCGAGAGGAGGCTCTTGAAAAGATTATTTTGAATTAAGAGAATTAACCTGGTAAATTAAATTAGATGCAACCCACTACCCAGGCATCAGTGACAGTGTATCCTTAGTCCCAGTTTTAAAGCAAAGGGATAGTAGACTATAATTAATACACCCTGCTTAAAGTTTATGTAAGCCTTTAAATTGTTAATATTGATTCTTTATTTATTACTCTTTCATATTTTCCCAATTTACATTCACTTAAAAACATATATATATTAACAACTAATAGTTTTTTATCACATGTTTTTATAAGCACATAAAAGATTTTGTATTGAACTTTTTGACTTCTGAATTTGGCATGTTTGCCTTTTGTTATAGTTATGTTTACATTGTTTTTCTTAGTAATTTTTAGTATACTAAATATATTCAAATGCTTTATTAGGTATGCTATGTAGGAAAACATATTGTTTTATTTATTTTTAATGTGTTTAATACTATGGTGGCTTAAACCAAGGAAATTTACTATCACAGAAGTTTTGGTAGGGTATGTTCCTTTATGATGTAAACAATGAACTATTTTAAATTAATTTATTACAACTTGTTTGCTGGCTTATTATAAAAATGTTTATGGTATTCATTTTCAATGTTCTTATAGGTTCATAGGTTCATAGGTAGGTACTAGGCTATCGGCCCTGGGGCCTATACAAGCCCAGCCAAAAAGGTACCCTGGCTTTTGCCACCCAAGAAAATTATTTTCCTGTGCCACTGTTAAGCAGAGCCACAGAAGTGATCCTCAGGGTGAATTTCCTATTTCCCATCCAATCATCAAGATTATTCTTGAAGAATGCTAATGAGGAGCTTTGTTTGATATAGATAGGTAGTTTATTCTAGAGTATGGGAAGTCTCTGGGACAGGAATCTATCCCTCTGGCATGTTCTGTTTATTGTGGTGACAAGGTTTAGGTCCCTAGAGCATGTAGCTCAGAGAAATTGGGATTTCTTTAAGTGGAGCATGTCCAACAGCTCTGGGTTTGACATAGCTTTGTATGTTAGGCAGAGATCATCTCTGAGTAGGCGATATGTGATGGAGTAAAGCTGGAGTTTTTTGAGATGGTCTGCGTAGGGCATCTGTTTGAGGCTGGTAATCCTCTTTGTGAGGTATTTCTGCAGCCTTTCCAGTTGTTGTAGATGTCTTGTGAGGTACATACCAAAAGGGGGCATTGTACTCTATAATGGGTCTAATGAGTGATGAGTAGAGGGAAACAATGACCTCTTTTTTCCTGGATGAAAACCATTTTGTGATGAGGTGTGCCACATAGAAGGATTTCCTGACTACTGTGGCGATGTGATTATCTAAGGAGAGACTACTGTCCACCTGTGTCCCAAGGTCTCTTATCGCACTTTCGGTGTTAAGTATACTACCGCCTATGTTGTAGTTCATGGGTACAGAGTTTTTACCAAAGGGAATGACAATGCACTTTTTGGCATTGAGCTTGAGGCCATGGCTTTGACACCAGGCATCTGTCTCAGTGAAGCCATTTTGTAGGATGTCCACATCATTAGGAGTTTTGATTATGGCTCCTAGTTTGCAGTCATCTGCGAATTTCATTAGTCAAAGACCTTCTGTGTTAGCCTGTACTTCAGAGAAGCAGATACCAAACAGGAGAGGACCCAAGCCTGAACCCTGAGGTACTCCACTTGTCACTGGTCTGAAGTCAGATTTGGAGTCTGCTACTTTCACAGTGTGGGTTCTGTCAGTGAGCCAGCTGGCACCCCATCTTGTGACATAGGGATTTATACGTAGTTTAGTGAGTTCATCTATAATTCCAGAGTGGGGGATGGTGTCAAATGGCTTTGGTGACTGCTTCAAAGAAGTCTATCAGGTTTAGGAGACATGATCTGCTTTTTACAAACCCGAACTGGGTGGGTTCCAGAGTTTGGAGATTACCAATGTCTTTGTTTATAAGTTACATGATGATACGTTCCATGGCCTTGCAGACCAGGCTTGTCAGGCTAATGGGGCAGTAGTTCCTGGGGTCCATGGTGGCTCCCCCCTTGTGGAGTGGGATAACTGTCACTGTGCACCATTCAGCAGGCACAAAGCCCGCGGTGAGGCTATGACTAAACATTGTAGTTTTTACCTGTGTAGCTGTGATTACAGGAACTTTGCATTCTTCCGGTATAGAGATGGGCTCTTTAGGGGGTGAGAGAGGGGGTAAAGTTAGCACTGAACCTATCTGCCAGGATGTTGGCAATATCAGTTGGGTCTGTATATTTAGTGCCATTGTGCTGTAATTCAGAGCAGATCTGAGTGTTGCCATTGCGATTCTTGACATAGCTATAGAATGCTTTGTGGCTGTCTTTAGAATCAGTGGCAATTTTGTTTTCATAACTAGATTTGGAGGATTTTATCAGGGATTGCAGCTTCTTACTGAGGTTGACCAGGGAGCTCCTCCACTCATGGGATTTTACTCTCTTTTGCAACAGTTTCTTCCTTCTGTTGTACAGTTTGTTTATGGCAGGGGACCACCAGATTGGCTTCCTTTTTTTGGAGGATAGCGTCTTGGTTCTGTTTGTGATGGCACGATCCATGCACTTGTGTAAGTGCTAAGTGCAATTGTGTAGGATTCAGCAGTCGTAACTGTATTGTCCATCTGTATGGATGTCATGAAGTTCACCACTTCTGTCTTAAGAAGCATGAACTTGGCTTTGGAGAAATTTTTTACCATGGTTTCCTTCATGGGGGGTGGGGGCAGGATGTGGATATCTAGTTTAATTAGCTTATGGTCGGATCGGACCAATGAGGCATTGACTTCAGGTGTGGAACACTGGTCACTCATGTTGGTAATGACTAGATCTAGGATATTGTTGCCCCTGGTGGGGGTGTGGATAAGTTAATCCAGGGCATTGGAGTTTATGAATTCCAGACAGCGTTGAGCAAAGGAGTTGGTACATGAGTAGTTTTCCCAGTTAATGGTGGGGTAGTTAAAATCGCCCATTATTAGGGTGTTTGGCTGAACCCTAATATTTTCCAGTACATCAAGAAAAGAGGAGTGGGAATCCTTGGGCATGGTGGGGGATCTGTAGCAAGCTACAATTTGGATTGCAGTTTTACCCAGAGTTAGTTGCACTTGGATAACCTCGGCTGCATTATGCTGAGCAACTAGCCTGGAGGTGTGGCTATCCTTAATGAATATGGACACACCTCCGCCTTTGGTGTTCCGGTCCAGGTTACATGGCCGAAAAGTGTGGTATGAGTTATATCCTAGTAGTGCAGGGGTGCTCTCTGGACCCTTGAACCAGGTCTCAGTCACTGCACAGATATCGATGTTCTCCATTTTAAGGAGTGCCTCGAGTGAGTGCATTTTAAGATTTAGAATTCTAGCATTGAGTAGCATCACCCTCAGTTTTTGCTTGCCTGTTCCTGTTACAGTGGTGAATTTGTCATTTGAATCTAGCCTAAAAAAGGCACTATAGGGGCGGCAAGAACCTTAGCCAGTATCTGGAATCCCAGGGGTGACAGGTGCAGGCCATCTCTGGCAAAGCATCGTGGTCTGTCGACCATGTCATCCCAGGCAGACAGATACTGGATCCCATTAGAATGACACCAGAAGCTTAGCCAATTGTTGAAGTCAATCATTTTATCCTTGTACTGCGGCATCATTCTGGGTGATGGCAGAATGCTACTCAGGGCTAGGGTCATACCTGCCTGGGCTACAAGATCAGAGAGCTCTTCCATGTCTCTTTTCATGTAGTCTAGGGAGGTATGTCTCAGATCATTCACACCAACATGGACAATGACAGAGTCATATTTGTACTTGTTGTGGAGTGACCTGAGTGCGTGTCGTATGTGGTGGATCCTGACACTTGACAGGCAGATGACAGTAACCTTCTCCTTGTTTAGCCTGGTGAGTGGGGCATCAATGTGCCTGACTATAGAGTCACCTATGACTAGTGTGTTGAGTACGTTGTTTTGCCTTATTGGCTGTGGTTGAGTGGCACACTGAGACTGCGGGCTATGTTTTATTTGGGTTGTGTTGGGGGTTGGAGGTTGCTTGCATTTCTGCTTTGGAGGTCTTTGTTGCTTGAGCAGATTATTATTGAGAGCCTCCGTGAATGCTTTTGTGTTTCTATGTGTTGATTTTGGTGGTGTAGATTTAGTGAGACTATGTGATGAGTGTGGTGTGGTGCAAGTGTTTACCTTCTCCTCTTGGCTGTTAAGTTCAGTCTTGGTTGGAGAGAGCTTTACCTCCAGTTTGACTAGATAAGTGCATCTCTCACAGGCTGTAGTATTGGGTGGTAGGAGGAGAGGAACGTCTGTGTACATGAGGCAATTTCTACATTGCCCCGAGGTGCCCAGATTCATCAGATAGACAGGAGAGAACACTGGGAGCTGACCCTTGGACATGCCTAATTAAAAAACTATTTTCCTCTAGATAAGTGAGGAAACTGAGTACAAGAGCTGTTTTTCTCTAAGCAAGTGAGGAAAGTAAGTACCAAAACTGTTTTCCTCTAGGTAATGTTGAAGACTGAGTGCTGTAGTAATTAGTAGGTTATTTAGTGCTTACAAGAAGTTCTGAGCAAGTGCTGATCACGAATAAGCAAATTCAAGTGATAAAACTAAGAATCCGTATCTGGACTAACCTAGTTACAGGAAAGGGGGAAACAAGTGCAAATGAGGGCTTTTAAATCAGAAAACTGAGAGAGATGGAAAAACTGCCCAAACAGCCAATAACTACAATTTCTGGGCCAGAACCACTCCTTATTTGGTAGATAGGTTACCTAGTGCTTACCAGTCCCACTGATAAGCTAGAAGGCTTCCCTCCAACACAGAAATATTGTGGGAGGGGGGGGATGACTCAGAAGCTTACATACAGTCCTGGATACAGCAACTCTGAATCTGGACTACACTCATTACAGGAAAGGTAGGAAACAGGCTTAGATTTTTTTATATACAGAAAGGTAGCTAAAACAGCAGTAAAAACAATTCAAATGCAGTCAAAGCTAGCTCACTTGAGTATGTAGCAATGTTAGACCAAACAGAAAGAGTCTATTAGGTAGAATGAGGTAAAGAGATGGGACTGGTGGGGAGTTCCCCAGATCAAATCTACAGTGGGGGTGGGCAACTGCAAAAGCCTGCAAATTTAAATAAGAGAGGAATACGGAGAGTGTGTACGGGAAAACAAACACTTTAAGCAGAGATCTGAAAAACTATACAGTGAAGCAAAAATAACAGTGCACATCTCTGGGAGTTGAATAACCTTTTTTCTGTTCCTGATTTTAAGGAACATGTTTTATTTTATCGACGTTTTGTCGACGACCTTTTTATTTTGTGGAGGGGTTCTCTCCAGAGTTTAAAGTCATTTTATGAGGTCATGAATAACCTGTTGCCATGTCTGAAGTTTACTTTCAATTGGTCTTATGATCATATTGAATTTTTGGACCTGTTTATTGAGAAATTGCCTGGGAATATCATTAACACCGGGGTGTATCGAAAGACTTGTCATAGGAATGCCTTTCTTTTTAGGTCCAGTACGCACCCGGGTTATATCTTTAGGAATCTTATTAGGGGTCAGGGTATACGGGCTTCTAGACTAAATCCTACTTCAGCTGGTTTCCTGAGTGAAATAGATGGCTTAAGTTGTAAATTGATGGCTCGTGGATACACCCAAACTGAGATTGATAGACAATGGTCTGACCTCAGTGATTTGAGAATGACCACAGCAAGCCCTTATTTTGGGCCAACACTTGAATATCATACTACCCATCAAATATTAGACACCCCAGGAGTTAGGGTATCTCTATTTTACACTAGTGATTATAAAGAAGTTACACAGGTATTTGGTCAGTTTTGGTCAATTCTACAGGTTGATAATGACCTATGTACAATTGTGGGTGATAAACCCTCTTTTAGGTATAGGAATTGTATAAATTTGAAGAGGCTCCTCTGCTATGATAACCAACATGGTTGTTCCTCTACACAATCTGGTGTAACTACACCTTGTGGTAATTGTAATTTTTGTGGTTATATAAATTCTTAGGTATCCTTTTTTCATCCAGATCTTTGTAAAGATTTTGTTTTTCATGTTTCTGCTAATTGCATGACTCCTCATGTTATTTATCTGGCTGAGTGCTCTGCCTGTCATTCTTTTTATGTCGGCAAGACCAATAGGATCTTGTGTGACAGAATGCGGGAACATCTTTATCATATCAGGAAGGGCTCTTTATTTAATGCCCTTTCTAAGCATGTTATCAATACTGACCCCTTGCATACTTTCAGTTTTAGGGTTATAGAAACTTTACAACCTAGTGTTAGGGCGGGTGATTTACCTACCCATACTGAGTATAGGGAGTCCTGTTGGATTATTATATTACATGCTGATAGGGGCAGTGGCTTAAATGAAAGGGCATCCATAAAACCTGCCCTTAGGAAAAGGAGACTTCGTAAATAAGTCTTTTTTATTTTTAGTTGTATTGTTTTTATTTTTATAGAACTGCATATATGTTTATATGCTTGTTTTTATGATATATATTTTTGTATATTGTTGTAACACATTATATTGTTTATATCTACTTTATTAGATAAGGATATGTGCTTTAATCTACAATTTTATAGTTTTTGGGTTTTGTCACTTTAATTATTTTCATGATTTAATTGATGTGAGCATATTATTGGTGGTTTTCAATTTTTCTTTTTTATATGTAGGGTGTGTTTGATAGTAGTTGCTTGATGGTCTGATGAAGCTATGTTGTGAAAGCACTTACCCATGGTTGACTACTAATAAAGGATTTTTATACTTTTAGAAGATTTTTAAGTTACTGTGTTTGGCTTCCTTCATGTGCTAGCACATTGGACTGTGCTTAGAATTATTTGTTGTCTTCGTATTGCTGATGTTCTGAATTTTTGGACTTTGGGCCGTTTGTTTCGCCCGTTGCTGGTCTCGCTTTTTCAAAAATAAGAATAAAATAAATGAAGAAATACCAAACCAACAGGCTAAAATCCAGGAACTTTAATAGATGTATCCAAAAGAGTGGCAAGCACTTTCACAGTGACCACACCGCTTCATCAGACAACATTAACTAAGAAATACAAGTCTATTTATACAGTGTGACCAATAAAAATCCCTTAATTATAATGTCATCAAAAAGTTACAATTTTTTTTAAAAGATCACATACTGCAGAAAATACATTCATATATCATGAATAAAAACAACTATAAAATGTATGCAAACATATTACACTTATAAAAATATATATGAAAATAAAACATTATTTATGTCTAAGTCAACGTCCTTTTAGGAATGGTTTCAGTGAAAAAAACCCATGTGGACCAAGTGTTTTTTCTGCATTCAACAATACAATCTACTTCTGTTCTATAGTTTCACTGTGGTTTTTAAAATCACCTACTCTTAAATTAGTGTCTAAAACTTGCACTACAAAGAACCTAAATGAGTGTGTAGTATCATGGCTCATAATATGTGCTGCTAGGTCATTACTATTGTTTTTATTCTTTATGTCTCTCTGATGTTCAAGGATCCTATCCTTAAAGGGTCTATTTGTCTTGCTAACATAAAATGCATGGCATAGTTGACAGAAAGAAAAATATACAAGGTTACACATTTTGCAGTCAGCATAAAAATCAACATTAATAGTGAATCTTAGAACTGGGTGTGTGTATGACAGACAGGTAAAAATAAATGTACAGGCTGAACAGCTTCTGCAAGGAAATGTACCAATCCTGTCAGATAATGGATTCCCTTTCTCTAGCATATTGGACTTATAACAAAGATGCTGCTTGAGGGATTTGTTGTTTCTGAAAGAAAAATGGGGAGTACTTCCTATCTTGTCTTTTAACTCAGGTACACTGTTCAGTATCTTCCAGTTATTCTTTATAATGTCATAATATTGACATATCACTAGAATATTGTAGAGGCACTCTAAAAATATTACTGATAGAGTCCTATTCCCATCCTACTGCATGTGTGCTTGTAGTTGATTTAAAATAAGGACTGCATCTATCTAATCTCTGTTTCCAAGCTTCAAAGATGCAGGTATCTATTTCTATTTCTCAATAGCCCCTTTCTAAAAAATAATTTTTCAAAGATTCAAGAGCTTTACGTGCAACTGTATCATCATTATGAAGCCTAAGTATTCTGTATTCCGGTCCTTTAAGCATATTTCTCATTATATGCCTTGGATGCATACTATTATTGTGTAAAAGTGCATTCCTGCATGTAGGTTTTCTATATAAGCTGGTATGGACAGAATCAAAGTCTGCTTTGTCTATTTTGACATCTAGAAATTTTAAATGTTCAAAAGAGTGTACACATGTAAATTTCAGGAAGGAAGTGGTACTATGAATGTATCGCATGAAATTGTTCAAATCATCAACTGTGCCACCCCATAACATAAAAATAGCAACAAAACAGACATACCAAAGAAGGTGCTCTGCAAATACGTTACTGTTTGACAATAAATTATGTTGTTCCCATTGCACCAAAACTAGGTTAGCGTAGCTATTGGCACAGGCAGAGCCCATGGCCATGCCAACCTTTTGCAGAAAAAATTCCTGTTCGAATAGAACAATATTATTTTCTAACACAATCTCTAATAGGGAACATATAAGTTTTATGTTATCATCAGAAAAGCCTTCCTTACAATGTAAGAAATCCCTTACATTATTTATGCCCCAATCATTGGGGATGACCATAAATAAAGACTCTATGTCAAGCGCAACAAACATATAGTTAACATTGATGGTCGAAATTCTATCATACAACCTCTCAAGGAAAGTTTTCGTATCCTTCAAAACACTGTCACACAATTCTAATAGAGGGTGTAATGTCTTTTCTATATAAATAGACAAAGATTCAGTGCACCATCCAGCTCCTGATACTACATAGGCAGAATAACACAATTTTTGTGAATTTTGGGGAGGCCATAAACTGTGGGGGTTAAAGGATGATCAAAATTCAAAAACTTAAAAAGGTCTTCATTAATCAAACCAGTCATCAGTAAATCAAATATCATAAAAGAAACCTTCTCAGTTTTTCCATGTACTACATGCTTAGGAATACATTTATAAGTATTGGTATCATATAAAAGTACTTTCATTTGATTCAGATACATTTCTCTATCCAAAACCACATTGCCACCACCTTTGTTGGCTGGTCTAATTTCCAAGGCACATGTGTTCTTAAGTTCTTGTAAGGCTATATAGTCTTCCGAAGCCATATTAGAAAAGTTAGCCCTAGTGCCATGTTGAAACAAGTCCCTAAACTCAGTTTCACACATATCAATAAACGTTTGCATAGTAGGGTGAGGTAGAGGTATAAAAATGCTGGGTTTCTTAAAAGATTCAAAAATATCATTGTTGCCATCAGAGTCTGAAGTTTTTAAAGTTAAAGACCTACCTAGTAACCATAAGTCTTTTAACAGTCCAGCTTGGTCTGCACGTTTGGATGGTACAAACGAAAGACCCTTATTTAATAGTTCAACGTGTGCTTGTGTAAGTTCTAATGAAGAAATGCTATGCACCAAACCTGCATTTAAAATCTCTGTTTCTTCACTACTTGTTGTGTCCTTTCGATGCTCTGCTGTCACTGTAACCTACCTTTCTGACCCATACTCCTCGACTTGTTCCTGATGGGTAGAGGGTTTGATAAAGAAAAAGCTGTTGGTGTTTTGTTGCCAAAAAATCCCTCTTCTGTTTTGTGCCGTTCACTTCTTCCTGATATGGTGGAACAAGAGAGCATGTTTCCATTTGAACAGTATTACTTGTAGAGGCACTAGATGTATTCAGTATTATATTATCCTGCTGTAGGATGCTAGAAAAAGTTTTCGCACTCTGTAGCATATTGTGTCTGCCTCAGTCTGACATGGCCATCCCTTGCTGCTGCCTCTTGACTCCTCAACAGTGTCAGTTTCACTACCTGTGATGATGGGATCTGTGATCTCAGCAGTAGACCACCCTACTTTAATTGTTTTCTAAGTATAATATTATATAAGATGGCAAACATAGTCAATATTTTGACAGTGGAAGCGGGATCATATTGCATTGCACCTCCAGATAAATCCGGAAAGTAGAAACATGCCTTTAGCAGAACAAACATATGCTCTATGATGTTTCAAGTTTGTGCATAGGTGTGGCTGCAGCCTTGCTCAGTGCAGTTTTGTGGATTTCTCATAGGAGTCATGAGCCAGGTTTCTATGGCATAACCAGCATCCCCATGTTAGATGTCCTTTTTGGAAGACTCCCTTGCAAACCTTTGGTAGAAGTCATAAGTGTGCCATATGTGCAAGTCTTGAAAATTGCCTGGGTGGCCTACACATATATTGTTGATGATACCTTGTGCATTACAGGCCACCTGGCAGATGAAAGCGTGATACCCTTTGCGTTTCACATACCTCCTTACCAGTTCACCAAGTGGGGCCTTTATTTCAAAGTGGGTACGGTCAATGACCCCTAGTAACTCAGGGAAATGAGCTATGACATAGAAATTCCACATAGTTCTAGCTCATTCATATTGCATTCAAGGAAACCACATGTGCTCCCTCACATGTTGCAGCATTGCATTGAGGTAATGGTGGGGTATTCTTGAGGCAGATGCATGTGAACCCCACCAACTGTGTCCACTGAAGATTGCTAAAAGGTTCATAGGTAGGTACTAGGCTATTGGCCCTAGGGCCTATATAAGCCTAGCCAAAAGGTACCCTAGCTTTCGCAACCCAAGAAAATTATTTTCCTGTGCTACTGTCGAGCAGAGCAACAGAAGTGATCCCCGGGGTGAATTTCCTATCTCTCATCCAATCATCAAGATTTTTCTTGAAGAGTGCTAATGAGGAGCTTTGTTTGATATAGATAGATAGTTTGTTCCAGAGTATGGGAAGTCTCTGGGACAAGAATCTATCCCTCCAGCATGTTCTGTTTATTGTGGTGACAAGGTTTAGGTCCCTAGAGTGTATAGCTCAGAGGGATTGGGATTTCTTTAAGTGGAGCATGTCCAAAAGCTCTGGGTTTGACATAGCTTTGTCTGTAAGGCAGAGATCGCCTCTGAGTAGGTGATATGTGATGGAGTAAAGCTGCAGTTTTTTGAGACGGTCTGTGTAGGGCATCTGTTTGAAGCCAGTAATCCTCTTTGTGAGGTATTTCTGAGGCCTTTCCAGTTGTTGTAGATGTCTTGTGAGGTACATACCAAAATGGGCATTGTACTCTATAATGGGTCTAATGAGTGACAAGTAGAGGGGAACAATGACCTCTTTTTTACCTTTTGTGATGAGGTGTGCCACGTAGAAGGATTTCCTGACTACTGTGATGATGTGGTTATCAAAGAAGAGACTATTGTCCACCTGTGTCCCAAGGTCTCTTATCACATTTTCAGTGTTAGGTAGACTACCGCCTATGTGGTAGTTCATGGGTACAGAGTTTTTACCAAAAGGATGACAATGCACTTTTTGGCATTGAGCTTGATGCCATGGCTTTGACACCAGGCATCTGTCTCAGCAAGGCCCTTTTGTAGGATGACCACATCTTTTGGAGTTTTGATTATGGCTCCTAGTTTGCAGTCATCTGTGAACTTTGTTAGCCAAAGACCTTCTGTGTTAGCCTGCACTTCAGAGAAGTAGATACCAAACAGGAGAGGACCCAGGACTGAACCCTGTGTTACTCCACTTGTCACTGGTCTAAAGTTGGATTTGGAGTCTGCTACTTTCACAGTGTGGGTTCTGTCAGTGAACCAGTTGGCAACCCATCTTGTGACATAGGGATTTATACCTAGTTTAGTGAGTTTATCTATAATTTCAGAGTGGGGGATGGTGTTGAATGGCCTTGGTGAGATCTAGATAGGCTGTGTGAACCACCTTACCCTCATCTATGGCTTTGGTGACCACTTCAAAGAAGTCTATCAGGTTTAGAAGACATGATCTGCCTTTTACAAACCCGAACTGGGTGGGGTCCAGAGTTTGGAGATTACCAATGTCATTGTTTATAAGTTCCATGATGATACATTCCAAATACTTGCAGACAGGGCTCATCAGGCTAATGGGCGGGGGGGGGGGGGTCTGGGTCCGTAGTGGCTCCCCTTTTGTGGAGTGGGATAACCATTGCTGTGAGCATTTCAGTGGGCACATATCCTGAGGTGAGGCTGTGACTGAACATGGTACTTAGGTGGGGTGCCAGTTTGTTCTGTAGTTCATGTAGAATGCAGCCAGGGATGTTATCAGGTCCCATGGATGCTGTGTTCTTGGCTTTGGAGAGTGTGTTTTTTACTTGTACAGCCGTGATTACAGGAACTTTGCATTCTTCTGTTATAGAGATGGGCCTTTTAGGGGGTGGGGTGGTAAAGTTAGCATCGAACCTATCTGCCAGGATGTTGGCAATATCAGTTGGTTCTGTATATTTAGTGCCACTGTGCTGTAACTCAGAGCAGATCTGAGTGTTGCCTTTGAGATTCTTGACATAGCTATAGAATGCATTGTGGTTGTCTTTAGAATCAGTGGTGATTTTGTTTTCATAACTAGCTTTGGAGGATTTTGTGAGAGATCTCAGCTTCTTACTGAGGCTGACCGGGGAGTTCTTCCAGTCATAGGATTTTACTCTTTTTGCAACAGTTTCTTTCTTCTGTTGTAGAGTTTGTTTATGGTAGAGGACCACCAGATTGGCTTCCTTTTTTTGGAGGATAGCATCTTGGTTCTGTTAAGAATTGCATGATCCATGCACTCGTGCAATTGCTTAGAAAGTGCATTTGTATATGATTCAGCAGTCATACCTCTATTGTCCGTCAGCATGGGTGTCATGAAGGTTGCCACTTCTGTCTTAGGAAGTGTGAAGTTGGCTTTGGAGAATTTTTTTACAGTGGTTTCCCTAATGGAGGGTGAGGGAGGAATGTGGATGTCTAGGGTGATTAACTTGTGGTCAGATCTGACCAATGAGGAATTGACCTCTGGTGTAAAGCACCGGTTGCCCATGTTGGTAATGACCAGGTCTAGGATATTGCTGCCCCTGGTGGGGGTGTGGATAAGTTGATCCAAGGTATTGGAATTTATGAATTCCAGAAAATGTTGAGCACAAGAGTTGGTACATGAGTAGTTTTCCCAGTTAATGGTGGGGTAGTTGAAATCACCCATTATTAGGGTGTTAGGTTGTACCCTAATATTTTCCAGTGTATCGAGAAATGTGGAGTGGGAATCCTGTGGCATGGTGGGGGATCTGTAGCAAGCTACAATTTGGATTGCGGTCTTGCCCAGAGTTAGTTGCACTTCGATAATCTCGGATGCATTATGCTGAGCAACTAGCCTAGAGGTGTGGATATCCTTAATGAATATGGACACGCCTCTGCCTTTAGTGTTTCAGTCCAGGTTAGGTGGCCAAAAGGTGTGGTATGAATCATAGCCTGGTAATGCAGGGGTACTCTCTGGAGCCCTGAACCAGTTCTCTGTCACTGCACAGATGTCGATGTTCTCCATTTTAAGGAGTGCCTCGAGTGGGTGCATTTTGAGGTTTAGATTTCTAGCATTGAGTAGCAATACCCTCATATTTTGCTTGTTTGTACCTGTTATGGTGGTGAATTTGTCATTTGAACCTTGTCTAAAAGAGTCACTATAGGGGTGGCTAGAGCCTTAGCCAGTATCCGAAATCCCTGGGATGACAGGTGCAGGCCATCTCAGGAAAAGCATCATGGTTTGTCGATCATGTCATCCCAGGCAGGCAGATACCGGATCCCTTAGAATGACACCAGAAGCTTAGCCAATTGTTGAAGTCAATCATTTTGTCCTTGTACTGTGGTATCATTCTGGGTGATGGCAGGATGCTACTCAGGGCTAGGGTCATACCTGCCTGGGCTACAAGATTGAACATCTCCTCCATGTCCCTTTTCATGTAGTCCAGGGAAGTACATCTCAGGTCATTCACACCAACATGGACAATGACAGAGTCATATTTGTACTTGTTGTGGAGTGACCTGAGTGCATGCATTATGTGGCGGATCCTGGCACCCAACAGCCAGCTGACAGTAACTTATTTCTTGTTTAGCCTGGTGAGTGGAACATCCGTGTGCCTGACTATAGAGCCACCTATGACTAGAGCATTGGGTATGTTGTTATGCTTTATGGGCTGTGGTTGAGTGACACACTGAGTTTGTGGGCTATGTGTCATTTGGGTTATGTTGGGGGTGGAGGTTGCTTGTGTTTCTGCTTTGGAGGTCTCTGTTGCTTGGGCAGGTTTTTACTGAAAGCCTCCATGAATGTAGGTGTGTGTTTTGTGTTTCTATGTGTGTGTTTTGGTGGTATAGGTTTTGAGGGACTATGTGATGAGTGTGGTGCGGTGCAAGTGTTTACCTTCTCTTCTTGACTGTCTAGTCCAGTCTTGGGTGAAGAGAGCTTTGCTTCCAGTTTGGCTATATAAGTGCATCTCTCTCAGGTTGTAGTGTTGGGTAGTAGGAGGAGAGGGTTGCCTGTGTACATGAGGCAATTGCTGCATTGCCCCAAGATGCCCAGATTCATCAGGTTGACAGGAGAAAACACCGGGAGCTGACCCTGAGATATGCCTGGATAGGTGCTTATTTGTTAAGTACTAGAAACTGTTTTCCTCTAGACAAGTGAGGAAAGTTGAGTGCTGTAGTAATTTGTAGCTTGTCCCTGTAGATAAAAGTCTTAAAGCTGCACATTCCTTAGTATCCACTGGGATAGATTCTCTAAAGCTCCCATGGAGCTGTAGAAAGGGGTAACCATACCTCCCAACCTCTTAGCACAAAAAATCTGGACAAAGCCAAAAAATGGGAGGACAAAGCCCCAAAAATAGGGACAAATGTTAAATATTGTTCTCATAGACTTAGAAAGTTAATAGAATAAAAGGCATTGTGTTATTGTGCATTTTCTGAAGAATGTACAGTTTTAAAAAACTCAATGCCAGTCATTATTTAGTGAATTAAATCCACACTGATTTGCCGCAAATTCCAGAAAACCACAAATGTTATGAGGAACAGACCAAAAATATGAGGCAAAATTCTGGACATTCTGTGAAAATCTGGACAATTGAGAGGTAGGGGGTGACACATCCACTATTTGCTATATGGTGTTCCTGTCACCCTGTAGAGGCCCAGTATTTTGATTTCATGGAGCCTATGATAGGTTAACATGGTCTGATAACCCTATGCCTTCTGGGTCAACATCTGGCAAGATCGTTATCAGCACATTCTATCTGAGGCTCTTTCAAATATAGGTTTACAATGGCTGAGGCAACTGCTAACATATTTTAAAGTGTTCTGGTGGCTGAATGAGAGCAAATAGCTGAATCAAATGCTAAATCAGCCATGTCATTTGCACATATTTTATACATTTCTGAATCACTCCACCATTTTTTATTTACTTATTTATTTTATTTTACATTTGTTTACCGGGATAGTCCACTGGACTTTTGTGAGGCCATTTTCAGTATAGGCTGAGAGAGAAAAGCTCCACAATTAACTTAACACAGAGAAGTATACATATAAAATGAGCCCATTGCAGGAATATGTACAACAATGATATATACAACAATGATAATGTATTTAACAAAGGGTAGAAATAGTGGTAACATAGCCAACTGAACAAAAGTCTAGAACACCAGAGGTAAATAGACTGACATTTCATAAATGTTTTAGGCAGTAGTGTAGCAGTACTATCACCTGATATTGACATGCAGTACATATTAAACATTAGCAGAGACAGTTAGGGTTTGGGAGGTGGAGAGAAGGTGCAGGTGCAATTCCAGATAGAAGATAGGTGGTCCCTTAGAGCAGTTTTGAAAGAAGTAAGTAAGGTACGGTTTTGAGTAGTTCTAATTGTTATTGGTAGGCCATTCCAATTTTTTGCTACTGAACAGGAGTATAAAAGTTGGCCAGCTTGCAGGTTAGGTTTTTGTACTAGCAAAAGGTACTGGTTCTCTGGTCTAAAAGGCCTGCTGAGATGGTAGTAACAAAATATCACGCTAAGAGCAGAACAGTCAGATGGTTTTAAGATTATTTTGTGCATGGTTGATAGTTGTAAGTAGGTGAGATAGTGATGTAGTGCATGCCAATTCAGAGAGTTGTGAGCAGTACAGTGATTGGTGTTTGTTGTGAATTTGGTGATTTTGTTATAAGGGTCTCAAGTTTAGCTTTTAGGGAGGATTGTATATTAGTAAGTAGAGGAGAACCATATAAGAATGAAGGTAATAGGTAGGTGGAAGTTAACACCTGTTTTGTAGAGGGGCTAAGGAAGTGTTTATGCCTATAGAAGATTCCTAACTTTTGGTGAGTTTTGCTGATGCTGTATGTGTAGGTCGAATTTTAGGTGTTTGTCTTTACGCCTAATAGTTTAATATGTGGAATGATGTTGATTTATGTGTTGCTATGAGAGAGTAAAGTGAAGTGGATTTTGTTTAAGGAGACTGACTTCTTAGGGGTGAATAGCATGATCTTAGTTTTGTTTGGGTTAAGGGAAAGGTGATTGTTGTACATTCAAGTTTCAGTAGTGGTAAAGGCTGATTGAGTTATATGTTGTAGATCAGATATGGAATTGGCAGAGCATATAATATGACTATTTTATTTTTTATTTATTTATCATTTTGTTGACTGGGAAAGTCCAACTAGGACAGAGCCTATTTTTAGTGGAGGCCCAGGGAGAAATGCTCCAGACGCATGTCTTGGATTGTGAGAGGAAACAAGAGTATCCAGAGGAAACCCATGCAAATGCAGGGAAAACATGCAAACTCAACACAAAAGGCACCCTAGACAAGAATTAAACCAGAGAACCTCTTGCTGTGAGGTGACAATCTTAACTGCTGCACCACTGCACCACCCGGATAAGAGATTCTTGATTTATTGAGTAATAGAAATTATAAATGAAAATGCTGACTAGGTAGGGTCCCAGTACAGAATCTTGGGAAACTCCAGTAGTGGTGTTGAGATATGGAGAGAGGGAATGTTGCCATTTAACAGCCTGTTGTCTATCTGCTAAATAGCTTGGGAAACTGAGGAGGGAGAAAGGTCAGTCTTAAAAAGCATGACAGACAGTGCCAGATGCTTCTGAGAGGTCTAGGAATAGGGAGGAAACAATCTTGCTAATGTCTCAGGCTATGTTGATTGTATCCATAAAAGATATGAGTGCAGTTGTGGTGCTATGGGTAATCTTTGGTATAGGGGAGAGAATGGCTATTGGTCTGAAGTTTGAGTTGTTGGAATTGTTGTCTCCTTTGCGAAGAGGAAGAATAAATGCTTTTTTCCAGATTTTAGGCACAAAAGATTCTTGGATGGATCTGTTTAGAGGTATGGATATAGGGCAGGCAATAGCTTTGGCTACTAGCTTTATGAATTTTACTATGAGGTTGTCAGCAGTGATAGTGCAAGGTTTGAGCCTGAAAAGTAGTATTTTTATTGTGGCAGTTGGAATGGATTTAAAAAAGAATGTAGGAGTAGAATGGGAAGTGGAGGTGGAGGATGTAGTTGAAGGAGTTGTAGGGTTTGTGCTGCTTTGAATTTTGGGGAAAAGTAGCAGTGATATGTTCAATAGTATTGATAAAATGAGAATTGAAGAGGGTGGCTATTTTGTGGGATGTTTTGTCAGGGTGTGGACAAGGGTTAGATTTTGTGCCTGGATTATGTCATGAAGTAATAAAATTCCAGAACTTTTTCGGGTTTTTTTATGTTCAGTTTGGAGTTTTAGATAGTGACCTTTTTGTCTTTGTTAACTCATCTTTTTACCTGCTTTCTAAGTTGTTTAGATTTCAATAAATCTAGGGTTTTTTTATTTGCTTTCCATAATTTCCAAATTTTGTCTCTAGCTTTCAGTAATTCCTTAGTGGTCTTAGCCATGGGCCATGATTTGTTTTGATCTGCTTTAGAGGGAGGGAAGCAGGGCTCTTCATTGAAAAGTAGAGTTTTTAGTGTAGACCAGTGTATTTTTTTTTAGAGTATCTATGAAGATTGATAGGTTGAAGTTGGTCATGTTCCTTATTACTTTATGCTGATGTTGTTTTTGGAAGGAGGAGATAGTACAATGTGCAAAGGCAGGGAAGTGATCACTAATAGTGTTTGGAAGTGTACCATCTGAGGAAATTTCATTGGGGTTTGTGACCATGCTCCAATCTAATATTGAGCCGCTGTCATTGTTGTCACTGGGTTTAGTTGGTGAATTGATAAACTGAGTAAGCTGAGTAAAATTAAATAGATTCATATTTGAGAATATCCAGTTGATATTTACATCACCTAGGATAATTGTTTCATTAGTAATATTGTTGGAATCCAGGAATGGATTTCCACCAATAAGGGTATATTGTTACCAGGGGGTATATAGAGGACTATGATGCATAATGTATTGCATTCATTTTTAGGAAGGAAATAAGGATTTCAACGTTAGCAAATTGTGGACTAGAATTTGTATAGGGAGTTATATTGTGGGTGTTAGGGAAGATTAGTGCTACATCACCTCCCTTTATGCGCAGTCTATCTGATCTTAAAGTAGATAAGACAAGTGGAATAAGTTGGAGTCTTTAATGCATGGTTTTAGCCATGTTTCTGTAGCAGCAATGATATCAGGTTGATTGTGGGTGATCCAAGCATGAAAATCAGGAATTCCGTCATGAACGCTCTGCAGGTTTAGAGTGACTGTGTACAAGGATTTGTGGAAGTTGCTGGTGTGTGGCTGTGTGTGAGCACTGGTTGATGTGGGCCCAGGATTGGGGTGGATGTCGTCACATAGGGGTAAGATAGTTAACATGTAAGAGTAATAAATTAGTTGTTGGTATATGGTGGGTTTTGTAACGTAAGTTTGTAGGATGGTGGTAGAAATGAGTGATGCTGTCAAGTGATTGTGGTTATGTTGTAGGAGTACTTTTTTGTATAGGAGAAGGGGTTTTATTTGATAGAGACTAGAAGAAATATCAGAGTAGCTTTGAGAAAACTTAGATAAGGGAGATGTGGTTGTTGTGTTTTTGGGGGGTAAGGAGATTCGATTTAAAGTAGTAAGGCAGACAAAAGAGAGGAAAAGTGTGCAGAAAAGCGTGAGTGGTATTATGACATTGCTAGATGGATACATGGTGGGAAGATTTTCTGAAAGAGAAGGCTTATAGTTGGGTAGTAGTAGGAATGGTAAGAATGTACTGTAATATGAGGTTTAAACATAGTGAGGAGAAATATGGTAGCAAGGTAGGAAGTGGGGAGCGGTGGAAAGGTGAGTAGAATATGGTTCTATAGAGTACAGAGTGATTTAAATGTTAAGATAGGAAGGATATACAGAGATGTTATAGGTGTAAAGTAAAGAGAGTTTGAGGAAGAATAATATGATGAGGAGAAAGCATATTAATAGAGGTGCTGTGTCTGGTGTCAGTTCAAGTGGAGTAGAGGGAAGGTTAGGTGGAGGTAGAAGAGCAGTGAAGTAGCAGGTTCTGACAGTTTTTTCTGTCCTGCTTTCTTGGCTTGCCTCATGGTTCAACCAGCTCCATTCACCCTCACTGCACTTGGGCTTATCCACTCCCCTACCCTATCCCCACTGCTTATAGTTACATGGACCCTTATTATAGCAGGTTGAACCTGCTGCTAAAAAGTTTTTTTTTTTTTGTTTTTTTTTTTTTTGGAAATCAACATACCGTAATTATTACTTTTTCAACTTAAATTATAGTTAAATCACCTGCCATAACTATATCAATTTTTACAATTATTTGTGTTTTTAAATTTTCAAACAAGTCTATCCTTTCTGGTACATTTTTGTTGAAGCATAAACAATTGTAACTCTTAATATCATACCCCCATTTCTTATATTTAACATCACTGTTCTCACTTTCCTCATAATTATAGCCAATGTCTCAATCTCTTTATTTCACTAATATTGTGACCACTGTACATTTCTCATAACACAGTGTCTCTCTTATTGAATTTCCACATTTTTTGAAAATAATATTTTTCCATGTCTTATATTTATTTAATCAGTCTCTTTTTATATTCTTAAATTGTTTCTTGCTTCCTGACTTTAAATTGCATTTGCTTCTTACTCTCTACTTTACAGACACACTGTTCCTTTCCCTTTACTTTCTTTCCTTACCTTATTTCTTGAACATTTTCTTTATTGCAGCCAACCTCCCAATGCCCTTACTTATTACATTTTGTATATAGTTTATATTCTTTTGATATGACTCCTTTTCCCATATAGTACATGCATTTTTTCATGCCTTCACCAAGCAAATAATCAAAAGTCCAAGAACAGTAATATGTCCTTTATCAGCAATCACATTACAGAACTAAATTGTTTACCCATTTATATATTCAAAACTAATCCCTAACTAATAAACCCCAGTCTATAATTTTCACTTATCCAAGACATATTTAACAGCATGAAGATCATATACTTTCTGCACATATTTCCTTAAATCATTTCACCTTTCTTCAATATAACAAGACTACAGCAATAATATTGTTTAGTTTTCAAGTGTTTTTTTACACTATAACATGTTCATTCCTCGGTATACATTTGCCTTTTGTTTCAAATAATGGGCAGGATTCATGATGGCTTGCACGGAGTCTAAGAGCCGTTTAAGACTCCATGCAGCCATCGCGATCCAGGAACAGCCCGAGAGAAAGAGAAAGCTAAAACGACTCTTACATGGGCAGGGCGTGGATATGCTAATCACCCCACTTGCAGCCGAAAGGCATGCAAATGAGGTAGATTAGCGATCCACAAAGCTGAAACCAGCCCGTGAAAGAGTCATGTTAGTTGCAGAAATGTACTCAGTTGACAACTGAGTACGTTACTGCAAATAACACAATGGAACCATGACAGCTCCAAATAAGCTGTGCAAATGTTACAGACAGCATGCCAATGGCCAGATATGTGGCCATTGGCATGGTAAACTGATGCAAACATGAAAAAAAAGATTTTTTTTTCGGAGATCAGTGATGTTTAAATGCAGCGCAGCCCCGCGCAAACGGGCTGCGCTATAAAAAACTGAAAAATAAAGGTTAGAAACCCACAAATGTGGATTTTATGTAATGCATGGATTTGCAATGCAGGGACTAGCAGACCAAAAACAACATGCCACCATCTAGTGGTTAATAAGGGGGGAAGCTGAGTGTAAGACATGTAACTAAGAATTAGTAGGCAATCCTATGTAAATGAATGGTAGGATACTGAATCACACTGTCACATAGCAAATGAGCACAGTCCATGTAGTGTAAGAGTTAGATAAGGGGGAGTAACAGAGTAGGAGATAGGTGACATCACAGGGGGGAATGTCAGGAAGAAAGCAAGCTCATTGGAGCAAAGTGGTATGTGAAACATATCAATCACACAGCAGAAAAAGAGGAGTGTCAACAGATAAGCATGTTAAAGTCAAGAAATGGAAGGTGTACACTGTGGCCAACACCAAAGTTTCTTGCTCTATGTGCATGAGTGCGTGTGCGTGCTGGGAGGCGCGAGTAATACAGAGTGCGTGCGTGTAAGGCAGAGTAAGCATGTAGGAGCCTGTTTAAGGATCTGTAGACCTGTTTGTGCTGGTGTGCGTGCGTTTTAACCCGAATAAGCAGATTCTAGTCCGTGTAAGCATGTGTGCACGCGTGGTAGCCACTGTGAGAGTGTTTTCACTGGTATGAGCACTGCTCCCCCTGAGGAAACAGAGAGGAAAAGGAAGCAGAAGAAATAGTAGGAAACTAGCAGGGAATACCTGTAGAGGTAGCAGGTGAAAACAATTAGAAGCAGGCAATTACACAGGCAGAATACAAGCCCAGCCCAGCACTTAAAACACTGCAAACAGCATTACAGTATGTTTCTCTCAAGAGATACTGCAAGACAGGAGTAAGCTAGTAGAAGTGAAAACTGAAAAAGCTGCACTCAGACCAAACATGCTAGGGGCTGCCATAGCTGTCATAAGGAGACATAGAAGACTTGCTGAGGGTGGTGACAATGGAAATGCTGCCAGACAACCCACAGTGAGGAGCCGAAGAAGAGTGTACAGGCCCAGGGTCACCTACCAGGGGTTACATGAGCTGGAGATAGTGGAGCGCTATAGAGTGGACAGAGACCTCCTGCAGCAAATTGTCGAGCTGTGCAGGCCATGCATCACACACAGAACCAACAGAGGGGAACCCATCCCAGTGGAAACCAAGGTATGCGTTGGCCTAAGAATACTAGCAACAGGTACCTTCCAGAGACCAACTGGAGATATGATGGGGATATCACAGGCATCAGCCTCCAGGGTACTGCACCAGTTCCTAAATGCCATGTCAGCACATGTCGGTGATCATGTATATTTCCAAAAATTCTCGTAAGGTATTGGCCAGCAATGTGCGTCTCTTCCAGCAAATAGCGGAATACCCTGAGGTAGTGGGTGCAATAGACTGCACGCACATATGCATCAAAGCACCAGTCGATGAGTGGGGTAGGGCCTACATTAACCGCAAGGGCTTCCCCTCCATCAACTGCCAGGTTGTGTGTGATGCCTAGGGCATAATAATGAATGTGTGTGCTGGCTGCCCTGGAAGCTACCATGATTCCCATATCTGGCATTTGACGCAGCTGTACCAGACATTTGCCAATGGGGACATCCCACATGGACACCTAGTGGGGGATGCAGGTTATGCACTGGAACCATGGCTGATGACACCCATCAGAAACGCACACACTCCTGAACAGGAAAGCCATAATGAGGCACACGCACAAACACATAATGTAATAGAGCGTGTGTTTGGGCTGCTCAAGTCACGGTTCCGGTATCTGGACACATCTGGTGGAGCCTTGCAGTACTCACAAACTACATGTACCCAAATTGTCATGGTATGTGCTATGCTACATAATATGATCCTGCAAAAACAGCTGCAGCAGGACCAGCATAGGGCCGGGACAAACAGCCCCCCACCATTGCCAAGGCCATCACAGGCAGAGCGTGACTCGGAGGAGGAACAACCTGAGCCTGCCCCAGTAGGCAGAACGAGGCATGCCCAGTATGCTCTGGCCTTGGCAAAGAGGCAACACATAGCACATACACTGGCTCAGTAGGGACCCTGGGAATGATACCCCTCTCTGACTCACTCATATAGTAACAGGGATGCCTAACATGACATAACCTGCTCTCAAACATGTACAGGGAGTGTAGTATGTGCATCTGACAGAGGCAGCCCTGCAGCACCACCTGAGGCATGATTGCCGTGTGTTAAGCAATGTAACACCATCTGGTATATGCAAACATGAAGACCCAACCTAACATCTCACCCTCACCAAGCATGATGCCACACTATGAAGACAACAAGATCAAGTACAATAATTGGCTGAGGTATTGCTGTTAGCAAGGGGGAACACATGGCTGACAGCCTGGGCTGACATGCCGAGCAAGACATGATGCCCCACCTGCTAGGGATGGCACGCACCCAGCACACCTGTCTGTGCAGATACTGGCAAAGGCTGCTGTTACCCCCACTGTGCCTGGAATAGGTAAGTCTGGAAACACAAACCCACCAACATAGGTAGCACAAGGGATAATAACCTGGACGTAATGCTACCCAATGCCAGAAGTCTAACCTGCAAGGTGCATGCAGACCAAACCCACCACAGCATGGAGAATGGTAATATGTGTTCTGTAACAGAAACCTGGGCAAGGCCCAGAAGAGCACTCTAATACTACCAGGTTATGCCTCATACCATGCTCTACAGCTCCAAAACATGGAACACACGACAATAGGAGTGTGGCTACCAGTAATTATCAAGAATAACCACACCCCCAGGTTGGTACCACAGCAAGAAGCAGCATGGACTATCCACGGGCAAGTAACACTGTCTCAAACTGTGTACCTGTTTGAAGACTGCTACAGACCCCACACACAAACACAGGCACCCCAGCCAGCCTTCCTGAAGACACTTCAGAGTATGAATGTCCCAACAAATACCAAACAAGGCACACACAAAATATGACATAGGTGGCAATCCATTATGTATGGAAGAAGTAATCATGGACCTAGGGACACAAGTGGATGGTAACCTGTCATGTGACACAAACATTGCCAAGGTGGCCAGGAAGACCTGCTATATTGCCAACCTTAATTTGAAAGGATGCACATGTAGAGCTACAGAGGTCACTGTGCCCCCATACCCTTCCCTTATCAGGCCCATACGTGACAACTATGCCCCAGTTCGCATGTATCTTACCTTACACATGCAAAAAGACCCCAAATGTACACCACCAACAGGATAAAGGGTCCAAACATTGGACATCTGCAGTCTGGCTGAAGAAACCACAGCCCAATTCAGAAGCATACTGCACAGTCAGAGGTGATGTACGCCTGATGTACAAGGCCATGCCCAATCCAGAATGAATGGACATGCTCCACTGCAGAAACCCCAAATGCAGCAGACACACCACAGTGAGATATCTGAACCTCTACACATAGATTAATAGGATGTGCTGGAGGGACAGATCCATAACCCAGAGGCTCAGGACACTCTGGAACAGAATCCCAGTACATGATAGGCTGAGCTCCACACACAAACTCAACAAGAGAAATCCGTTGAAGTGCATGGGAGATAGCATGTGTACACTGGGGACCATCCCTGTGTCACATCTAGGAAAGTAAACCCTACATGGGCATAATATGCACATTGCAAGGGGTGTTGAGACCCACACACAGTCTGTCCATGCTCAAACAAGGCTAGGGCAGATAGCCTAGTATGAACCTATGATGATACAAATTGTGCAGGACACAAAGGATTATTACACAGCTGTCCTACCTGATGGTAGGAACTATGGTGATAATCCACAGATATGCTCTGCAGCACTCTAATATCACAAACAATACACCAAACCCACACACATTGCCAACATCCTACCTAACAGATTCTTTGCAAACTCCCCACCAGCACCTAACTGCCAAATATCTATCCCAGGAGAATGCTGGCCCTCCCGACATAGCAGATGCTGAGGTAACAGCCAGCATCCACAAAGCACAGCACACAGCATCAATGGTACCAGATGGTATCCTGGATTGTGTCCAACAAGTACTGTAAGAAGAATGAAACAGCAAATAGCATTACTGTGCACTATCAGTCCTACCACAGGATATGTACCCAAAGAGCGGTGTACAGCAACAGTGGTCCCACACCACAAAGGGGGTGCCTGAATGGATACTGCAAACTATCACCCCTCAACCCTGAATATCTAGGTTGGCAAAGTAATGGATTGGATGATCATGGATCCCATGAATAACGAGATTGGGTACCTACAGACATTGGACCCTACCCAGTGTGGCTGTCATAGGGCAGATCCTGACCCGTACACATGTCTGACTCATGTGAAACATGCACCAAGCCCAGTGATGTGGGGAATGTTGATCACACAGCCTATCTGGACCTTGCTAAACCCTTCCATACAATACACTAGTTGGCGGTACAGATAAGCTCACCAGCCTAACTATAAACTCCTATGCAAGTAGATGGGTTGCAAACCAGCTCAAGGACAGAACTGAACTGGCAGACATGCTGTAGCCATGGCAGACTGCAAACCAGGTACAACTGGCATCCCACAAGGCATGGTCCTGGGATCCCTCTTGTATATTATATATGTCACATAGGTACAGGCCAACATGGAAGGACTCTGTCTGAACAGGTTTGCAGAGGACGACAAACTGGCCACCATATTGGACCCTCCAGCTGACACAAGGAACCTACAAAAGGCACACATAGAAACACACAAGTGGTGCCACAGCCATGTCAACAAGCTAAATGCAGAATAGGGTATAGCCAACCCCTGTGGAAACACAGTACATGGCCAGAAATTACCACACAGGTGTTAACCCAGAAAGTACATCAGGAGCAATAAGAGACCTGGGGACACAAGGTGATATATATCCTGCATGTGACAACCATGTGTCTGCAGTGGCTACAGAAACATACCATATACCCACCTAATCATGAAGGTAAGCACAGCTTGGTTAGGGTAGGTCAATGTGCCTCTCCAGTCATCCATCAGCAGCCTCACAATTGTGTACAATAGCCCTTCAGGGATGTACCGTAGCAGACACCTGCAGCAACTGGAATGACCACACAAATACCCCACCAGGAGGATCACAGAGCTGTAACAGATGCCATGCGTCACCTGAGTAAAGTGACTGCAGCTCCACACAATGCTATACTGCCTGGCTGGAGGTGAACTGTGCCTGATGTATAGAGCCATGACCAACCTGGTATCAATGGACATTTGGCACCATGTAAACACTGAACGCTGGTGACCTATGCAGCTGACAGGCCTGAACCCCAGCACAGACATAAACAGGACATGCTGTACTGATTGGTCCACAACCCAGAAGCTCACTCCACTCATGACTAAACTCCCACTACATGATATCCAGGGAGTCCCTCACTGACTGTCATCCAGAGGAATCATGATGACTGGATGGGAGATGGCAGGTGTACCCTGGATATCACCTGTATGTCATGGGTAGACAGAGGCACAGCACACTAACCATGACATATGTCATGGCAAACACCAATAAATGTGTGTTGAAGGGCAAACACTCTCTGACTAGCATTACAAATGGACTAGGGCACATGGCCATTGTTTGTCACTGTCCACACAAGTTGTGGAATACATTAACAATGTCGGACAATCATGTACTAAGCTGTCCATATCTGAACAAAATGCAACATGGTCATATCTGCACGACTGGCCCTCAACCAGTCTGGTGTGCTCATTATAAACATTACAAGCAGTGATAGGACTGAAACCGATTATACTGTCCACCACAGTGAAAGTTTTGCACCAGTACACTATACAACAATACAACTGTTTGGTCAGCAGGAAAGGATGATGACAACTGTATGCAAACTATCCCATGGTGACCCTGCAGACACAGCATAATGCCTGTTAGGTTCCGACACACAGCAGTTGGGCAGTAAGAACACAACCTGATGTCCAACACTCAACTGTACATGTGATATATAGATGGCGTCCACACACAAACAGAAATGTTGTGGTCCACAGATCCAAACATAAGGAAAGGTCACACTGGGCATGCTCGCACACTTAGATAAATGAGATGTGGCAGTCAAGAAGCCATACAAACTGTGAACTGGGCATGGGGCATGCTCACACACTTAGGCCATGTCGCAGTTCAGCAGTTGCACACACATATCTGGCATTTCTATGTGTTAACACAGGAACCTCCCACAATACAGACATCTGCCCAGTACACACAATGAAGTTACAACAGAGACATACTTAAAGTACTGGATCCCACTCATATGCAAACATCTCCCACAGTACACACATTGTTTATAGAGATAGGGAAGGCTATGGCAATAAAGACCCACAAACAGTATATGAGCAACAGATACGTGCATCTGACAGGTAAACATATGGCCGTAGAGTGCAATACCTGACTGTTGTCCCTAGGGAATACAAAAGGCTATCCACAGTGTATTTGGCATCTGCCACCACAGTACAGTAGGCCACTGTGCCTGTGCAAAGTTAATGCATAGATATGCTCTCCCCCTTACAGATGGATAGTAACAGATGTACATACCTCTTCATCCATAATGATGTCAGCACACTATACATATGTCAGGAGCAGAAATCATACCCACTAATGTGAATAGCGTGCTCTGCTACTGCGTCTCTTACTAGTGTCATAACATAATTAGGTAGGGGTTTGAATCCTGCAAGTGCCCAGTGTGTGTGTGACTGTGTATGGGGGAGAAGTGTGTACAATTCCATGTGTATAAGAAATGTCCCTTTTGGCAACTATTACTACACAAAACGTGCTGCATATTCCACTGTCTAAACACTGTTGATGTCAGTACCCTATAAGTACAGCAGGAGAAAGCAAGCCCCCCCCCCCCGTAATGCAAATAGCGTGCTCTGCTAATGTGTCTCTCACTAGTGTCATAGCATAGTTAGGTAGGGGTTTGAACCCTGCAAGTGCCCAGTGTGTGTGTGACTGTGTATGGGGGAGTAGTGTGTGCAATTCCATGTGTATGAGAAATGTCCCTTATGGCAACTATTACTGCACAAAACATGCTGCATATTTCACTGTCTAAACACTGATGATGTCAGCACCCTATAAGTACATCAGGAGAAAGCAATCCCCCCCCAGTAATGCAAATAGCGCACTCTGCTAATGCATCTCTCACTAGTATCATAACATAGTTAGGTAGGGGTTTGAATCCTGCAAGTGCTCTGTGTATGGGGGAGTAGTGTGTGCAATTCCATGTGTATGAAAAATGTCCCTTTTGGCAACTATTACTACACAAAACATGCTGCATATTCCACTGTCTAAACATTGATGATGTCAGCACCCTATAAGTACAGCAGGAAAAAGCAACCCTCCCAGTAATGCAAATAGTACACTCTGCTACTGCGACTCTCACAAGTGATCTAACATAGTTAGGTAGGGGTTTGTATCCTACAAATGCCATGTGTAATTTTGTCACACAGTTTGTCCATGTGTGTGGGGTGTTGTTCCCAATATTGCACGGCATACATTATATCAGTAATGTCAATGCACACATGATGTATGTGTGTGCCACCTACACATATGTACCTGTAAACTGCGAGAGTTCCCATGTCTGAAGCCTGCCTCATGTGAATACATGGAATATGCATCAGACAACTGTATGACTGGGGTGTTCTGTGCAGGGGCTGCATGTGGTATGTGACTATACAGTGTGGGTTGTAGATGGTGTCATCCCACCAGCGAGGGATACATGATTGGTCTGGAGCATATAGTCCACATGTTGGTGATGAACAGGTGCAGCATGTTGTCATCACTTGTGGGAGTGGAAACAAGTAGTTCCATAGCAATGCAGGGAATGACTGATAAGACACCTTCAGATAGGGTCTTGCAACTAGAATAATGCTCACACTGTATGTTTGGGTAGTTGCAGTACAACCATATAATGGTGTGTGTAGAGACCGTCATATTCCCAGTGTTGTCAGGAAGGCCAAGTGGGTTTCCTGGGTATGGCAGTGTGGTTTGTGCCAGGCTATGAATCTGAAGGCAGTCTAACCCACTGTGTGTTGCACATGGAGAGGCTGTGATGCTTTGTGCAGTGCCACCAACCTGGGGGTGTGTATCTGAGGTGCCTTTGGATACATCCCCCCTGTTCTGTTTTGGTGCATGTGTAGGGGATGACAAGCATGGTGTCAGGAATGACCTGGCACTGATGGTGTGCACCTGGGAGCCTTGTACCAGGAGTTTGTTACTGCACGGATATTGCTGTACCCCATGCTAAGGACAGTTTCCACTGCATGCATCTTGAGGTTTACACTGCTGCTGTTGAGTAGCATTGCTATTAGTGTCCCATCCCGTATGATACCTGTGTAGGTGGCTATGTAATGTCAGCCTTGCATACAAAGGCAGTATGCGTGTAGCAACAGTCTCTGCCAATATACAACGACCCATGGGTGACAGGTGTAAGCTGTCCCAAGCAAAGCAATGTGGCATGTCCAGCATGTAATCCCACACTGACAGGCATTGGATCCCCTTTGGATGTCACTGAAAGATACGTTAAGTGCAGAAACCGATGATCCTGCCTACATATTGTGGCAGCATTCATGGTGAGGGTGAGATGCTACCCAAAGCCAGGGTCATACCAGCCTGTGCCACAACCTCAGAGAGCCCCTCCATGTCCCCTAACATGTAGTCCAGGGAGGTACGTCAGAGGTCATACACACTGGCACAGGCAATGACTGAGTCATACTGCTACATGCCTTGGAGTGACTGCTTTGCTTGTGTTATGTGGTGGATCATAGTGCCCAATGGGCAGCTCAGCGTGACCATCACCTTGTTCAGCCTGGGAGCAGGACCATCATGTACGTGTCAATAGAGGTACCTCATACAACCGTAGCAGGTGTGTTGTCTAGCCATATGGCCTGACACTGTTTGGCACACAGGCTTTGTGAGCTATGTGTTGCATCTGCTCTGCTCTGGTGTAATGTTTGCTTGTGTGTCTGCTTTGCAGGTGTCAGCTGCTCAGGCAGGATGCTATTCTGAGAGCCCAATAATGTACCTGTGTGTGTCTGTGTTTGGATTGTGGTCGTGGCAGGTCTATGGGATACTGGTACTGTATTCACTGTAGTATCCCACTCCACCTGACAGGGAATGCCAGTGCTGTGTAAACAGAGCTTAGCCCCCAGTTTGGCTATGTGGTTGCATCTCTCACATGTGTTGTACATGTATGGGAAGGGGAGAGGGTTGTCTGTGTACATGAGGCAGCTGTAACATTGCCACATGACTCACAGATTCACCAACTGGACCTGAGAGTAGATCGACAGGTGACCTTTGCACATGCTACCATAGCATTGTGACTCCCATACTAAGTAATGACACATAGGGCCAATGGGGAACAAGGTACTCAATGTGACTATGTGAGGGTGTAGTGCTCCTGAATTGTTAGTGCTGGCATATATGAATGCTGCTTGAGCAAATGTGAGGTAAGTCATATGCATTGTGTTACAGGCAAGGTACATGCAAACAGGACAAACAGTGACGCTCTGTCAAGTGACACATGGACATCAGTACAGTAAGCAACACAGATGTCACTAGGGATCCCCAGAGGCACTGTATATCTGCACTGCAGGTGGAATCAGTGTTTCAGGGACATAACAGGCAAACATGCATACAAACAAAGCTACAGTCAGCAGGCCTGTATGTAGACTATGCTACAACAAACAAGGTGTATGACTTTCAGTATGTAACAGTGCATATATGCAGGCACTATAAGCCAGTACCCAGACATTCCCAGGTCAGATGGGCTGGGTTCAGCCGCAACCCCCACAAGTGTATAGACCACGTACCTTCGTAATGTTGAATAACTGGCCTGATACCCAAGTGCTCATACCTGTAATAATACACATGTCAAATAACAGACACTGAGCCATCACTCAACAGTTCCAGATGTAGTATGATGTATGCTACCTGTCCTGGCACCACAGTATCCTTGACATGTATGGACACTCTCCCTCCTGTCATAGTTAGTTCTGTGTTTTGGTGCTGTTATGCTTGGTATGAGGTGTGACCTTGTAGTGCTAGTGTGCTCTTGTGAGCCCTGAACCTGTTGTGTAATACTGCACAGATATCAACATCCTGAAACATCTGCATTGCATAGTTGTGTGTGGACAGCATGCAACTCACAGTTGACATGGCCATCATTGAGTATCAATATGTACATTGTTGTATCCCCTGTGCTACCTATGTAGGTGGCCATCCCTTCACAGCCTCACCACCAGTATGCAAAGATGTGCAGACAGAACACTGTGGTAATTAGTATGGGTGTACCAAACAATACAATGGCATTCATACTGTAACTGCATCAGGCATGCTGGTATATACCCACAATGCTATAATTACACTGTACTGTTGTCAACATCATACTATTACAATACATCTATGTAGTCACCCTGTGCATAAGCACCATGTTAACCTGTTCCTGCACCGATTTTACAGATTGCAGGAGGTGGCACAGTTTCATCATATGCACAGGGTGTGTACCTGGTATGCCTGAGTCTGCCACTGATACAACCAATTGACATGTCTGTGTGTGTGTGTTGGTGAGGGACAGCAGTACAAGATGGGGCAATGTTGGTGCAGTGTGTGCGTGTATGCAGTAGCCCTAGGTGTTATGACTTTGCATGTGTGTATGAATGCACACAGTCCCATCTCATGGCTGCCATATACAGGTGTTTGTGGACAGCCACAGACTGTACCTGCCAGGACATACAGATCACTGTCTGTGGCCACGGACATGGTACCTGTGCCTGGCAGGGGTGCTATGGACCGTAACAGGTACCAAGCCAGACTGGGTACTGTCATCAGAAGCAGGTGTTCATTGACTGGAGACAGTTCCCTGTTGGGACTGTCCAGCACCACGTGCACGTGGTCTCCTGGGGCTGTACGATGACAGCACAGACCCAGCATTGCTGGGGCTGCTGCTGGCACTATGTGAGCGGTCACGGCCCTGTTGTCATCCGCAACGGCTGCCAGCTGCTGCTGTTGCTGGCATACGGCCACATCGATGCCTCAACCATCCACCATTGCCCTGGCTCATGGGCATATAGTTGTGGAACAGATCTAATGTGTCCCCACAATGTCTTTCAATGACCTCAGTGAAGTTGCGGATGGCAGCTGCAACATCACGCATACTGTCACTCATGGCTGTGTGACATGCTCTCAGCTCCCTCAGACCCTGTCTGGTGTATCGTTCCATACGTGACTGTGCCTGCATTACAGCCCGAAACATAGCTGGGGTTGAAAGACCTCTGTGGGCACGTCTGACAGGGGTGGTACGCCCACGGATGCTCCCACGAGAACCCATGGACGTCTGCCTGTGTGGTACCATGGCAGGGCCCTGGCCATGGCTGCAGTGTGGGGATGCATGTGCCACCGGTACCACATTACCCAGGTCAATGCCCACTGTATCCTGTCCATCACCTAGGTACATTGGTGACAAAGGATGTATTGGCAGGATGACTGTGCACATTGATGGGGTCGACAGCTGTGTAGTGTCAATTGGCTGACCAATGACAGACCCTGGCACACCTACCTGTGCCATTACACAGGTATCATCATCACTATCCACAGCAGCTGATTCAGGTTCCCTGCTGCATGACACCAGAGCAGCACCATAACCTGTGTGAGTAAGACAGGAAACACAGTTTACAACGTGTACACAATGCCACCACTGATGCACACATGCACACATGCACACATGCACACATGATCACATGCACACATGCACACATGCACACATGCACACATGGGCACATGCACACATGCACAGATGCACACATGCATACATGCACACATGGGCACATGCACACATGCACACATGGGCACATGCACACATGCACACATACACACATGCACACATGCACACATGGGCACATGCACACATGCACACATGGGCACATGCACACATGCACACATGCACACACCTCAGTATATGAGATATCAACCCACAGACACAAACACACCTGCAATCAAACACATAGCACTACTGCTTCAGCCTATTATTACTATTAGTATACAGAGTAGTGAAGGTAATGGTATTACACACTCACCAGCATGGATAGGTTGCCTTGCTGTTACACCAGAGGGACCTGTGGAAAAGAGACATTTATCATCAGTGGGCACAACTGTGCCATTGATGCTGTGGGCATGATACAGTTCAGTAGTGCAGCAGTTAGTTTCCACAGGTGTACTGCAGATAATGAGGTTATCACTAATGCACAATAATTACCAAGATAACAGCTACAAATCGAGGACACACCCCACACATGCATAACCTAACAGTGTACAGAATGGTCACTATACACATGGCATGTTACCTGCATGCTCTGTGTCCTGCTACTGTGTGGCTCAAGCCTCCATCATTACACATATATGCTGTTGTTGTTGCTGCTGTGCTGGAGCCACAACACTCAGGAGTAGTCCTTCCAGTCTGGTGAGGGGGGGTGTCTAGCCACCCCACCACCTGTGGCAAGCTGCTGCCTGTGGATATCCAACACACGCTGATGGAAATTTCGAATTAGATCACTGCAGTGATGGCGTACCTGCTCATATGTCCCGTTATGTGTGCCTATGTCATTTACCCGATGGACCAGGTCTTGCCACAGTGCAGCCCTCTCCTGCTGGTTCTGGCTGGTGCGGGAAAAGAGTACAGCGAAATCCCACACCAGGCTCTGGTGTATCTCCTCCTCCTCTGCAGCAGAGTAGACTGGGTTCCGCTGGTGAACCATGGCCCTGAAAAGGAGAAGGGAAATATGTCAGTAATATCTGTCAGCAGACTATAGCACACATAATACACATTATACTTGACTGCAGTGATATAACTTAGGCACCATATATAGCATGTGTCTGTCTATTGGGGGATACACATGTACATGACCAGATATCAGTGCTCATCCGACAACTGTGCAACAGTACCTGGCACACTCCATACAACAGACTAGTGTACTGCAGCAGTCAATGCACTGTTTCAGGTACAATACACAACCTCACACTGGGGGTTTGAATCAAGGTACTGTATGGGGAACATTATCAGCCCATGCACTGCACACAATGCATGTTACATATTTCACTGGTAATGCACACTACTCTTACTTGCCATAATACTACCTATGCCACAGTGACATACAGGGTAACACAGCACAACATATGGCAATGTAGTATGTGTTGATCGCAATACCCCACACACCTGTCTCTGGCCTCACACCAAGGACACACACTACCATGACAGACAGACAGTCATGGTGAGCAATCACACCAGTACACAACATGCACCCAGTCCCTAGCACACTCAGTCCACCTCACATATTCCGTTTGCAATGTGTTAATGGGAGTGCATTGTGTCCTAGGTAGGTAGTGTGCCTTTGGCCCTGGGCCTACAGCAGCATACTGTTATGCTACCCTGCCCGTTGTGACACATGTGTTATGATCGTACCTGCTCCTTACAAACAGTTAAACAGGGTGACTCATATGGCATATTACCTATCAGCATAACATTCAGCAGGGGTATGTCTGACATCTACTCATGGGGAGCCTTGCTTCTTAATTCTGTGTGGTCTACTACAGGGTATGTCATATCTGTGGGTAGGGTCCCGTACCTCCACCATGTGTACTATACTGTAGTGACAAGGATGACAGACATAGGTAATTTGTGTTGTGGATGTTGGAGGTGTTACCATGTTTGGGAGACAACTGTCATGGGTGTGACCAAACTATGTATATCCAGCAGTGGTAACCTCTATGTAGGTAGTCTGTGTGCGCTCTGTGGTGTTTGAGTGCATTGACACAGTTACTTGCATATGTCTGTGTCCTTCACTATATCTGTAGCTGTCATGGGAGGTGCATACTGTGTAGGACATTGTGGGGTGTGGAGGGGTACAGTGACCTCCACAAGGTCACTGTCCTACACAGTATGCACCTCCCATGACAGCTACAGATATAGTGAAGGACATTGTGGGGTGTGGAGGGGTACAGTGACCTACAGGTCCATAGCTGACACACCATGTCCGCTGACACATTCCATGTACAGGTATTACAGGACTAGTGTGCCACTGTGTATATCAATGTGGAGCCTATTGTACACTTGTTGACCCTGTTCCCCCCTGACACATGCAGTGGTGGGCAGGCATGTACATATGTGGTGGTTACTGGTGTCAGTGTTTTTCAATGGGGTATGGTACTCCAGTATCCACACTGGTGTTCACTCCATGCCTGTGACACCAGGCACCTGTAGCAAGACATCTGCACACATGTGCCTCACACAGTCTATATATGTATATATATATGTATATATATGCATTGATATATTTATATCTGCATATGGATATATACCTGTTTGTATATATGTATATATAATATGTATATATAGATGTAGATATATGCATATAGATGTGGGGAGAGAGGGGGAGAGTGAAAGAGAGACACAGGGTGAGTGTGAATGTGAGGGGCTGGGACAGAGAGTGAGAGATAGTCATATACAGACATATCTGTTGTCAGTCAGATCTATCTGCATATGTGTAAGTCTCTACAGATATCTATATATGTATGTGTGTATTACATATATCTGTACGTACATATTCTACCAATCTTGATGTCTGTGCAGTAAGTGAGAACCTGGTTCAAGGTTCCTGAGAGCACACCAGCGGTACCAGGCTATACCCCGTATCATGCATTTTGGCCCCAGGACTCGGGACAAAACAAAAAGGGAGGGGGTGTGTCCATATTCATGGAGGACACACACACCTCCAGGTTAGTGGCAACACATGAAGCATCACAGACCATCCAGGTGCAGATAACCGTAGGCAAACCTGCTATACAACTGGTAGCATGTTACAGACCACCCTCCCAATCTCAGGGACCACAGTCGGCCTTCCTGTAGACATTGGAGGATATGAATGTCCCACCACACACCATCATATTGGGATAGTGTGACTACCCTAACATACACTGGGTGCATTATTCTACCCCAAACACCCTAGCCCAAAGGTTCCCGGAATTCACTATGTCAAATGCAATGGAACAGCTAGTCACCTCTCCCACAACAGGAGATAATATACTAGACCTGATCATCACAAACATGGGGAAAATGTGCTACACACTGGAAGTATACCCCTCACTAGTCACATCTGACCACAGACTAATCCCCCTGGATATGCATATCCCACCTCCCCCACAACACAGCAGACTACAGTGGGAAACCTCTCACATGCCGACTTTACACATCTTATAACTGAGTTGGTATCCTTAATGCCCACTGGGCCAGTGTAATCCACTTCCCACAATGCAGACACCCTCACATTATGCTTCTACAGACATCTCCAAGAATGCATGGATCATGCAATCACAAATGGAACCATGATCCTCTCCACCAAGGGCAGGCATCCTGTCTGGTGGACCCCAGCATTGAACAAATTGTTTAACAACAGATGGTAGCTACTGCACGGCAGAGCATACTTCCATAGAGCTATGGCATCTCTCATCAGCAGTAGTAGAAAGATAAGTTTTGTCGTACAAACATGCAAGGCCAACAATGAGAGGGACATTGCTATGGTCACTACAGATAAACACAAGGCCTTCCTCTGCTATGTTACACACCTGGGTGGGAACCCTCAGTTGTGTTTACAGTTAGTTCACAGTGACATACGCTACACTGAACACACAGATAATGCCAACAGTCTGGCAGACAGGTTCAGTGCAGGTTTCTCCACTCCCTCACCCACACATGTGGAATTACTTATCCCAGCTGACTGTAACCTCCCTGTCATCTCAGATGTCCAGCTGGGAACCACCCTCAGCGGAGCTGTAAACACAGCATCAATTGGACCCAATGGGATTGCAGGTCACATGCTACGTGAACTGCAAGAGGAGCTACACATGCACATTACATGCTATTCAGCCGTAGCCTTACTACAGCATATGTACCTGGACACTGGCATACAGCAACAGTAGTCCCACTCCACACAGGAGGCACCTCTACAGACCCTGGTAACTACCGCCCCATAGGCTTAACCAGCCTGGTCTGCAACACTATGGAAAGGATCATTATGGTACCCATACACAGAGACATTGGTGACTTAGACACTTGATCCCACCCAGTTTGGCTTTGTAGAGGGCAGATCCTGCCTTATGAACCTGGTTGACCTTTTCAAATCAGTCACTATAGCCATTGCTGAGGGCATAGCGGTCCATACAGCCTACCTGGACTTGCCTACAGCATTCGACACAATACCGCACTCTGCCATCATAGACATGATCAACAGCTGACATGTAAATCCATATGTCACATGATGGGTTGCAAACCAGCTAACGGATATTAACCCTATAGTCAACCTCACTGGTGCCATGTCAGACTCAGAGCCAGTCACATGTGGTGTCCCACAGGGCTCTGTCCTGGGACTGCTCATGTTCGGCATATCGTTCTCAGATGTGGAAGCAGACATGGGAGGGTAGTGGCTGACAATGTTCAAAGATGACTGCATACTAGGTGCCATAGGTGATACACCTGCTGACACATACATCCTACTGAGAGGCCTCATGGGCACCAACAACTGGTGGCGGAGTCATGGCCTGACACTGCATGCCATGTAATGTATACTCATACCCTTTTGGACGGACAAGGTACCTACATATTATCACATAGACAATAACCCACTGAGTACAGACAAAGTAATCGGAGACCTGGTGACACTGTGCAATGCTGACCTGTCATTTGACACCCACGTTGCCGAAGTGGTTGGATGGACTTCCTACCTTGCCCACCTTATCATGAAGGGATTCACATCCACATCAAAAGGGGTCATTGTACCCCTATACTCCTCCCTTATCAGGCCCATGACTGTGTACTATGCCCCATTTGGTATGTACCTCACCTGGCACTTGCAACAGCTAGGGGACCCCATGAGTACATCACCAGGAGGATCAAGGGTCTGCAACAACTGTCATATGCTGCCAGACTAACGTAACTCATGCTCTATTCCATAGCATACTGCCTATGTAGGGATGATCTGTGCCTGATGTAGTAGGCCATGTCCAATCTGGTAGTGATGGACATGTTCCACCTCATACAATCCAAATCCATCAGAAGCATGACAGCTACAGATTTAAACCTCAGCACACATATGAATAGGACATACTGTAGGGACAGATCCATCACTAAGAGGCTTCCCATACTGTGGAACAGGATTCCCAGTTCATGTTAGGCAGAGACCCTCACTGACACTCTTCATGTGCATTCTTGACAATTGGATGGGAGATCATAGGTTTACAGCAGGGGTCTTCTCTGTGTCACTACTAGACAGAGGCACAGTACACTAATGCTATTATGTAGGGGGGTCTTCACTGTGTCACTACTATACAGAGGTGCAGGTTTATACATTTATTCTATACACTGTCTGCAAATAGCCCAGTATTAAACTATGCCACTGTGAAACTATATCTGTCTATGTATTTCTACATCCCTCTCTATCTATGTATACACATTTGCATATAATATATATATATATATATATATATATATATATATACATACATATCTCGATATACATAGGTATACACGTTTTTTATATATATATATATATATATATATATATATATATATATATATATATATATATACTCCTTTTTATTTCCACATATGTATACACACAGTAACGTACTGCTGAACACCCATTACTGTACCACCTACTTGTACATTGCACTACAACCTACATTGCTATGTGCACATAGCTACCATCACATACATATATATGTGGAGCCTTCAGTGACAGTTTCAGTATGTCCCCGTCCCTATGCACATCCTCATATACATAGATACAGACCAATAACACATCTGGAGGGTTCACAGTGTGTAGAGTATTATAGTAGTACTTTACATTACCTGTGTTTGTTGCAGCTGTTTGTGTAGGCTTGCAGTTGCTTGGCCTGCTGTCTGCCTCTTTGCTTTGTTGTTTCAGGTTTGTTATTTCTTTCTCTTTCTTTCTTTCTTTCTTTCTTTCTTTCTTTCTTTCTTTCTTTCTTTCTTTCTTTGTTTTCTCTTTCTCTCTCACTCTCTCTCTCTCTCTCTACCTCCAGCGGGTGGAATGACAGTATTATTGCATGTGTGGACTGGGAGTACAGGATGCTTTTGTAGGTATCGCACATGTCCATGTGATGGCCTCTGCACCAATTGTTAGCCAGCATTTACTAATTTCATGCAGCCTGTTACGTAGTGATTGCAGTTCTCACTGTGATTACAGGCCTGTCCTATAATAAGGTCTGTTAGGTAGGCATAGCCCTTTCAGATTATCAGGGTGGGTACCATGCTGGTTTGCTGTGGACACTGTTCTGTGAGTGTAAGGGTTGGTATGTCTCTCATATTTCAGGCTGTGTTGCAGACACTGCAATGCATGTTGTTCTGTAAGCTGAGTATTCCTTCCTCCAGTGTCCTGTTTTCCATGTGTATGTAAACTGACACTTACGACTAGTAATACTGTGTATACGGGTGTGTATGCTTTCCTGTGGGGATTGTGGTGTAACTGGTATATAGCAGTGGCTCTTGCAATCTGTTGCTATGGCTTCAATATTTGGCCTTTACATTCACTCCTTGTATGCCTGCTAGGTGTCTTTCCTGTTATGTGTTGCTATGGCTTTCCTATTTTCCATTTACATTCACAGCTTGTAATGCTTGCTAAATCTGTTTGGCCAGCAATTCCTTATGTGTTTGTTGTGGTAGGGTGTGGTGTTACTGCATGCAGTATGGTCTGGCCATGGTGTGGGCCTTGACACTTACAGGGGTATTTGATCATGCTGCTGAACAGGCCTCAGATACTCTCCGGTGCAAATTTTATCAGCCTCATGGAATGGTACATAGCAGTGGGTTACTCCAGTGACATATTCTGATACTCTGCCGTTGTGACTGTGGGTTATTTAAAGCATATGTATTTGTACACCATTTGTGCCGTGCAAGTGGTGCATACCTTCAGTCAGTCATAGTTACCATTGCATGTGTAGTTACACCTTTCTGCCTACTGTTAGTACATTTTGCAGGGTGTCAGTAGGGCACAGTTGACATTTCTTTTTACATCAGGGACATCCCTGTAACTCAGTCACAGTTGCTATGTCTGAACTCTTAACTATTCAACTATGGCAGTGTTTATCCTGCTCTGAGCATGTGTGTGGCTTGCCAGATGCTACTGTGACATTATTACCTAGTAGCTACCAACTAGCTTGACTGTTTCTCAGCACACAGTACTATTTTACAAATCCACTAGATTTGACAGTAAATATGCATGACATGCTTTGTGTACTAGACTTGTATATTCCCTTTACATTAATTCCTACTATTTTATGATATATTTCTTTCACCACAATGTTCTTGTATAGCACTCATGGCGTAGTGGTAAGTCATGCAGACTAGTGTTTCCAAGGTCCTGAATTCGAGACTGAGGGAGGTATTTTATTTTGCTGCTGAGAAAACTACAGGCCTTGTCATTCAGAGTGACTAAGGCACTTTTAAGCAGTTGTAAGCGGGATTAGCGCTGGTTTGCGTGGAGGTCACGCATGGGCACTGCTGCTTAGCTTCGCCCACACCTGCTTACTACTGCTTAAAAGTGCTTACTCTCACGCACACCCGCGCTATTTTCTTTGAAAGAAAAGAAAATGGGGAGATAGGAAAGTGGTGAAAAAGGGGTCACAAAGAGGGTAGGACAGTAGGGAAACAAGCTTGGGTTTTGCAGGAGGGATGTAGGAAAGGCCCATAGTTGCCCATTTCTTCGTCAGCAACAGATGTGCATATGTTTGTAATCTGGTGTGAAATGTGAAACCTTCCACCCCTGAGAGAGGTGTAAGGAGAACAATATTACTTGTTGCACAGCCAATTGTAATTGCCAGTTTACATGTCCAGCAGACATGTGTGCAAAATGGGCAGCTATGTATGGGGCGTAATTTTTTTGTGGGTACAGAGTGCCCTTTTTTTTTTTTTTTTTTTCAGGTGAGAGTGGTATGTCAGGTACAGGAAGTCGGTATAGCTGGGGAGGTAGGTTGGGGAGGTTAACAGACAAGACAAACAAGACGCATACAGGGGCGGTGTATGACACATGTGGGGGGGTTACACAATTGACAGGGACGGATGTCTGGATATCTCGAGCCCATGAGCCCACAGATGGCAACAGTGGAACTGAGATCCCCACCCATGGGCAGTTGCCACTGTGCCTTCACTGCCCAGGACAGGGCTGTGCTGGGGGCTGTGTAGGCTGGGCAGCAGGAATGCCCGTGAGTTGTGCCACCCGTGCTTCAAGCTGGCGTAGGGGCCCAAGCACAGCATGGCGGATCTCCCTACACACCACAGTCCGGACACTATGGAGGGTGAGTGGATGTTCTCCTCCGGCCACACTTGCAGAGAGGGGGATGAGCCCCATCCTCTGCAGCGCTTCCACCCACAGGTGGCACAGGGCCACCGGAGGAGGGTCCGGCCTGGGCACTACTGCCAGGTGCACTTACCAGCTGAGGTGGGAGAGGTGGGTTCGCTGGTACCCACCTTCCCTGTCATCCTATGTTTTGCATTATGTTATGACAGTTTGGGTTAGTAATGTACAATACCATTCACAATTAATTGTAACAGCATGCATTAGTATTCCCATTAACCAAACACCCATAAATTCAAGCCATTGAACAGCAAGCATAACACATGCATAATTTGAACAGCAATACACAATCCAACAACATGCAGGGTTGACTGATGGCAACAGGCCATCAGGTGTGATTGTATGAACAGGGAAGATGCATCAACATACATGCAAATATGTATGAACCAACAGGACAAATGTCCAGGGGTGTTAATTGTGATTGCACATACCCGTTTCACGTGGAATGGATTATTTGTGGTTATAGGGTAGGGTGAAGAAATATTTAATTAACAACTTCAAATGCCTATACATATGCTGTACATTTCTACTAGCTGCAGATATATACACACTACAGGTCTGCCTACAGTTTCCTATGTGATAACTACTTCAGGTTGGTGATAGGAATGTTACTGCTACATCAATATACATTTCATATTTATTCGTACACATTCATATCTGGCTCTGTTCAGCTACATCATCCTGCTACATTTGCTTTATATGGCTATGGACAACTGTGGATGTTTGGTATTTCAGACAACCATACTATCTGCATATTGCAGACTGAGAGCAACATATCCAGAATTTGGGACACACATTCCAGCTTCAGTACTGTTTTCAACACATGTTGCTGTTTGGTTCTGCCTGTCACATTCATTTCATTCTGTACTGACTGCAGTACACTTTATTCAGGAGTTATTACTACTTTATTGGTGGATTCATACCTCTTTCTCACACTCTCTCACTTGTTTTGTTTTTACAATTCAGGATGGTACTTAATTCTAGGCTTTATTGACATGTTTTACCTTTAGTTATAACATTCCATTCCAACAGTCTCACTTATGTCATGTTTCAAAATTTCAACAGGAATATATTTCACACGTGTTTTACTCAGCTTCTGCAGCTGTACTTTTCAGCCTGCTGCAGGTTATGTACTATTATATTACAGGTAGGACATCTTTATTTCAGACTTGTTTCATTTTTATGTTTGGATTACAGGCTGCATCACACTTTTGTAATCAAGCAATGCTTGCAAACTATCTTACACTGTTACTTGTACATTTTATTAATTAGTGACTACACTGCACTCTTTTGCTAACTGTCATACTTATATATTTATTTACAGTTACAGGGAGAGAATTACTGACCTGCCTGGTGGCACAACCGCACCAGCCTATCGCCATAGGCTCGACGGTTCACAGAACGGACACCTGCAGCTGTAATATAAATGAAGTAATATTGAAATACACATCTCCATAATATCAGCTAGGTTAATTTCTTACATAAATAATTACATGTAACTTACTCAGTAGTGGGGTGTTGGGCATTTGCCAGGCCTCCTGGATCCAATGGTTTAGTTGGTCCTGCTTCTGTCTCTTCAGGTCCGCATGGTGGTGACGGACCTGCTCACCAGTCCTTGGTATTCCTGTGGCACTGGTGAGATCATGTGCCAACCGGTCCCACGCCTCAGCCCTATATGCTCCCCACAGGACCTGGCCCTGCATGAGTTGGGCCTCATGATTATGGACGAGGAGCCAAACCATATATTTGGACTCCTCAATGCCCCACCTCTGTGCTCGGAAGCAACTACACTCTCCTACACCTGACATCCTGGCTGCAAGTCGGTTCCACAATCAGTTATGCTGTGTATTCCCACCTATGGGGCTTATATATGCTGTTTTTCCCACACTTATCTATGATTGGCCATTTTGGAATTGTATCAGCTTCACAAAACCTGCTTTGTCATGCTCCTCTTTCTATTCATTCCTATATATATGCTATTACTGTATTTCTAAGTGCAGCTGTCATGGCTTAGTGGTTCAGTACTTTGACTATGGTGCATGGTATCCTGGGTTCGAACCTAGCCATTGCTTTTTATATTTTATGACTGTCTACACAGGCTAGGAGGTGTTTCTGTGTAAAGGCAGTTTTGATCCAGCTTGCTCAACGTTGCCCATCGGTTAGCTTGTTGGCATGGTGCGCAGCTCAGTGCAAATGGGGCACGCTGGCTTACATGCCGTTTGGCTGTCAGCACGCATATTATGCTCAGCTCAGCTATGGGAACACAGTTTCAGTGTGTTAAAATGCTGCTCGATCCCGGGCACTCATTTTACACCTGTTAAACCACTGCTCACCTACGGGCACTCATTTTACACCTGTTCAACCACTGCTTACCTACGGGCACTCATTTTAAACCTGTTAAAACACTGCTCACCTACGGGCAGATATACTCAACTTGTTAGAGGGTAGCTCGGCTATGGGCACATCTGACATTTTTTTTATTTTTTATTATCTCACATTTCTCCAAAATACATGGCCCATTTCATTACATTTTACATAAAATATAATTTTATATATGTATATATATGTCAGGGAATTGTTTCATGCTTATTTCGCTAAAAATAAAAAATTGGTGTTGTGGGGGTTTGAACCATGACTGCCTCCTCTTCAGCCAACGTCTCTACCGCTACGCTATTGCTTCTTGGCTTACTTTGCATATTTAGTTCTTATATGCTTTTCCATTGGCTGCTAACTGTGGCTAAGCGACAGGCACGCCCGCGTAAACGAGTGCACTCATGGGCAAACATCTTTACAACTTACAAAAAAAATATAAGATGCTCATTTCTACATTTTATGTTCATAGTCTGTGGGGGCATGTGTTGTGTTTATTCACATTTGTATGGACTCTGTCGTGGGCGTTTACTTTCGGGACTTTTACTCTTCTGGGGGCGTGTCCGTTTGCAGGGCACGCCCAATGGACACGCCCCCTACTGTCTTACACGGACCGTGTTAGCCTTAGGTGTGATTCAGCATGACCTCATGCATATGCATAACATGCTGATGTCACACCGTTTAACTGCAGCCTCAGTGCAAGCCTTGTAACTCTTACACGGATGCTTCGTGAATCCTGCCCAATATCTTAAACCTTTGTGTCAAAGTTGTGCCTCAAATGTGATTTCAGAGACCCTCAATCCCCTTAAATGAATAAGTGCCCTCACATCCTGTACAGAACCACAAAGGTTCCAGTATGTTGTCCTACTGCTCAACCTTTGTTTAACAAAATGGCATGATTCTTCTGACACAGACTAAGTACTATTATCCATAACTGTATGTCATAGTAGCCAATATACTGACTGTAGTTTGTTTTTCATTCATATAAAGTAGTTCTCACAATTCTGAATACACATCAACCACAATTATGAATATGGTCATAAAAAGGCTTATAGAAAACAACATGCAGTCTGTTCCAGCATCCTTCAAGAAATGTTTTGAACGATTCATTTTGCAAAAAATAAGTAGAATTGTGCCAAAACAAAAGATGCATAACATCAGTAGATAAGCCTTTTTCTTTGCATCATCCAGGCATGTTTTACACCATCTGAAATGTTATACATGCACAGCTTTGTTATATAGTTTTGGCCACCATATGAAATTTCATAGTACTGTCATAATTTTCATATTACCAAGGTATATACCGTGGAGTACTTTTCTTGATTTACATGAAACTATAATGGTTATTCCTCAAAGACTGCAACCTTTTTGACTGACTACTTAAATCTTCTCTTGAAATATAATTTTAAGCATCCAGATACCCTTTTTGACTAAACTTTTACCATGAAGTTTAATACTCTTGAAAATCAGTTTTCAGTTCTTGTCTTTCCAGCTATCATTTCAGTGTTAAATTATCTTTTATAAGATCATTTATGTACTTTGTCATATCTTTTGTTACTTTATCAGTAATTTCTGGTAATATATTTCTTGACATTTTCAGCACTGTCATGTCCTTTTATAATGTTATGCTTATTCTGAATATGTACTTCTGCCATGGAGAGCAGACTTTTATGATCAGATACAAAGTTAGTCAAAGGTTATGATCTTCAGCCATCATAAACTTTCTACGCCTCTGAGACATGCTGAATTTGGATTCTTCAAAAAATCAAAGCTACAGCTTCCTTTTAAATTTGGAAATTATTTCCCTCTGATAGGGAAAGTATTACAGAAGCATAAGCCATATTGCTTACCATTTCTAAAGGTACAAAAAAACGAGCAAAGCAGGCAAGTCCAAGTACTCCAAAACAAAGCAGGAAATCGTTAACGTATTTTAATAAAAACGTTTTCGCTCCTGACCAAAACCAAGAGCTTCTTCAGACAGTAATAAAAGAGCGCCAAATCACTTTTATACAAGCCCATTCATGATGTCATATCCTTAACAATTATCAAATTAAACAATAATTATACATTTTTAAAAACTAAATTTTTAAAGGAAACAAGAGAAAATGTCATTACAGTCTCTCTTAAACAAGGGACATTTCCCCTGAAAAAGTACCTAATAAAACCTAAGCTTCAGTCAAAAGCATACATTTGAAAATTTAAAATACGTTAACGATTTCCTGCTTTGTTTTGGAGTACTTGGACTTGCCTGCTTTGCTCGTTTTTTTGTAGTTTTGTTTTTGTTGCTTTCATTTCTAAAGGTAAGACATTTTGAATCAAAGCTCCAATACTTTATATGGAAGCATTAATATTAATTGTGAGCATCAGACATTGGTCATAATGCATTACAACTTTATAACATTATATATATAAATATATGTGTATATATATATATATATATATATATATATATATATATATATATATATATACACACACACACACACACACACACACACACACACACACACACACACACACACATCAGTTCACTACTAAATCTCGAATTACGGAATCTCGAGACTCTGAATCCCAAAGACCAGAATCTCAAGATTCCATAATATCGAAATAAAAAAAAATAACATTTTTAAAGCATATGCAGAAGACCCTGCACCCCCCTGCAACTTAAATACACCAACTCCGAGATCACACCACAGTGGAGTGAATGGCAAAATAGTGCCTTGCAAAGCAGAATGGAAATTTTGCCTTTCACTCCACTGTAGTGTGATCTTGGAGTTGGAATATTTAAGTGTAGGGGGTGTGGGGGGTGCAGGGGGGTTTGCCTCTCTGCATATAACTTTCTAAATGCTTTTTTTTTTCTTTACATTTTTTTTTTTTAATTTTGATATTACGGAATCTCGAGATTCTGGTCTTCAGGATTCAGAGTCTCGAGATTCTGTAATTTGAGATTTAGTAGTGAAACTATATTTTTTATATATATATATATATATATATATATATATATATATATATATATACGTATGTGTGTGTGTGTGTGTGTGTGTGTGTGTGTATTTGTAACATTTTTAAATTTCAAAGTAACATAACTCAGTGAGCCCTCTGAGCAGTAGTGGCTAAGTAGGGCAATTGTTTCCTTAAGGCTGTAATGTCAAGAATCCAATAGCATCCACAAAGTTTTTTACAAAATTCATGCTGTACATGAAGTTATATGTAAAAGAAATAAGAATGGCTAGAAAACATGTAACAGCAGTATTATTCTTGGAATGTTAGACTACACTGACTTTAATATAACAGCTGTTTTTTGTACTTAGCAAAGAAAACTTAAATTTTTTACAAAAATTAGTATGATCGTGTCCAAAGAAAAAGATCCATGGCTTCTGCAATAAAGTTTTCACCTAAATGACTGTCTGCAGGCTAGGCTTCTTAAGAGCTTTACAGATCAATAGCCTAGTAAATATCTATCAACCTATGAACTGATGATGTAAGACAAAATCCCTTGTACACTATTATTTGTTGATATTTCAGAAAAGGTGGAAATAATGCATAGGGCATTTTCATAATATTTCCAAACAACAGTATCAGTTTAAGAAACAGTGCATATAAGATGACAGAGATCGGTGATAACCTCCGATGACTTGATGTTGTATATTAGACTAGAGTAATCATTAGTCTGTAGGTCAAATAGCTTTTGCGATAGTCATAGAAACATAAAATTATTACTAGTATTAATAACTGCTAGACAAAACGTTTATATATGGATCTATTAGGTGTTCCCTACATTTTTTTTTACTGACATTATGTTACTCTAACTTAGATCTTGCACTAGTCCATGATTACATGATTACATCCAATCCCATTACAACATCGTAGTGCATGGAGTGCAATGATTACACTCCAACATTTGGAAAAAGACAAGTCAGTTAAACATTACAGTGGCATGACACCTGATCTTAACAAATGCTAAGTACCCTCTGCCTAAGTTGTTAAGGTTGAATCTCGGGCAATGAAGGACCAGCAAATGTCAGCAGTAGAATAAAATATTTGGTTCTGCCTGCTGTCCATAGTGATAAAGTTTTCTTTCCTCTTACAAACTTAGAAAGTATGTAAAATAACAGGATGTGTGTTCACCTACATTTTCTATAAAGAATACAAACTCTGAAATTAAAATGTATATCAAAATTCACTGACTACAATCCTACATGATTTGTCTGAAAACCGTGAATTTTATGAGGAACAGACCAAACAATGAGGAAAAAATGTGACATTCTGCAAAAAGCTGGACAGTTTAGAGGCATGGCAAGGTGGGTGTAAACATAAAAGAGTATTACGCTGTCTTCAAAACTCTTAGCCTTTTTTCCGTTTATTTTTTTTTTACTGTAACTAGTAATACATAAGAAGATAAAGCTCCATGCACTACAAAGAATTATGACTGGATCTCTGATCATAACTTTCAGTTATGTGTACTCTTGGTATCCGTGTCTCAAACACATGAAAGTAGGTTATAACTGGTGACCAGATCATAATGCTCTATATGATGGAGGACATGAAAATATTATTTTTCATGACTCTTCACACATACAAGCCAATAACTCAAGGACCACACATCTCACACTGATAATTTGATTGTGCATGTTTATCAAAGTCAGACTGCAGATGACTAGCATGTCCCTAATGCACAGCCTCAATTCTTGAGGTATTGTAATTGGCTGCTTGATCAAATAGTTATATATTTTTATATCTGTCATCAGTGAAATAAACAAACAATGCAGGAGCCTGATAAAACCCACCAAAACCAAGACTGAGGCTAAAATGGCTACTCAAGCCAAAAACAATCACAAGGTCTTTTATAGTGATGTTAATAATCTCAAAAACACAATGCAACAATGCCCTGAGCTAATTGTGAATGATGTTACCTACACCTACTGACTGATAAGTTTCAGTGTAACTTTACCCCTCTTTCTTCCATCTGCCTCCAAAATGCATCTGAAACTGGCTCACCTCCAACTATCACATAAGACCAAGTCCAAAAAGTGCTATCAAAAGCTAAAAATACTGCATTTATTTATTTATTTTATTCATTTGACATTTGGTTACTTGGAAGGTCCAACCGGGTTAGAAACCCATTTTCAATGGAGGCCCGAGGAAAAAAGTTCCATTACAAAGTATATTAGATATAAAGCTTTTGCGGTATTGAACAGTATCATACAAGTATAATACAATAGTATATAATAATAGAGACTAGATATCAAATTAATAACAGTGTGCAAATGTTAACAAGACTCAGGAAACTGGTTACAGATGGAAATCAGATGATGTTTAAAAAGAATGATTGGTAAGAGTTTGCAAACGAAAGTAAGAATGATGATTATACATTTGTGTAAAAAACTTGTTTGTCATTGTTTTTTGTATTTACATATGTACATATTATGCAGGAAGACATTGCAAGGGAATTAGCAGGAGCAGTAGTTAGTAAGGGAAAACAAAAGAGAAACAGATTCAGGGGTAGGTGGATTAAGTATACAATAGGAGTCTGAGATTACGTTATATAGAATAGGGTATGAAATAGTGTGGGGCCAGTGTGAGCTGGTAAAGTAAGATTGTAGTAGGAATAAATAAGTATAGGACATTGATGGGGGGGTAAGGGAAAGGGCAAGATTAAGAGGGGGAAGGAGGGTAACAGGAGGTAGGAGGAAGGAAGATAAAGGTGGAGGTTAGTGTCATAATAAAGTGGCTGTTATTCAGTTTGGATTTGAACAGGGACAGTTACTTGACCTAAGTAGTAACTGTTTTAGCTTAAATTTAAATTTCTTGACATTTGAGGTTTTTTTGAATGTCTAAAGGTAATGCATTTCATAGCTTAGTTAGTGAATTGGAGTAAAGAATTTGTCAGCTGTTTTGCTTAGTTTATATAGAGCTAATAGTTGCTTGTCTTCGGAATGGAGCTCAATTTGTTGTATAGATTTGGAGCAAGGACTTTACAGAAGGACATGTTTCAGAAATGTAGATAATTTTGTGGGCTATTGTTAACTGTTGATATCTTAGTTGTTGTGGTAGTTTCAGCCAGTTAAGGGAGGTAAGAGCAGCATAATGCTAATTATGCAGTGGCAATCCTGTTGCAAATTTGGCAATTTTATTGTAACAGGATTCCAGCTTATTCATTAGTGTAGTTTGTAGGTTGGTTAGTGTGGAGGCATGATATAGTAAGGAGGGTAATAGGAACGCAGAGGCCAGTATTTTTTAGTGTTCGAGTTCATAAAACTTTTGTGCCAATATAGCATTCCTAATTTTTGGTGTGTTTTTTGATGGTATTATGAATATGCAGGTCAAAGGTTAGCCTATTGTCTATTGCTACCCCTAAAAGTTTGGCATGTGGGACCACTTCAATTTCTGTGTTATTAAGGGAAAGTATTTTAAAGTTGGTAGAGTGTGATTTTAGTGTGAAGACAAGTAGCTTTGTTTTAATTGGGTTTAGAAGGAGATGTGCATTGTAGAGCCAGGTCTCAATGGATAAGAAAGCTGTTTGGTTAAATGTCTAAGGTGTGCAATACTTTTTCTGGAGAAAATGATAGTTGAATTGTCAGCATATTGGATAACAGTGCTTTGGCAGAAAACAGTATAGCGGTTATTTATAACTATGTTAAAAAAGAAGGGGTCTGAGGATAGAACCCTGTGGGACTCCTGTTCTATTGGGTAGATATTGTGATGGAGAGTCTTGCATTTTTACACATTGTTGTCCTTGAGATAAGTAGCTTGAAAACCATTGCAGTGAAGTATGTGTATAGCCTAGGGAAGATAGTTCATGCGGACGTTTGGTGTGTGACACTGTGTCAAATGCCTTTGATATATCAAGAAATATGGACAAGGTTAAATGGCCTATATCTTTAGGTCTATGGATTGTATCCGTAAAGGATATTAGGGCAGTGTGCTGGTCTGAAACCATGTTGGGTGGATGCAAGTAGTTTGTTATGAATGAGGTAGTTAAAGATTTGCTTATGTACACATTTTTCCAAAATTTTTGAGAGAGGAGACAGAATGAAAAAGGGGCGATAGATGGGCAGTTTATTAGCTTTACCTCCTTTATGTGTGTGTGTGTGTGTGGGGGGGGGGGGGGTGACAATTTTTTTTCCAGATTGTTGGGACATAAGCTTCTAAGATAGATCCATTTATGAGAATTCTAACAGCATAGGCAATAGCATCAGCTGCAAGTTTTAAGTATTCGACTAGGAGGTTGTCAGCAGAGAGACAGCTGGGTCTTGTTTTTTGTAGTAGGCACCGTATATAGTTGATGGGTACTGGTTGCAAAGTAAGGGATATTGGTTTTGGAGACAGAGTTGTAGTAGTGTGGGAGGAAGGTGTAGTGAAACTGGTATATTTTGAATTGGTTTTGGGGAATGGCGATATCAGATTGAGATTAGTTGTAGAATTTACAGTGTCGGGTTTGTTGGAATTATTAGCTAAGTTGTCTATACTTTCTATAAAATGTATATTAAGCATCTCTGCTATTTGAGGTGGGGATTTATCTGTGACTGGAGAAAGGTTTTGTTTTGATCCTGGGGTAATCATTGATGATATGATGGACCAGACTTTTTTGGATTATTTTTGTGTTCAGATAATTGATCCGTTAATGGATCCTGATGATATCACTGGATGCATCTTAAATAGCATGAAGCATGATTTAACCTCCATACAGGTTATGTATCAAGTGAATGGAGAACAGCTACAGTCATCCCCCTACATAAGTGAGGACCTTCCACAGACCCAGGCAATTATAGACTTATATGTCTGACCATCCTCAACTGCAAATCCATGGAGAGAATTATCATGGATGTGATGCCCCTGCACTAGCCCAGTAATCAAGGAGCCTCAATCCTCACCCCTAGCATCAGTGAGGGAAGTGCACATTGGGAGGATAACAAGTCTACACACATAGTACAGTACAATTTCCCTTAAGAGTACACAAAGATCACAGTCAGTCTGAGGCTGGGTTCTCCCTCTCTCTCCAGATCCCCAATAAGACTCTATACTGCCACAGCTATAGAGTTGATTCCTTAGCCAGGGTTCAAAGCCAAGTCATCCCAGCACTCTCTCTCTGTCCAACCAGTACTTCGTGTCCCTGCCCAAGTAGCTGAAAAACACAGAGACACACACACACACACACACACACACACACACACACACACACACACACACACACACACACACACACACACACACACACACTTTGAGATTTGATTTATACACAAACACACACCTGGGAAAGGCTGGCACAGGTTTACTAGCTATGCCCCCTTCTGCCCAGATCATACGGTAGTTAGCACTCCCACTAGAACCCCTTTTCAGCTACTTTAAGGCCCTTCTCAAAGAGTGACCAATGCTACTGTGTAATGTACTATTATCCAAATGGTAAGTGTGACCAAGACTTTTAAGGCTATTTAGGAGTGGCCTATACAGTGTCACCAAATACAGATGCAAGTACTCTATGAGCTTAAATATTTCTAAACAAACCAGCCACAATTAAAATGTTTAAATATATTTAATAATAAATAATAGAAACACAAGACAATAGTCAATAACTCAACACAGTGACAACAGAGTTCAGAATTACAGGAAATATTTTAAAACAACATTGCAGGGCAGTCTCACATAAATACAGAAAACATCTAAACTAATCTTAATATATTCCTATCTATCTCTAAGAGAGATCACTGTAATCTAGTACTTACTATTAGCAAGGCAAATACAGATGAGAAGTTCTGATGAGAGGATGTCAGATCCAAAGACAAATACAAAATGCACAGGCTTTCTCTGAGAGATAGTTGTTAAATTAATAACAATACATTACTGTTTGGGTCAACTGGATGACATCACTGTTTGTCACCTCTGCCTTCTGTTCTCAGGCTAACAGAAACTTAAAATTTAGCACCTCTGTGTCAAAAATACTTATCTCTCAGAAGTTTGCCTAGAACTGGAAGTCGTAAAACAGTTAAATACTTTTACATTTGAGACCTGTAATTATTTCTGTTTCCCGACAATAGAATGAAAGTCTAGCCATAGACATCTTGTCTTCTTTTTGAGATAAACACAAAACTCTTCACTTATTTTCTCAGAGTTTGCAAGTTAACTCTGTATGTTCCAACTTCTACTATGAAAACACACATTTGCACAGGCATATAGTTTACATCAATTTCTGTTCTTTCCCAGTAGGGTACACTGTGGTTACATTCTTGAATCTCAGTACATAGCATGCAGTTCAACACACACTTTTGCATCAGTAGTTTAATATCCACATAACATATAGTTCTCTTATATTTGTAAGACAAGCCTATGGATCATATTAATGTTCACAAATGACATATGATTATTTACAAAATTCCAGATAGCTGGGCTGGCAGTGTCACATCTTTATATAAACCATATTAATATTTTCAAGCATCATATAATTATTTACAAAATTCCAGCTAGCTGGGCTGGCAGCATTTTGGTTTGTCACAATGGAACTAAAAATAAGGAGATAGGGACCCTCCAAACACTTCACCCATCATAGTTTGAATTCAAGGGCATGTCATGCTTATTCAACCTGGTGGTCTTTTTTGAAAAGATCACCAAAGCAGTGGATGAAGGAAAAAAGGGTATACACCACAAACCTTGACATGACTAAACCTTTTGACACAATCCTTCAGTCAAACATAGCAGAAAAGCTAAATAAACTGGTAATCAACCTATATGTCACCTGTTGAATTGACAACTGGCTCACATATCCGATGCAAAAAATCAAAATGGGGAAGTTACCTCCACAAAGTGACCAGTCACCAGTGGAGTCCCCCAAGGTTCTATGCTGAGACCTCTCATGTTTGGCATCTTCTTCTCCTCTGAAGAAAAAACAGAGGGCTGATTATGTTTGCAGATGAATGCAAGCTAGGAGCAGTCATCAAATTAACAAATTATTTAGCCATCCTGAAGGAAGATTTATCTCAAATAAACAACTGGTGCCAAAATCATAGACTGTAACTAAATGCCAAAAATGTATTAGCATATCCTTTGGAAAGTCATACACACAGGGGAGCTAAAAGGCATTTTGTTTACCTCTAGGACTGTCATTGTCCCCCTTTTCTCAGCCCTCATTAGTCCAGTCATTGAGTATATTGCACCTTTGGCATGTATCTGTTCAGACACATACAACAATTTTTAATACACACAGAGATACCATACTAAAAGGAAACAAGGCCTAAATAATATATCCTACACAGATTGACTGAAAGTCCTGTCACTATACTTGGTATCCTACAGACTGCTAAGAGGTGACCTGTGTCTGGAATACAAGGCATCCTCCAACCCAACACTAATGGATTTACTGCACATCAGCAAGTCAAATGGCATCAGAAATATTCAGTTTAGGGATCTAAATGTCTTCTGCAACATCAACAGAACAGTTTGGAGAGACAAGTTTATCTCACAGGGGATACTGCCACTCTGGAAAAGACTCCCCATCCATGTAAAAAAAAAGCTCATCCTTATCCATAGTCAAGTGCAACTTAGATTTATGGATAGCAAACAAAAAATTTACCCCAGGATGGCCATCTGTCCTACAAATAGAAAAAGGTAGCTCCTAAATGCTTTATTGTATGCATGAGTTCCCTCGATTTATATATGGTATGATGTCAGTTATATTCACTAGGGGTAATATATAATTATTGATCATGGGATGGGTAAGGCCAGTCATACACCAAAAGTGATAGGTTAATTCAAGCACCAAAAGGGAAATTGGCTAATCTTAAAATGGCCTGCAAGGGCAGCTAGCCTAGTATGAACCTATGAAGTGTTTATGCCACCCATCTTCTTTAACTGTAATTTTCTAGCTAACAACCAGTGATTAAATGGAGGTATACAGAAAAGACGGTGTCTCAGCGGATTACTGTATTACTAATACAAATGAATAAAATATATCATGTTTCTCCAACCTTTTTCACAAACATTTCACAATAACTAATGAGCCAAATGCCTTACTCTCTCTGTTTAGCTATGCATGCTTACTAGATCATGTCAGCTTGCAGATGACATTTAGCTTCCTATTGTACATCCCAAGATTCTTGCAATGTTGTAATTAATATGCAAATATTGCTAATAATTATAGTTGCTAGATGAAATAAATGGCCTCCCAACTTTAGATCGCAGCATAGTACTATGACCTGATTGTTATCATACAGTGAATGTTAAACATCCATATCGGTGCCTCTGTACAATATTTAGAAAGAGGAAAGTGAGAAAACAACATTAAAAATATAATTGCATGTTATGCAGCAGGAGTAGCAGTTAAGAGTGAAGTAAAACACTGCAGAGTAGTTCTGTTGGCAGCTCTTTGGTATAGTGGTTCTGAACACTGTCTACATGAAGTAATCTTCTGGGCTGAAATATTGACAAAGGAACTTTTTATTTGAAGTGTGGTACCTTCATCTTCATTAGTATAACCTCACTCTAGCTATCTATTGAATTTATTCACATTTATTTATTCTGTGCACATTAATATCACAGCAGAGCAAGGTTCCCAGTACAAGAGTGGTCATGCTGACTAAAGAGGTGGAAAAAGATAAGCAGGCAGGAAACAGTCTTTTTTTCCCAGAAAAAGAGAACAACATTCATTGTTTGCCCGGTGAATTTTTGCTGGTTTCATAACTTTACATCATTACAGTGAACTTTTCAGTTTTGTACAGAATTGTCAGTATGGACAGTTTGCATTCTCACATGATAACAACCAAATTGAAGTACTATGCTTCATTCTAAAGTTAGGAAGCCTCCCAGTTCATGTCAGATGTGTTATAGTCATCAGGTATCTTTATGTCAAACTTCACTTTCACTCATTGGGCAATACTCTTCTGAGGTATATTTGGTTAATAATTAATTTTACTTTTATATTTATTGGAACTTTTGGGTTGTTTCTCTAGTACACTGTTTATCTGCACATTCACTTTCCCCTGAGTTCCGACTAGCTAATTTTAAGCAATTTTTCATTGTTTACCTTATTGTTTTAGTGTTCTATTGCCATATTTACCTGCTGTGAGTTTGTTTTAGGTGGGGGAAGATAAGTTGGTTGGCTGATAGTGTGTACTTTTCTTCATGATATGCATGATTAGTTTACTGGCATTAGCTTGTTTTAATTTATTTTCATTTTCCATAGTAATGAATAAGAAAGAATGCCTCATTTTTGAATTGTTTATATTATTTTAACTATTATTTTTGTTTCATGTTTGGATCTAGTGTTTTAGGGTATTGTGTGGTTGAATTATATTTTGTGGATTTATGATTAGTTTGATGTCTTGTTTGTGTTTTCCAATTACAGTGGAAAACGTGAGTCTGGCTTTGTAGGCTTATTTTTATTAATATGATGCAATTAGCTTGCAGGCATTTTGGAAGATGCACCCCATCTAAGGATGTCTTTATTTTAATATATATAGTTTGTTCCAGATGTGCATGTTTGTTTAATCACCATGTGTGTATGTGTGTGTTGGCAGATGTGTATATGGTGTGTGTTTATGTGTGTGCTTGTATATGTGTG
>NC_056727.1:435402496-435573912 GCF_019279795.1 Protopterus annectens
ATTCAGTCTGTCCAAAGAAGAGTATGAAGGTTTATTAGAAAACAGTAACAATAGGAATCTGAGGAGTGAAGTGGGGCAAAGAGAGAGGAATAGTGATTATGGGGCAAAGTGTGTATGTGTATGAAATGGAGGAAGTCTTAAAGAAAGATAAGACTTAAAAAGTAATCACTGTTCATGAAGTATATCCTAAGTTAAAAAATATTGATCTTGAAATTTCAGATACGTTAGAACAAGGATGTCTAAACATACATGAATATAACTATATAGTGGTAGAGAAGCCAAGTATAAGGAAGCTATTCGGCATCCCAAAAATACATAAAGATGAAATTAACCCACCATTTAGGCAGAGCGTGACATTAAAAATAACAAAACCTGAATATATTTCTCAATATGTAGACCATTTATTAAATCTCATTTTTCAAAATGTGAAATTTTATCTGAAAGATTTGGGTCTATATTAGATCAGTGAACGTTTAAACAAGCGAATGCTGATTGATTGACCTTATGTAACTGAAAGCTTACAATTACAAACTGTCAGATCAGAGATTTTTTTCCTAGGGAAAAAAATCGCTGATCCAAAACACATACACACAACACAAGCACACCAAACAAACAGAAATCCACACACATACACCTAAAATCTGACACCTAACCCTACACTAAACTATGCACACACCACTATCTACTTACCTTAACCCAAACCCTAACCCTAAGGTCTGTCACTATCGCACACTCACCTCACCTGCTCCCTAACCCTAACTCACCTAAATCCGCCCTAACCCTCATGTCCACACAATCGCACACATACCTAACCCGTGCCCTAACCCTAACTCACCTACCCCGCCCTAACCCTCATGTCCACACAATCGCACACATACCTAACCCGTGCCCTAACCCTAACTCACCTAACCCACCCTAACACTCACATCCACACAATCGCACACTTACCTGAATCCGACCCGTAGCTTTCCACCACAGCACTGAAAATACCGAAGCAACAGAAACGGACGACCAAATTCTTTGCCTTGGAAAAAATTCAGATTTCTGTTGCTTCGATATTTTGACCATTGCTTAAATAAGTTTGATCAATCAGCGTTCGCTTGTTTAAGTGTTGGCTGATCTAATATAGACCCAAAGATCTGTGGATTTTTTTGATGAATTGTATCATTATAAGTTATCTAACAATTATTTATTACTAGTACCTCTTGATATAGTGTTATTATATATTAATATCCCACATTTGGAAGGTGTGGATTTAGTAAGAATGTATTTAAGTAGACACACTTTTTTGATAACAGCCATATTAATGCTATATTCAGTTTGTTAGATTTTACATTAGAGAACAATTTTTTTTTGTGTCAGCAATGTCATTTATCACCAGCTACATTACATACATATACATATATATCTTTATATTTATATATACATATATATATATATATATATATATATATATATATATATATATATATATATATATATATATACACACATATACGGATCTACTTCTAAATTTCAGATTTTCAAAACATCGACTTTCTATGGTCAAAACCATAAGATTGATCTTTTGAAACTTTAAACTGTTTTAATGGAGATCGCAGTACAGTGTAGAATGGTATAGTCACTGTTTTCCTCGCTGTAGTGCGATCTCAGAGTAGGTATATTTAATTAGCAGGGGATGCATGGGACTTGTCCCTCTGCAAAAACGAAAAAAAAAAATGTTTTTGTTTTCATTTTTTATTTAAATTTCAAAGTTTCAAAACTTCAATCTTATGGTGTCTTCCATTACAAAGTTGATGTTCTGAAACTTCAAAATTTAAAAGTAGACCCATATATATACATACACACACACACACACACACACACACACACACACACACACACACACACACACACACACACACACACACACACAGGTCTATTTCAGTAGACTGAAATCCCACTTACCTGACTTTCAAAAGACCAAGATGAAAAACCCAAAACTCCAGAAGACCGACCATTCAGAACACTGAGAGATCACTACAGGTAAGTAACTGTTCATCCAACCTTCCAAACACAGTAAAAGCGAAGCAAAGACATCCCACCCATGTGGGAGGCTTTGCTCACATACCCCACAATGTGGAGGGGGCTGCATCCCCCACACCCCCCACACCCCCTCTAACTAAATATACCAATAAGATCGCACTTCTGTGGAGGTAAGGAGAAAACATCAACATGCTGGCCAAGCAATTACCCTTGCTGTTGGCCTGTGGTATGCTGCACATTTATGTCTGTTCTGTGTTACTGCTCTATTCATATATGCTTTAATAAAGCATTTACATACCAAAGTTGCTGGTCTTTTGTTTTTTTATTTGGAATTATCCTTTTTGAGGTTGCGCCATTGCCATACTTACAAGGGTTTTGTTTCATTTTGTATCAAACAGTTACTTACCCATAGTGATCTGCCGGTGTTCCGAGTGGTTGGACTTCTAGATATTTGTGTTTTTCATCTCGGTCTTTTGAAAGTTGGGTAAGTAGGATTTCAGTCTACTGCAGTAGACCCATACACACACACACACACACACACACACACACACACACACACACAGACTCACACACACACATATATTTATATCTATATCTATCTATATATAAATATATATATATATATATATATATATATATATATATATATATATACACACACACACACACACACACAGATATATATATATATATATATATATATATATATATATATATATATATATGTATATACATATATATATAGCAGAGAGTCAGCCTGGAATATTCCGCTTTGGATTTTTATCCCTGGAATAATAGTTTGTCCTTTATCATGGCTTAACTGCAAAATGGTTTGCCACTATTTCACGGTTGCTGTGATATAGTTTATCAGTGTAGGGTGTAACTTATAGATTTTTAAGCACTTTTTTATCCATGAATGTGGGATACTGTCAAGTTCTTTTTTGTCATCAGTCCATGCCATACTTAGATTCTTCCCCTTTTTACAGTTTTCCACTATGACTTTATTTAACAACAAATGATCCTTTGTTCCATATGATTTTCTTTTATTGCTCTTTTTTCTGAGTTTCAGCACTCATCATTATGAGAGGTGACATTTCAATAGGGAGCACTTTACATATGTTTCCCTGCTTGCTCTTTCACCTTTCTATCCTATACTCCCACTTCCATTCCATTTATATGGGAAAAAACACTGGTAGGGAATCTGCTGGGAAGTATGTATTATGCTTTACTCATGCTACTGCTGTTTATGATTTCTGTAACTGCAGCCATTGTATAGCATCACAGGATCATTGGAGGTTACTAGGCTATTGACCCGGAGGGCATTTTAAGCCTAGCAGTTTCTTCCCAATGTAGTACCACAGTTACTCAAGTCAATATCCTAGGCTGTATTTATTAATGACTGCCCATGCCCAGGAGGGTTGCGGACGCTATCCATGTTCCATCTGGACAATGTCAGTATACTCCTGTTACATACCTCTCAACCTATTAATGCAAGAAATCTGGACAAAGTCCAACAAAATGGGGGGGGGCAAAGCACCAAAAATAGGGACAGATTTTAAATATTGCTCGTACAAACTTAGAAAGTTGCTAGAGTAACAGAGTTTGCTTTAACATACAATGTCTGAAAGAATTGAAGTCTGAAATGCAAAAGTATGTTATTATTTAATGACCTCAATCTTCAGATCATACCAGTGATTTTCCAGAAAACCACTACTTTTATGAGAAACAGACCAAAAACGTGAGCAAAAAATTTGGACATTCTGCAAAAATCTGGACAGTTGAGAGGTCTGCTCCTGTATTTTGGCACAAGTCATTTATATAAATGGATTTCTTAATTATTTTTGCCATGATAATTACCTTACAGTTATGTCATGCTATTTGCCATTATCACTTTAGCCACTGCATAATGCATTAAACATGGTGCTAAATACCAGATATGTTGCTTTTAATGGTGACTACATTGATACATGTTCGGTGGCCACACAACAGTACTGAAGTTGGATTTCTGCTGTTATTTCCACCATATTGCATTAGAGTACTTACTTTTTTGGCCTGCTAAAAGAGAATGTGTGGACATGACTTCATGAGTACTGGTGTTTAAGGCATGATGTAAGGTATCTTGTCAAGTGGATATTGTCTGTGGTGAGACATGCACCAAGATTTAATAAACTCCGTGTAGGAATAGTGTTATTCCTACATGGAGTGAATGGTGTCCACATCCACATAGCCTTAACAGCAGCGCGCCTTACATATTTATGAATTGCACTACTGATAATGGCTTTGCAGACACAAACACTATTCAGTACAGGAGGTGTGTTACAGTAGTACTCGCACATCCAACATGCCACCTGCACTCTGAAAGTGACATATGGCACTTTCTAACTGCTTTCATAGGTTCATAGGTTCATAGGTAGGTACTAGGCTATTGGCCCAAGGGCCTACGTAATAGCCAACAAGGTTCCCTGGCTTACGCCACCCAAGAAAGTTATTTTCCTATGCCACTGTCGAGCAGAGATACAGAAGTGATCCCCGGGGTGTATTTCCTATTTTCCATCCACTCATCAAGATTTTTCTTGAAGAGTGCTAATGAAGAACTTTGCTTGACATAGATGGGTAGCCTGTAACAGAGTATGGGAAGTCTCTGGGATAAGAATCTATCCCCCCAGCATGTCCTGTTTATTGTGGTGACAAGGTTTAGGTCCCTAGATCGTGTAGCTCCGAGGGATTAGGATTTCTTTAGGTGTAGCATGTCCAACAGCTCTGGGTTTGACACAGCTTTATATGTTAGGCAGAGATCACCTCAGAGTAGATGATATGCTATGGAGTAAAGCTGGAGTTTTTTGAGACGGTCAGTGTAGGGCATTTGTTTGAGTCCAATAATCCTCTTTGTGAGGTACTTCTGTGGCCTTTCCAGCTGCTGCAGATGTCTTGTGAGGTACATTCCAAAAGGGGCGTTGTACTCTATAATGGGTCTAATGAGTGTCGAGTAGAGGGGAATGATGACCTCTTTTTTCCTGGATGAGAACCCTTTTATGATGAGGTGTGCCACGTAGAAGGACTTCCTGACTACTGTGGTGATGTGGCTATCAAAGGAGAGACTACTGTCCACCTGGGTCCCAAGGTCTCTTATCATGCATTTGGTGTTAAGTAGATTGCTGCCTATGTGGTAGTTCATGGGTACAGAGTTTTTACCAAAGGGGATGACCCTGCACATTTTGGCATTGAGCTTGAGGCCATGGCTCTGACACCAGGCATCTGTCTCAGAGAGGCCCTTCTGTAGGATGTTCACATCATTTGGGGACTTGACTATGGCTCCTAGTTTGCAGTCAACTGCAAACTTCATTAGCTAGAGGCCTTCTGTGTTAGCCTGTACTTCAGAGAAGTAGATACCAAACAGGAACGGTCCCTGGATGGAACCCTGTGGTACTCCACTTGTCACTGGTTTGAGGTCAGATTTGGAGTCTGCAACTTTTACAGTGTGGGTTCTGTCAGTGAGCCAGTTGGCAACCCATCTTGTGACGTAGGGATTTATGCCTAGTTTATTGAGTTTAGCTATAATTCCAGAATGGGGGATGGTGTTGAAAGCCTTGGCGAGGTCAAGATTGGCTGTGTGAAACACCTTACCCTCATCTACGGCTTTGGTGACTGCCTCAAAGAAGTCGATCAGGTTCAGGAGGCATGGTCTGCCTTTCACAAACCCGAACTGGGTGGGATCCAGAGTTTGGAGGTTACCAATGTCTTTGTTTATGAGTTCCATGATGATACTTCCATGGCCTTGCAGACCAGCCTCATCAGGCTAATAGGTCTATAGTTCCCGGGATCAGTGGTGGCTCCCCCTTTGTGGAGTGGGATAACTGTTGCTGTGCGCCATTCAGTGGGTGCAAAGCCTGATGCGAGGCTATTATTGAACATGGTGCTTAAGTGAGGAGCCAGTTCATTCTGAAGTTTGTGTAAAATGCAGCCTGGGATGTTGTCTGGGCCCATGGATGCTGTGTTTTTGGCTTTAGAGAGTGCAGCTTCCACCTGCATAGTTGTAATTACAGGGACTCTGCATTCTTCCTGTATAGATATGGGCCCTTTAGGGGGTGGGGGGGGGGGGGTAAAGTTAGCACTGAACCTATCTGCCAGGATGTTGGCAATATCAGTTGGTTCTGTAATTTTCATGCCTTTTCAGTGTCCGCGGACACTGAAAGCATGAATTTAAATAGGAAGCAATGGATGGGGTGTGTGACAGGTACTGTCACACATTCCCTGCATTGTCAAAGTGCCATACGGCACTTTCTAACTGCTTCCAGTGTCCATGGACACTGAAAGCAGGAATTAAAATAGGAAGCAATGGAAGGGGTGTGTGACAGGTACTGTCACACACCCCCTGCATTGCAAAAGTGCCGTATGGCACTTTGACCATATGTCTGAACTTCTTAGAGACAAAAATCTGGACAAAGCCTAGAATGATGGCAGGCATACCTCTCAACCTCTTAGAGGCAAAAATCTGAACAAAGCTTAAAATAATGGAGGGCATACCTCTCAACATCTTAGCACCACAAATGTGGACAACACCTAAAATGATGGGGCCATACCTCTCAACCTCTTAGAGCCAAACATCTGGACAAAGCCTAAAATGATCGGGGCCATACCTCTCAACCTCTTAGAGCAAAAAAAATGGACAAAGCCTAAAATGTTGGGGGCCAAATAGGGACAGGTTATAAATATTGCCCTTACAAACTTAGATAGTTGATAAAGGAACAGAGTTTGTATCAACATAACATGTAGGGAAGGATTAGAAGTCTGAAACTCAAATGTATGCCATTCTGTTGTGACTTCAATCCTGATATTGCCCATATAGACTTAAACAGGTGATAGAATGACAGGTAGTGCATTACCAAATATGACTTACAAGTAGTATTGATGCATGTAATTAAAGTGTTTTTATTATTTATTTTCCATTCTAAGTTAAGTTTAAGCATAGCTGAGCAGGTTTGCACATTATGGACCTCTGCTCAGCATTGCTTAAACATCTCATGGGAGCTAAATACAAATGTATAGCTAAAATTCTTAATGGTGAGATAGTGTAGTGGTTAGAGTCCTGGCTTTGTATGCAGCAGTTCAGTTTGAGTACTAAAACAGGCCCTTTATTTTTACATGAGAAAGCATTGTTATTTTTTTTTTTTATTTTGAATTATGTAGTAATTGATATTTTTTTAACCAGGGTAGTGTAGCTGGTTCTAAATGGAAGTGTCAGTGCATATAACATGTGAAATCACCCATGTATACACAAGTGTCCCATACAGTATAGTCACACCCCAAGGTAATGTAATGAAAGCACATAGAGGGACGTCATGTAAAGTAAATCATATACACTTAATAATATGTCAGTAATGATTAATTTACAATTCTGATATTTTTTTAATGAAAACTGAGCAATGCTTAGCAGTGCTCAGCTCTGCTTAGCTGGTTTAAGCATTGCTTAGACATACATTCTAAGTAGCAGTCAGGTCAGCTAAGCAGATTTGTGCCCTGTTAAGCAGTGCTCAGCATTTACCCCTTTAAGCACTGTTCAACTCAGCTTAGTGGATTTGCACACTGCTTAGCTGAGCTTATCATTTTCAAAATGATCCAATGACGGTAAAGGGCGGGAATATGGCCTTATTTAAACCACACAGGTGGGAATAAAGCCATAACCTTTTGTAGTTTGATCTCTGTAGGAACCATGTCTGGCATTGTAGAGGGAGCGCACTTACGGGTGGAGCCCTGGGGCATTCTGGAGTCCAGGGTCATGGCTGGTCTCCTCATAAAACACCATGATGACAGACTGCTGCAGGGCCAGTACCAGGGCACTCAGTATAAAGTGGAGGCCGGGGATCATCTGGCACACAACCTCACCAGTTCCACTGGAATCTCACGAACTAGTGAGCAAGTATGGCATCATTATTCCAACCTAAAGTGTAGGAAGGGGGCATTCTTGGCCAGGTGGATCCAAGATGCTTGGGCACATAATTCTCCAGTAATTTGTAAGTATCTCATTCATAGCTGTACCAAATTCTAGACTGAGTATGTGATAGACAGGTAAGCATAATGTTTGTTTTTTCCCCCTACAGCTGCAGCAGAGAGGGATAGCAATGCCGAGGCTCATGCTGACAGAATGACAAGGCTGAACCAACAGGCTGGTGAGTACAGATCTAACTTGAAGTATATAGTGAAATGAATAAGAAGGAGTAAGTTGTTTACTGCCAGTAGGTATGGTGTGCTCTGTGTCTAATGAATAAATAAAAGTTAGACAGACTAATATTGATCTTCAGGATATGCTGTAGTAAAGCACTGTGTCATATAAGTAATATAAAGACTTATACCACAAACTGTTGTGTTTACTCTGGTATGTTGTTGTACAAATAGAATGTGTACAGGTTCTTCACAGCAAATATGGCTTTTACAGCATGAATTAACTGAGGTTGTTCTGAAAACCAGCTATTATGCAAAACAGTAGATTGTGGAGCTGTAAAACAAGATATAAATGAAATATGAAATATGTTATGCACTAAGATCTGAACCCTGAATAATAATGTCTAATGTATTATAGTGTTTCCCCTCAGCATTGCCTTGTGTTAACCTTTGCTTTCCAGATTGTATTATTTCAAAGAATTAATACACAGTACACTATCTGTCATGCATGACTCTCAGGATTACAAGGTCAGACTATCTAACCCACAGAGTATTATGCAGAAATCAGTCAACTGAGAGACAGCAGTCCCCCAGTAACTCAGTGTGATGAGAAATAGCCTTGTTGTTCATTTTATCACACCCAGACAGGGTTCGAATCCAGGGAGTGGTACTGAGATGTGCGCATATATGCACTCAAAAAATCTTGAATACTTGTAGAAACAGTCAGATAGTGGTAACATATTTTCTCCACAGATCTTACAGGTAAAGAAATGTTTGTAGTAGCTGTATGAAGGGTATACCAATAGACTGTGTACAACTGTCCCACTGTCCAACCCCATGCCTGCAGGATATGTACATACACCATGTACTCTTCCCGATACATGTTGAACTGTAAATCTTAACCCAAAATACATTTAACACTATCAAGAACTGGCTCACCAACCAACGCCTACTTCTGAACCCCAATAAAACTAAACTTCTACTCTTCTCCCCCACTACTGGATCTACCACACTTTCATTCTCTTTCACATTTAACAATGGTGCCACTATTTCCCCAGATCATCACACCAAACTGCTAGGGGTTATCATAGACAGTAATCTCAAATTTGACCTACAAGTCAACAAAACCATACAGACCATCAATAAGAAGCTTGGATCACTGTATAGAAACAAGACATTTTTAACCCTACTGGCTAGGACTGCAATCACCCGACCACACCTGCCCTCTACTCTTATATGCCTCGCCTGTACTCTCAAACCTCAACAAATCCAAACTAGGTAAGCTGCCCCATAGCTACAATGATATTGCCACATTCACCACTGGCTCCACCTATAGAACCCACCACTGCCAGAACCTTAAACAGCTAGAGTGGCTAGAACCGCCCAGCTTAATTCATTTCAATCAACTCTTAATAGCGCACAAAATGTTGTTCCACCCTGAGGATACCACCTCACTTAAAAATATTATTAAGCCATATAACAACCTGAGAGCCTTACGGTCAGCCGATAAACTACTGGTCCAAACCCACAAAGCTAATAACTCTGCTGGTGAATCCCTGTTTGCCAACTTTGTTGGCAAAACCTGGAATTCATCGGCAAGCTATATAATCCTACAATCCTCCAAAAGTCTCTTCAAAAAACCCCTTCAAACAGTATCTCAAAGTGAATTGGCTATGCCCATGTACCAACCCTGATTAAGTTATAAACTGAAAGCATATTCTGTAATTATCATAACTTGTAACCACTTCACCAAGCTCTGCTTCCAATCTGATGTCTCCTACTTTTAATTGTGTCTATCCATGAGAATTGTGAGTCCCAACTAGGGAACACTACTAAGCCATTGTATATAATCACTTTGTTTTTATAACTGTTTGCTAACTTCTGTGTAATCTATGTAAGTTTGTGTATGTGGAGCTTTTCTCCCCAGGCCTCCACTGAAAATGGACACGTATCCAGTCAGACTATCCCGGTAAACAAATGTAAAATAAATAAAATAAATAAAAATAAAATGTCTCTCAAGTGTCACGCTGTCAAGGGTAGTGGTCACTGTTGCAAATAACCATGGACACAGATAGGAATCCAGGTGAAGTATGCCAGTAGCAGACTCACACAACATCAGTGCAGGGTACCTCTTCTTTGTCAAGTATGAAATCCTGACAAACCCTCCTCTAGTAATGTAGCCATAGTTGTCACAGTCTGCCCCATACCATTCCAGGCTGACAGTTTAACAGGTATGTATGTGCTACAGAAGCTATGGGCCATATGTAGATGTAAAGTGAGGGCAGACCTGCAGAGTACTGAGCAGTACTGTTGTGAAAAATAGAAAGCTATACAGTTGTTAATGGACTTTTTTCTCTCCCCCTACCCCTCATCTGAATCATTAATTATTATTCATATACTACGGGTATGTTTTTCTCAAAACCTAATGTAAGGACTTCTGTTCTGTGATTGTTCATATATTTAATTGGTTGCATATTAACATACCTTGTTCATATACCATTGTTGGAGGCCTGTTGCCATCAATGTAACTGGCATGCTGTTACAATGCTTACTGTTGTTCCATTTATGCATGTGTTCTGTTTGCTATGCAACTGTTTCAAATCTGTTGGTTTGCATTAATTGGAACATCCATGCATGCTGTTCAAACTAATTTTGAAATGTTTTGCTCATGGCTAACCAAAATATCTTGGAAAACCTCAATACCATAGCACATTTGGGAAGGCAGATCTCAGTGGATCTGGCTGTCCCACCTCATATGGCCATGGCACCAGAACCCAGCATGTCTGGGACCCAAGCAGCAACTTTCTCCTCCACTGCTCCTGCACCACCTTTGGGTGGAACCGCCTCAAAGGACGGGGTGCATCTCCACCCCGGGCATGGAGAGGACCCTGTCACCTGCCGCAAGTTCCGGGGTATGGTGCACAGTGCCATCAGCTGTAAGTTGGATGGATGGCTTCACCAGATGGAGGGCCATCTGGCACATCTGGAGGGGAAGGCTGCCCCTGTTGTCCAACCCTCAGCACAGCTACCTTCGGGGCCATGAAGGTGCAATGGTGACTGCCCATGGGTGGGGACCTCAGTCCTACTGTATCCATTTGGGGGCTCATGGGCCTCTGATTCCCAACCACCCTCCCTGTCCAAGGTGTTTACCCCCTCATGTGTCATATACTACACCTGTCTGCTGTCTTGTGGGTCTTGTCTGTCTGTGAATGTAACATATCCTACCCAACCTACCTCCACAAACATACCTACAGCCCTTTCCCAACATCCCACTCTCACCTTAATAAAAAAGGGCATCTGTACCACAAAAAATCATTGCCCCATACATAGCTCTACATTTTGCCCCCATGTCCAGTGACATAAATCAATCTACACTGAAATTAATTTACAAATGTATGTTGTCAACACTCCTCCCTGTGGGGTGTGAGGCTGTAAATTCCAAAATTTCCACATCAGTCCTAGCTGCTTTTCCTAATGTTTTACCCCTGCTTGCCTCCATTTCACCAATTTCCTATCACCCTTTTTTCTTTTCATTATTTACAATTAGCATGGGTGTAAGTGGGAATAAGTGCCACTAAGCAAAGCTAAGAGGACCTAACCATCTGTTAGCATTGCTTAGCTTCACACAAAACCACACAATCCTGTTTACAACTGCTTAAAAGTGCTTTAATAACTCTGTCTCTATCAGTCCTTGTTCTGCCCAGCAACAAAATAATCAGCCCTACCAAGTCTTGAATGCAGGACCCTGTGCACTACAATCACAGCAACATACCTCTACACTATCTGAACTGTGGGAGTTTGTAATGTTTTTACAAACATATCATGCATTACAGTCATTTAACATAAGGGGAAAAATACACATGCCTGGCAAGCCTTAAATCCAGGATCATGTACACTCCAGTCATAGCGGCTACCACTACTTCACATAAACTGTGAGAATTACAAATGCTTCAGTAAATATATCATTCAGGATGATCATCCACCATTGGGGAAAAACCTGTAAAATTAGTACTGTTATACATGTGTGTGTGTGTGTGTGTGTGTGTGTGTGTGTGTGTGTGTGTGTGTGTGTGTGTGTGTGTGTGTGTGTGTGTGTGTAATCAGCCTCTTACTGCAAGCCATCTGCACAAAGTCTAACAAAAGGGGGGATAAAGGCCAAACAATAGTGACATATATGAAATATGGTGGTTATAAGCTTAGAAGTTTGCTAGTATCACGGTTTGTTTAAACATATACTTTCTGAAAGTTTTCAGGTCTGAAACATGTAGATCACAGCTCTGCCCCATGAGTCACTCCAGCAAACGTCAGCTCACATATGACTACTACTGGAGTGTCTGTTGTCCAATACTGACCGTGGCATTGCCAGGCCAGCTACCTGGGATGTTGTAAATATTCATGTCACCTGTGAATGCTACTATGATACATATGCTTGTCTTACAAATGTGAGATATATATAGTGTATGAGCATAGTAAACAACTGGCACAGAAGTGTGTGTTGAACTGTATTTTATATACTGAGCTGATACTTTCAGCTGTCCAGAGTTTTGCAGACTGACCACATTTGCCTCATATTTGTAGTCATTGCCTCATACAGTTGTGTCTTGTCTGGCAAATCAGTAAAGACTGAAGTCATAACATAATATCATACATTTGAATGTCAGACGTCATATCCATCAGAGTAGCCCTGTGAATGCAAAACCCACTTTGCTAGCAACTAAGTGTGTTACAGGTAGATTTTATAACATGTCACTATTTTCTGACCTTTCCCCTCCATTGATGTGTGCCTTTGTCCAGATGTCTTGCCCTAATATGTTGAGAGGTATGACTGAGTTGCAAGAGTGTAAACACAGTGTGCCATACTGAAAAAGAACAGAAATGTATATCAAGTATTATCTGTGCACATGTATGTATTAATAGTAGAAGTTGGAGGCGTCAAACATACAGACATGAGTTGCAAAACGTCAAGTAAATTGGCTGTATTTGTTTTACAAATGTGCTATCTTAGTTCCAGTGCACCAAACAGACATAAATGTCTACACCTACAGGTTGTGGTATTGCCTTCAAACATAAATAATTACTAGGTTGATAATAATTGCTAAGTTGAAATTGGAAAAGTGTTTAACTGTGTTATGACTTCCAGTGCTACACACACATCAGACAGATATTTACACTTGATGCAGAGAAGTATGTTATTTGCTGTTAGCCTGTGCTGTTAGCCTCTGAAATGAAGGCAGGTGAGAAACACTGATTTAATATGACATAACGCAGCATTAATGTGGATTATTACTTTCAGACCTGTCACACACAAACAGTTCTGCATGTTGTATAGGAACTAGGCAAATGTGTCATCGTTTACATATATATGGCAATATGGTATATCTGTCTTATGTTTGTGTGGTCTGCATTGCTCTGAGTATCAGTCATCTCTGCATGTAATTAAGATTAGAAGCTCAGTATTTAAGCTTTGATGACTTATATTTTGTATGCTATTGTAGTTTTGCATTTGTTTGGTTATACATATTCTGTTCTGTTGTACTTTTCACAGTTCTTGGCTAGGGTTTGTTAACAAAGGTTACCAAAAAATTCCTTTGAAACATGTGAATAGCAGCAGTTAAGTAGTGTGTGTAGCCGAGGCATAGCAGTGCTCTCTTAATTACAAATATCTGTAGTTAGCTGATGTGTTTTTGTGTTGTGCAGTGCTCTGAGTATCAGTCATCTCTGCATTTAATGTTGATTTGAAGCTCTTTAGTTAAGCTTTGGTCACATATATTTTGTATCTTATTGCAGTATTGCATTTGTTTTGACACAAGTGTTGCGTTCTGATGGAGTTGTAAGAGTTCCCCCTTGTTGTGTTCAAATATTTGTTGGTATGTGACTTGGCCGCCCCTACTACAAATCTCATTTTGAACACACCGCTCAGTTGTATCTCATCAGCTTATCCGACTGAGCAGACAGATATCGTTAGACAGATATCATTAGGTCCACCCCCTTTGTTTCTCAACCAGAAATTATCATGTTTCATCCTTTTCCACATAACCGATAAACAAAAAAACATGTTACTGTATTTCTGTCTATTCCAACTCTATTATTTCAATTTGCTGTCGCTGCCTGTTCTTACAATGACTCAATTGGACTTATTCTGTTGCATATATTACTACTTGTCAGTAGCCTTATGTAATTCCGTAATGCTAAGGCTGTGCATTTAAACACATGGGGTTCAGACCAGTTGTTTTACATGAAGTAGGTTTGTGGTCTGCATTGTTGTGGGAGGGGAGGCTACATTATGCCCTTCTGAGCGCATCTATATCATATTATCATACGACAAAAAGAGCGAACACTCTTTCATTGAACCGATAATATTGAAGTAAGACACAGAACAGTGAATTTTTTCCCAGGGAAAAAATTCTCTGCTCTGCAAAAAAAAAAAAAAAGTTTAAACACAGAATTAAGTGGGGGGCTTTGCCTCCCACATCCCCAATGTGGGGGGGGGTGTTGTGCCCCCCACATGCCCCTGCTTAAATATACCAACTCCGAGATCGTACCATAGTGGAGGAAATGGCAAAGTCCCAAAGATGGCCCACAGATTTTTTCCCTGGGAAAATAAAATCGATGTTCTGTGACTTCGCATTTTTTTCCTTTCGACATTATCAGATCAGTGAAAGAGCATTCACACTTTTCATTGTCCGATAATGTGATATAGATCCCTTCTGAGCTACAACTTGCTGGTTAAAGACTCATTGTGACTTCCCATTTGAACTGTATTTGTCTGACATTGGTACGCCTTGTTTGCTGTAGCATACACTACATTCTGACCTGCTGAATATAGCTTTGTTTCTATAACTTGAACAGTAATCCAGGCTATCTTTGTTGGTGAGGGTTCCCTTGCACCCTAGTGGCAGGAGTGTGCAGTTAGAAGCTGTGTGACTGAAGAGTTCTGGAACAGCGCTCTGTTTTGAGCTTTACTATTGGTTAACTAGCTAATCCATTTAAATTTGTTTGCTGTTGTCATATATAAGTGTGTATCTGTTCACCTGTGTTACATTGACTTAAAAAGATTTTAAATATCTTTAGCATAGTCTGGTTACAGGCTTTGTTGCAGTCACATCTGTTTGTGTGATTCTTGTGTTTCCTGCTAGAGCATCTATTGTTGTCTTGGGCCTGCCTGCACTTACTGGGAATAGGTGAACTGGTTGGCGCTGGTCTGCCATAGGATGTTGAGCTAAGAGCTCAGGGACAAGGGTTGATCGGTCACTCCTAGTGTTCCTATTTTACCATTGTTGTTGTGGTATTATATCCGGCATGTGCATGGCGTTATGCTTTAGTGCAATTTTAACACTGTAAGAGGTATCTCAGTTGCATGTCTTTCCCTTACCTGCACTCCTGTGTGAGTGAGGCCCTTGCCTGTAGGTACTATCTTTATGTTATCCAGCCATACTCACGCCTATAGGTGCTATCCTCAGATAGTACCCACTCTACTATCCCTGACCTCTCTTCCACAGATGCTGATAACTATGCATGGCCAATTTCCTGTGCTTTTATGTGCTTTCTCATGCTAGTCCAGTTGATATGGGCATGTTGACACAGTGTAGCCACTGCCTTATGTGCACAAACAACTGTGTCCTACTACCACCTAGGAACAAAATATGTGAGAGATGCAATCACATTAACAGCCTAGAATCCTTGCTGTCTGAGTCACATGACAGCACATGATTGAAAGACCACATGCTTTGCCAGAAATGGCCTTCATCTGTCTCCCCTGGGCTTTAGACTTCTGGCAAAGGCACTTGTATTCCCCATAGTGCCTTTTGTAGGCAAAGTCATGAGCAGAACATTACCAGCATGAAAGCTTATTATAAATTAAATGTAAAGGCAATGCTACAGACCAAACGGCTCAAACTTTTGCAACAAAATATGACAATTGGAGTGAATAAATTTTAGCGCTTTCTTCCACTTTATTTTAAACCATGGACTTCATCAGAAAAACAGGAACTCTCCCATGTTCCCGTTTTTATGCATAACAGGATGTGATGTGATGTGAAATGAGTCATACATATAATTAATGTCTCTGTTTCATCTGTTACAGTGTGTCATGATAAAAAAATCATTCTAAATTCATTATATTATTGTATACAAAATCATTACAAACCATTTATATTCTAACTATTCAACAATACTTATAAAAATTATTTGATTGGGATTATTCCATGACTGTAATCAATTTAAGTGATTATAATCTCTCTGTTTCCTGTATTGATCTGTTAAAGAAGGGATTTAATTACATACCCTCTAATAGAGTGGAAATAGGAAAATTATTGGTAGAGTTCAGGATTTTTCTGCGAAAGTTAAATCTGAAATATATTATGAAGACAGTTACACTTTAAGGTTGAATATAGTAATTTATTAGGTAATTTATTTATACATTCGTCATAGACTAGTTGTATTTCATTTTTAGATTTATCTTATGTGTAGCACTCCCATAAGTATAGTATTTTTAAATCAAAGACAACTTACGTTCATTATTGAGATATGTTATACAATTGACATTTGAGACAGAATACATTATTAACAAGATTTATATTCTGAGAAACTGGACATAAACAATAACAGTACTATTACTATGGATTTTCACTTTTTACTTTTTACTGTTTATTTTTATATATTTTTCATTTTTACTTTTTACTTCTTAATAAGAATGTAATATGTAAATCCCAATCAAATAATTTTTATAAGTATTGTTGAATAGTTAGAATATAAATGGTTTGTAATGATTTTGTATACAATAATATAATGAATTTAGAATGATTTTTTTATCATGACACACTGTAACAGATGAAACAGAGACATTAATTATATGTATGACTCATTTCACATCACATCCTGTTATGCATAAAAACGGGAACATGGGAGAGTTCCCGTTTTTCTGATGAAGTCCATGGTTTAAAATAAAGTGGAAGAAAGCGCTAAAATTTATTCACTCCAATTGTCATTTTTTGTTGCAAAAGTTCGAGCCGTTTGGTCTGTGGTTCTGTTTTTCGTTTTCTGGCTAGTCCGGATTGATTTTTCTTAATATAAAGGCAATGCTGCTAACTGCTAGGAGTCTTAGCATGAATCTAATGTCATTGCAAGTGTACCTTGTCCTGGAGGATGCTCACATTTGTTACAACACTGAAACTTGGTTTGCAGCTGTGGAGAGCACACTAACCTTGCCAGTTTACTCATCCTACCATACTTTCAGACCTCAAATGCAGGGCTGCAAAGCCAAAGGAGGTGGAGTTTTAAACTTTATCTTACACATGCACACCTCCAGGCTGGTCAAACAGTATGATGCATGGGAGACATCCCAAGTGCAGTTAACTGTTGACAAAACACCTATTCAGATTGTAGCTAGCTACAGACCTCTAGCAATGACTCAGGACACCCACTACACCTCTCTGGACTTACTTGAGTATGTCAAGATCCAACCCTCTACCCTGCTCCTGGATGACTTTACTAGCCAACTATAGTGTGCTTGACCGTTTCTACCTGAACATGAATGCACAGAGATCCCTCAGCTTTGTCAATGGCAATGCATTGGATCAGCTGGTGAACATCCCTATGACAGGTGGAAACATCCTGTACTTGATCCTAACCAACTACAGTGTCATCTTCTTTGGTACGATCTGACCATATAGCCATCACTTTTGAGGTCACCAACTCCCCTGCCCTCTCTTGTCAGGGTCAAACAAAAAACCCTTTCCAAAACTGACTATAAATCTCCTCAGAGCAGGTATAAGTAGCTTTATAGCCATAATCCTGTCAGTTGGAACTAGCAGCAATATCCAAGCCTACACCAAAATACTATATGAGCACCTACATAGCTATATGGACTCAGCAATACCTGACAGGAGAAAATCATCTCCCTCAAGTTAGAGTAAACCACTGTGGTGAACAGCAATACACAAACTCAATAATAGGTGAAAATATTTGCTGGACAGGGCCAAGAAGGAGCAGGTGCCAAATTGGAAGCAATGTCAACTTTATATGAACAAGCAAATAAGGTCACAGGTGAATTACCCTAAGGCTAACTTTGAGTGTAAATTGAACACATCTACCAAGGCCAATCACAAGGCCTTCATCACAGATGTCTGCAATCTCAGAGGCAACACCCAAATCTGCTCTGTAGTGGTGGTCAATAACACCACATACACATACAGCATAGATATAGCCAACCTACTGCAGACAGGTTAAGTGAAAACCTCACAGCCCTGTCCCCCAGTCAGTATACAAGGACATGCACAGCACCTGCCCCCCTCCCCTCATCATCAGGGAGCAGGTCTGTAATACCCTGTCAAAGGCAACAAATTGAAGTCTCCATGGGACCTGATACCATCCCTGGCTGCATCCTACATTAAATTAGGCATGACCTCTCAGCTCCATTACACACTGTAGTTAACCAAAGCCTGAGCACCATCTGCATGGAGGACAGCCGCTGTCATCCCTCTACACAAAGATGGAGCAGTCCACTGACCCAGCCAATCATATGCACATCAGCCTAATTAACCTGATCTGCAAGGTCATAGAAGGCATTATCAAGGACCTTATACACAGCGACATCAGCAATCTGAAAGAGCTTGAGTCCACACAGTGTGGTATTGTCAAAGGGAGATCAGGCCTGCTAAACCTGGTTGACTTCTTTGAAGCAATCAGCTAACACAAGGACGAGGGGAAGACAATGCACACTGCCTACCTTCACCTAGCCAAAGCCTCTGACAATAATCCCCAGTCAGCCATGATACATAAGCCTACACAGCTAGGCATCAACCTGTATGTTACCAGATGGGTAGCTAACTGGCTGCATGATAGTACCCACTCGGTGAAAGTAGTGGAAGCCACCTCTAGTAGTAGACCCTTAAAGAGCGGTGAACCCCAAGGATCGGTCTGGGGGCCTCTACTGTATTATTTATACATTTCTGAGGTTCAAGACAAAACCAGTGGTCTGTGGCTGAACAGGTTTACAGATGACTGCGACCTGGCCACTGTCTTACATTCCCCTACTGATGTGAGCATCCTCCAAGAGGCCCTTACCCAAATTAATGACTGGTGCCTGAAGCATTGTCTCTAACTGAATGTTAGGAGATGCATCATTTTCCCTGTTGTGGTAGACACTAATTATGACAGTAATAACAATGTACTGAGCATGCAATCAGGTGGGAGGCAACTTGTGCATCAAGGTTAATAGGAACCTGACAGTTTACCACCACGTTGGCACCATTGTACGGAAGGCTGTCTACATGACCCACCTCACAAATAAGGGTATGTCATCCAGGAACCAGGAGGCCATAACATTCCTGTACTCCACCCTTATCAGACCCATTATCGAGTACAGTGGCTCCTTTGGCATGTACCTTGCCAAGCAAATGCACCAGCTGCAGGGACCACAGAGGTTCCTGCCCAGGAAAATTCAGGGTCTGCAACACCTATCCTATACAGATAGGATGAAAGCCCTGTCCCTCTTCTCAGTCTCATACAGACTGATCATAGCCGACCTATGTCTGGCATACAAGACCATTCCAAACCAGCCTTGATGGTGTTTCTGCATATCCATAAGACAAACCCCACTCATCCAACCGCATGCAAGGCCCTCACCTGGTCTGTGACATAACTAGTACTTGTTGGCGGGATAGATTGGTGTCCCAAACAATACACTGTCTGTAAAATACATTCTCTCCCCATGTCTAGCAGAGTACCTCTATAGCCCACTTGAAGAGGAAGCTGGATAACTGTATGGGAAACAGAAAAGACACCCCTGGGAACCCGCCTGTGTCCAAGCTGGACAGGGGAAACAGGTGCTGACTTTGAAGGTACCTATGCAAAAATCTGAACTAGGCTTATGAGGACATCTGGGCTAATAGCCTAGTATCATTCTATTAATATATGCACCTAGTACTTTACATGTTTCTTTTATGTATTGCAGACTGTCCTGCAATGTTGGCTGAAATGAATCCCTGTGAGTCTGAACTGTGTAGTACTGCATTGATAGAGTATTCTCTTGTTCCTGCATTAGTTATTATCACATATTGTTAAATGTTGTCATTGTGTCTGGTCTGTATAGCAGTAAGTCAGCTCTTACAGTACTCGCATATGCCCTTGGTGACACTGTATAGCTCACTCCAATAGCCTTGGTCTTGGTCACACTTATCATTTTGCTAATACGCCCATCACACAATAGGATTTGTCACCCTTTGTTGAGGTCCTTACAGTAGCTGTTAAAGAGATGATTGTGGCAGTCGGAACTACCTTAAAGTCTGGGCTGAAGGCCCCATAGCTAGCAAAGCTGTGCCAGACTTTACCAGGAGTGTGTGTGTGTGTGTGTGTGTGTGTGTGTGTGTGTGTGTGTGTGTGTGTGTGTGTGTGTGTGTGTGTGTGTGTGTGTGTGTGTGTGTTAACAGAGTGGAGCATGACTTGCCTGGCATGCAAGAGTGAGGTAACTCTTTTGGGGTATGTATGACACTGTGTAGAGGGTTGGCCTCATAGCCTATAGGTCTATGATAGATGTCTGATGGGCTGGTATGCCCTGGTAGGTAACTTGTGTGATGTTCCCAGCTGCTGCATGCACCATCTGATGTGAATGATGACTGGAGGATTATATACATTAATGGTCCTCATTGGGGGGAACATGAAACATCAGGATCAGGAGTGCAATGCATGCTGTAATGCCAGTATGGTGACACTACCCACCACATACTTTGCTGATAGATGGCAGGGGTGTGATGTGGGTGTTATTGGTGGATAGTGCTAGCAGACGTGGATGTGCTGGATCTGTACACCAATGTATGAGGTCCTGTGATGTTTCCCTGTTCATGTCTTTCAGGTGCCATGACAGCGATTATTACCCTTTTTGGAAGCTGAGACTGCAGCAATACTAGATGCTTTATGACTGCACCACACAGTGCTGGTCATCAGGAGCAGTCAGCAGTAGCAGTAACAGACCACCCTGTGGAATGACCTACTGGAAACCATCAACAATCTGGGTCATCATGGGCATACCTATGAGCAGGTCAGAAACAGGCAACTGACCATATTCACCATGCCCAGCAGAGGGCTGTAGCTGTGGCCAGGGACTGTGCAGCCACAGGTGAGGGTCCTGATATCCAGGCCCCACTGACACCTACAGAGGAGTTCCTCATCAACCTTGGGGCAGCCACCGCACCCCATGAAACCATCCACACCTCTATCCTGGGGGTGGGTGGCACCCAGACAACAGGTGAGGAGCACCCAGGTAAGGCCCCAGTGAATATTACTTCTAATCTGTATCATGCATACCGTTATCCTTGGAGTATCCAGCAACATATGTCAGTTCAAACTGCATTTGTGGGTGGGGTTTTGTAATGCATATAAGTGCACATCTGTAGTGAATGACAGCAAATCGTGTAGTATCAGAGCTCATGCTGTACATGTTCAGAAGTTCATCCTTTTCCTGTACCAATGCCACGTGTGAGTGTGCTGACAACACCTCTCCCCCACAACTACATATGTCCCTCTGGTCTGGCTGTGGAACAGCAGCTTGAAGCCAGTGAGTATGGAAATGTCTTGTTGTGGCTCACCAATACCCTAGGGATGTTAAGGGCATGAATTTTTCCATGCACACAACTGTCACTCTTAGCCATATTGCAATATTTGCATGTTCACTTGTGGTGGGGTTAACTGCAGTACATCACTGTGGTCATCACAGGGGCCTATTCATAGGAACTGTAACATATTGGCAAGTATGTTTCTGTAGGTGTTGCCCATGTGCTATAGAGGGGTAGATCCATATTGTGTACTTGGGTGCAGTGTGTGTTAGGTGAAAGTCCATCACATACTACCACTCCTCACATAACTCAGAGGGGTATATAAGTAGCAACATTACATGGACATACCTGCACTGCATGTTGTTGAGGGCCTGTCCAGAGTATGTATGCTGTGGTCTGATTGTGTGTCATGCATGTTATCATTCAGAGACTGTGTGGTCTGTATAATGCCTTTGTGCCACCTCAGCTGTATGTGTCTGTGTGCGTGTTTTGTGTGTGTACATGTGTGCTTGTGTGTGTCTGTGTGTATATGTGTGTGTGTGTGTGTGTGTGTGTGTGTGTGTGTGTGTGTGTGTGTGTGTGTGTGTGTGTGTGTGTGTGTGTGTGTGTGTGTGTGTGTGTGTGTGTGTGTGTGTGTGTGTGTGTGTGTGTGTGTGTGTGTGTGTGTGTGTGTGTGTGTGCACACGTGTGTATGTGTGTGTTTGTATGCATCAGGAAACATTATACTGCAGGGTATTAATTTACATATGTAGTCTTCCCCTCACAGGTGAACATGGGGTTTGGTGTCTCTCCCCCTCACAACCTGATGTCAGTGTCTTAGTGGACTCTGATGATGACGGTGGTCATAGTGAGGTACAGGTGGGGTTGTCAGGGGCTTAATCTGTGCCATTGGTTGGTATCCCACTTTCACACACAATGTCCTTGCATGCAATCAGTATGCCCACACATTCCCAGTCCCCAACAGCCACAGATAATGGACAGTTGGAGGGTGGTGGCATAAAACAGGCTAGTACGGTAACTTTGGCAAGTGTAGACACTATCCATATCCAGGGAGCAGGCAAGGTCCCACACAGGCAGATGGACAGGGGTGCTCAAAGGAGGACTGCTGCCCTTCAAGCCCCTGTAGCAAATGTCACAGCAGGTGTTACCAGGTGCATGATTTGGTCTATCATGGGGGCATAGGTGCATACTGAATACAACACCAGACAGATGCTCAGGGTCATGAATGCAGCATTTCCTGCCATGCATGACAACCTCCATGGCATTTGTGATGCCGTACGTCATTTTGCCAATGTAGTGGATAGATGGTGGGGTGAGACTTTGTCACTGCTTGACCATGCACTGTCTGTGCTTGAACATTTGGTAGGAGTAGGGCATCGATCAAGTGGATGTAGGTCAGCAACAAGATCAGCAAAGAGCCCATGTGGCCATGCACATTCACAATCCCATAATGGCAGTACCACCAGCACTACCGAAGGGAGGGCGCTGTCCACCCCACACCGGAACAGGCCATGGGCACGTGGTCCTGGCCAGTCCCATCAGGGACATGGATGCAGCAGACAGCAGTCACCATCAGGGAGTAGTACTGCATCTTGCATTGGGCCTGGTGGTGCCAGTGAGACTTCTGGCCAGAACCAGTTCCTGTGTCCCTAGTGGGAGACTGTGAACTGTACATCCTGCCATGTACATTCCATGGCTGTCCAACATAGCCCTGTGTAAGGCAATCATATGGCTTGATTGGGTGCATGCAAACACTCACACATCTCTATCACAGGCAGGTCAGCACTAGACACACACAGCTCCTCTGCACGGCCCAGTTGAGCACCACCCCTCCAGACAGACAGACAGACACACACACACACACACACACACACACACACACACACACACACACACACACATGATGTCAACCATATGGCCCAGCCTAGGCCTCTGGCAAACCCACACCACACCCTGTGCATGTGATGATACCTGTGCCACATCCCTGTAATCCATACCATCGATGCAGGGACATGCCAATATATGGGTCTGATGCACAGGGTGAATATAGTACAGTGTAGTAATGTAATGCTGTGTAAAGTGCTGTCTACTGGCAATAGTTATGGATACACATTGAAGTGTATGTACATTTTTAGCCATGATGCATTATTGCTGTTAGTACTGCTGACTGACTGTAGTCACACATACTATATCCTGTTTGTGTTCCAGGTGTCTGTATGCCTGCAGGCTGTGGGCCTGCTGACAGTAGCAGTGACGAGTATAGCAGAGTGGAAATACAGTGACCTTTTCATAGCCAAGGTACAGTTGTATATGTACATCTTTACCAGGTGTGTATGCATGCAACAGTGTGTGGGGAACAATTGGGGCAGACAGTGTGACCTTGCATGCATACCCCTTCACACAGCCAGCTAGCCTTCATATACGTCACCTGGAGTTCTGTAGTACCACAGGCTCATACATACAGAGGTGGTTACTTCAGTACTAGCATTAGGTCCCTCACAAGCTTAGCCATTACTTTAACCACAACAGATTCACCTATCAGCACCTGTTGCCCCTGCCATTTATTTTGCAAGTACTCAACCTTGATGCAGTTGATGAGGGTATGCATGGTGCTGTGTATGACAGGTTTGGGATATGTATTCGTGACATAGGTCAGCCTGTGTTAGTCTAACCTGACAGTCACCAGCATGTGTGTCTGCTATCTCATATGTAAGTCTGGCCTCTCGTGCTCGTAGTGCACACAGAGTCATAGTCCTACACATGGGCCAGTTGTTGAAGGGCTGAGCACAGCACCTACCTGCCCAGTCTTACAAATGATAGTGGTAGATACATAACACAAATACCACAGAGGTAATGTAGTGTTGCAGTGTCTGCCACTACTATTCAAGTGGGTGACAATTGCAGGGGCTGTTCGGATTGCCAATGGTGGGTTCAGAGGCCCTTAACATGGTAGAGCCATCTGACACACACACACACACACACACACACACACACACACACACACACACACACACACACACACACACACATACACTGCTGCATGGGGACATGCATTGAAACACACGTGCACATAGAGTTGACACTTCTCAGATTAGATGACCTACCCATCTATTTACGTACAATACACAGTGATACAACCCGCGGTGGTGGTGCTGCAGTAGCGTTATTACCTCACAGTAAGACGCTGTCCGGTTTGATTCTCATCTAGAGCATTTTATGCATGGAGACATGCGTGAATGGGCGGTAAGGGCATCAAAATACTTTAGCCTACAAACATACACACTTACAAATACCTTTACACACACATTTGCCAGAACTGAGAGTAGAACCCCTGCCTACATAGTTATTTGTATAATACTGTTACATAGTTATTGCATGCACCACAGAGCCTATAAGGCTAAAGGCTATCCAAAGGTACTTCTAAGGAGAATGACATTAGCAGGACTGCTAAAGTAGGGCACTAGCAAATGTACTGGTTAGGAAAGTCCTCAAAATATGTTATCCTACAAACATACGCACTTATAAATGCTTATACACATAAACACACACACACACACACTTGCAGGAACTGAGAATAGAACCCTTGCCTATCTAGTTATTTGTATTATATTGTTGCATAGTTTTTGCATGCGCTGCAGAGCTTACAGGGTTGAGAGCTCTCCACAGGTACTTCTAAGAGGAATGACATCAGCGGGACTGGTAAAGTTGGGCATGGGGAAGTGCTGTGGGTGGGAAAGTCCTCAAAATATTTTATCCTACAGCCATACACACTCTTACACAAACACATTTACCACAACTGAGAATAGAACCCCATGCTTATCTAGTTATTTGTACTACACTGTTACATAGTTAGTGCACTCACCGCAGAGATTATAGGGTTGAGAGCTGTCCAAAGATAGTTCTAAGGGAAATGACATCAGCAGGACTGCTAAACTAGGGCATTGGGAAGTGTTGTGGGTGGGAAAGTCTTCAAAATACTTTATCCTACAAACATATACACACACATTTGCTGGAACTGAGAATAGAACCACTGCCTATCTTGTTATTTATATTATATTGTTATGTAGTTTTTGCATATGTCTGAGGGCTTTCCAAAGGTACTTCTAAGGGAAATGACAACAGCAGGACTGCTAAAGTAAGGCCCTGGGAAGTGCTGTGGGTGGGAAAGTCCTCAAATTACTTTATCCAATAAACATACACATTTACAAACACTTTTACACATGCATTTGTGGGAACTGAGAATAGAACCTCTGCCTATCAAGTTATTTATACTATACTGTTACGTAGTTATTGCATGTGCCATAGAGCTTATAGGGTTGAGGGCTATCCAAAGGTACTTCTAAGGTGAATTACATAGGCAGGACTGCTAACGTAGGGGACTGGCAAGTGTACGGGGTGGTAATGGCCTAAAACTGTTTCACCTACACACACACACACACACACACACACACACACACACACACACACACACACACACACACACACACACACAGGCAGGTGATGTGATATTACAACCCCCACCTCAGTACTATTACACAATAGAGCTCACCTTCATGCTGGCACATGCAACTAGTTACAACTCGTATGCCACTGTCCTCAGCAGGACATCATTCTATGCCATTCAGAGTACCCTGTGTATGACTCACTCTGTGTGTGTGTCTCCCTGTGTGTGTGTGTGTGTCTCTCTCTCCATCACTGTCTGTCTCTCTTTTCCCCATGTCTATGTGTGTGTATGTTTGACATAGTGCAATCTATTGCCCATATATATGTCTATGTATCACACACAGCAGATGCAAAAATATCACATATGGGCCACCTACAGCTAGCTGAGGGTACTCCTGTCTGATGGGTGTGTGTGTAGAGACAGTTAAGGTGTACAGAGCTGTCTGTATGCAAAGACATATATGCACAATACAGTTGTATAGTCTGATGTGGGTTCCAACGTGGGCTGTAGTTCAAGTGTAGGAGCATGCCCAGTATGAGTGGGACTCCATTCCAGAGATAGTTGTACTCTGGTCTGGGGTTTTGTGGCTATAGCCATATCTCTTAAAAGTAAACAGAAAGTTGCTAGAGTTACAGGGTTTGTTTTAGCAGACATGTTCTGACATATCTGATGTCTGACACTGAAATGTATTGTGTCATTACCTAGTGACAGAAATCCTCAGATCATCACAGTGATTTACCGGAGAAATACAAGATGTATGATGCACAGACCAATATTATGAGCCAAACTATAGACATTCTTGCCCAATCCGGCCAGTTGAAAGGCTACAGCGGATTGACTGATGAAGCTGTGTAAACACCTTGGTGATATACTGGCCGAAGATCACCTGCTTGTGTGGTATTCTTCTTACCTGAAAAGTCATCATACCTCTCAACTGTACAGTTTTTTTGCAGATTGTCCAGATTTTTTTTAAGTTTTGTCCATTTTACATAAACTTGTGTTTTTCTAGAAAGTTAGTCGCAAATAAAGACTGAAGTTAGAAAATAATGACAGACATTTGTGTTTCAGACTTCATAACCTTCAGTCAATTCCTGCTAATGCAAAGTCCATTATTCTACCAACTTTCTCAGTGTATAAGAGCAATATTTAAAACACGTGCTTATCATTCGGCCTTTATCTCACTTTTATTTAAGACCTTGTCCTGATATCTTGCTGTTAGAGGTTGAGAGGTATGGTTGTGAGTATAGAGTGCATTCTACTGAGCAGAGATGTCCATTATATGTGTGGTATATTCCACATAGCACTGTGATTTCCAGGTACATCAGTGGCAGAGCAGTACAGATTAATGTGGTGAATCACTGACAGACAGTTGTGTATAGGCTGATAGGTTGATATGAGGTTCATAGGTTCATACATTCATAGGTAGGTACTAGGCTATTGGCCCAAGGGCCTATACAAGCCCAACCAAAAAGGTACCCTGGCTTTTGCCACCCAAGAAAATTATTTTCCTATGCCACTGTCGAGCAGAGCCACAGAAGTGATCCCCAGGGTGAACTTACTATTTCCCATCCAATCATCAAGATTTTTCTTGAAGATTACTAATGAGGAGCTTTGTTTGATATAGATAGGTAGTTTATTCTGGAGTATGGGAAGTCTCTGGGACAAGAATCTATCCCTCTGGCATGTTCTGTTTATTGTGGTGACAAGGTTTAGGTCCCTAGAGCGTGTTGCTCGGAGGGATTGGGACATCTTTAAGTGGAGCATGTCCAACAGCTCTGGGTTTGACATAGCTTTGTATATTAGGCAGAGATCATCTCTGAGTAGGTGATATGCGAAGGAGAAAAGCTAGAGTTTTTTGAGACGGTCTGCGTAGGGCATCTCTTTGAGGCCAGTAATCCTCTTTGTGAGGTATTTCTGTGGCCTTTCCAGTTGTTGTAGATGTCTTGTGAGGTACATACCAAAAGGGGCGTTGTTCTCTATAATGAGTCTAATGAGCGATGAGTAGAGGGGAACAATGACCTCTTTTTTTCTGGATGAGAAACCTTTTGTAATGAGGTGTGTCACACAGAAGGATTTTCTGACTACTCTGACGATGTGATTATCAAAGAAGAGACTACTGTCCACCTGTGTCCCAAGGTCTCTTATTACACTTTCCGTGTTAAGTATACTACCGCCTATGTTGTAGTTCATGGGTACAGAGTTTTTACCAAAGGGGATGACAATGCACATTTTGGCATTGAGCTTGAGGCCATGGCTTTGACACCAGGCATCTGTCTCAGTGAGGCCCTTTTGTAGGATGTCCACATCATTAGGAGTTTCTATTATGGCTCCTACTTTGCAGTCATCTGCGAACTTCATTAGCCAAAGACCTTCTGTGTTAGCCTGTACTTCAGAGAAGTAGATACCAAACAGGAGAGGACCCAGGACTGAACCCTATGGTACTCCACTTGTCACTGGTCTGAAGTCGGATTTGGAGTCTGCTACTTTCACAGTGTGGGTTCTGTCAGCGAGCCAGTTAGCAACCCATCTTGTGACATAGGGATTTATACCTAGTGTAGTGAATTTATCTATAATTCCAGAGTGGGGGATGGTGTCAAAAGCCTTGCTAAGCTCTAGATAGGCTGTGTGAACCACCTTACCCTCGTCTATGGCTTTGGTGACTGCTTCAAAGAAGTCTATCAGGTTTAGGAGACATGGTCTGCCTTTTACAAACCCAAACTGGGTGGAATCCAGAGTTTGGAGATTACCAATGTCTCTGTTTATAAGTTTCATGATGATACGTTCCATGGCCTTGCAGACTAATAGGCTGGTTAATAGGCTATTAGCCCTGAAGCCCTTATAACCCTCACAGATGAGAGTGTAGCCCATGTTAAGACATGTCAGAACCCAAGGCCCTTGTCCAGCAGTGACGCAGGTGGAATCACAGGACTGTATTTTCTTTTTTCCATGCACATATACAGGGAGCACTTCACTAGGGGTATTGAGGCACTTGGCTTGATGTAGACAGGGAGTGTATTCCACAGATGAAAGAGTGTGTGGGACACGTATCTGTCACACCAACAAGCTGTAGTGATATCACAGACCAGGTTTATGCTATGTCTACAGGTTGATAAAGTGGGTCTTGACTTCCAGATGTGCAACAGTCCCATAAAGGCAGGGTCTGGATTGCTTTGTATGCCAGAGATGGGTCACCTCTGTGAAGTCTGTATGGAACAGAGTAGAGGGACGGTGCTGTTAGCCTGTCTGTGTAGCATAGTTTTTTGGGGTCTTGAATTCTCCCTGTGAGGAACCTCTGTGGTCTCTCCAGCTGCTGCATGTGCTTTGTTTGATACATGCCGAAGGGGGCATTGAGCAAAATAGTTGGCCTCATAAGGTTAGCATACATGGATCTTATGAACTCTTTGTCTCTGGATGAGATACCGTTACATTTGAGTTGTCTCATCTATGAAGCTTTCTGTACAATGGGAGCAACATGGTGCTCAGACTTCAGGTTGCTATCAACCTGCCAAATGCCTCACTACTGATTGTGTATGTAGGACATTGTTAATGTGATACCATGTGGGGACATCAGTCTCCCCAAAGGGGATGATGATGCATCTGCAGGCATTCAGCTTGAGGCCATGTCTCTGGCATCAGGCATTTGTTTTGATGAGACACTCTTGTAGGACATCCACATCACTTTGGGTAATGAGGACTGTTCTCAACTTGCAGTCATCTGACAACTTGGTCAGCCATAGGCCAGTGTTTTTGGCCTGCACCTCAGGGAAGTATATCCCATATACCAGAGGCCCCAAGACTGATCCCTGGGGTATGCCACTCATTACGGGTGTATTGTTTGAGTTGGCTACCCCTATTATGATTATGTGGGTTCTATCAATGAACCAGTTTGATACCCATCTGGTAATATATGGATTGCTGCCTAGTTGACAGAATTCATGTACTATGGGCAAGTGAGGAATAGTGTGTAAGGCTTTGTCCAGGTCAAGTTGTTTGGAGTCCACCATCTTTCCCTCATCCATGCCTTTGTTGGCTGCCTCAGGGATGTCATCCAGAGTTCACTGACATACCTCCCTGTTAGTGTGATCCATGATAATTCATTACATGGCCTTGCATATCAGGCTAGTTAGGCTGATGGGTCTTTCATTTCCTGGATCGGTTAACACTCCACCTTGGTGTAAAGGGATGACAGTGGCTGTCTGCCACTCGGCTGTTGCATAAACAGTACTCAAGCTTTGGGTATCTAGGGTGTGTAATGATGCTGCCAGTTCATGCTGGGCTCATGTAGGTTGCAGCCTGGGATGTATTCAGGTCCCATGGAGGCTGTCTTCTTGATTTTGAGAGGGCAGTGATCCTCTGTTCCCTAGTGATAAGGGTTGTGTGTTCAGGTACTGGGGATGTCCTGCTTTCCTAATAGGGGGTCAGAGGGGAGACATTTCCATTGAATCTATCAGCCAGTGGATTTGCTGTATAATACAGCATTTGTGCATCTGGTCTCCTTGACCACCAGTTCTGCACAGATCTGGGAGCTTCCTTTGGGAATGCAGACATATGTGAGGAAGGCCTTATGATTGTCTGTCTTAGATGTGGGCAATTTGGACTTGGAGTTGCCTTTAGTGGATTTCACTGCTGCTCTTATTTGTTTGTTCAGGCTAAGGGGTGAGTACTTCCAATTGTGCACCTGCTCCTTCTCAGTCTTGAACAGCAATGTTATCCTTTTGTTATATAGTTCCTTTATCGCAGATGTTTGTGGACAGGTTTACTCTTCCTTGCAGATGGTGATGTCCTGTCAGGTATTCCTGATTCTGTGCATCTCTGTCTATATGCTGGCATACTAGTTTTGTGTAAATTTGGAAGTTAGTACCTGTTTCTCTAGTGAGTGGCTGTTCAGCTGTTTATACCATCCCTCTGGTGGTTGTGATCAGCTTGTTGGACATTTTCCTTTTACCAAGGCTAGAGGACAGCCAGGAGAGATGGTGATATGACATGTAACTGCTTTTTTGTCAGATCTTAAAAGGGAGGATGATACCATAGGGGTATTGCAGTGGTTGATCATGTTGGTTACTGCCAAGTCTGATATAGGTATCACATCTTGTGGGGGTATCAGTTGGCTGTCCTAAGGATGTAGCATTGATAAAATGGGGGCATCTTTGTGCATTTCTGTTCTGGTATGGTTGGATTTCCAATCAATGTTTGGGTAATATAAGTCAGCCAGGATAAGGGTGATGGGTGGAATCTTAATAGATTTAAAGAGGACCAGATATGTGGGGTGGATGTCCTAAGTCAGGTATGTTGGCCTGTAGCTACTTATAGTTTGCATACGGGTCTTGGCAACCGTTGACTGCACTTGGAGTGTCTCGTGTGTGTTAGACTGTTTGACCAGCCTGGAGGTGTGTGTCTGTCTAATATATATATATATATGTATACTCCATCTCCTTTGGCTTTGCTGTCCACATTTTGGGGTCTGGCTGTGAGATAGGATGAATGATCAGGTAAGAATGGGTTTCTCTCCATGGCTGTGGGCCAGGTTTCTTTGAGTGCATAAATGTCACCATCTTCCAGTGTTACAACTACTTGCAATGGGTGCATTTTCCTGTTTAGACTCCTAGCGTTTAGTGGCATGGCCTTTAATTTGCATTTTCTTGTTTGTTTTATGTTGGTAGTATGGACCCCATGACTTTCCCTACTAAGGCACTATGGGGGAAGCAAGGTCCTTTGTCAGAGGCCTGAAGACCAAGTGAGACAGATGCAGGCCATCTCTAGCAAAGCAGCGTGGTCTGTTGATCATATGTTCCCAGGATGCCAGGCAGTGGATACCCCTGGGATGACACCAGTAAGTTAGCCAAGTGTTAGTGACAATCATTTTCTGTTTGTATTGAGACATCATTCTGGATGATGGCAGAATGCTGCTTAAGGCTAGGGACATACCTGAATGGGACACATATTCAGCAAGCTCAGTCATGGCTGTCTTCCTATAGACCAGGGAGGTACATCTGATATCATTCACACCACCATGGACCAGGCCGGAGTGATACCTGTACCTGTTGTGGGGTGACCTGAGTGCATGTGTGATATGGCAGATTATGGCACCTGACAAACAGGTGACCATGACTTTCCTTATCCTGCCTGGTGAGAGGCACATTTGTGTGTCTCCCAGTGGAGTCTTCTATAAGTAATATGTTGGGTGTATGGTAAGGCCTTAGTGTTTGCAAGACCCTGGTGTGTGGACTATGCATGGTCTGTGGTGTGTAGGTTTGTGGAGTTCTCATGTGTTTTTGCCTCTGAGGTGTCCTTTGTTTGGGTTTTTGTTTTGTTGCAGACCTCCACTTACGTTGGTTTCTGTTGTGTATTTGCAGGTGATGTTTACTGACTCCTTACACTACAGAAAACCTAAGTAACTGCACAATTTGTTCAGGTATGCACATTCTCCATTTGTCTGGCCAGTGGTTCCCCTTCCCCTTATGTGTGTCTCTTTGTCCTTCTGTTGTCCAGTCGCAGGCTTTGTCCACTGTGGCTGCCTTTATGTATTTGTAGTTCTGGTGTGAGTGGGGTAAACACTGTAACATTGCACACAGGGTTAATGACTTCACACCTCTGAGTGTACCTATTTAGCAAGTTGTCCATCATTGCACCACTACATCTGCTGTGGTCCTCAGACGGTTTATGTTACTATGTTATTATGAGGCTACATGTTGGCCTAGCTGCCAAACCATCACAGACTGACATCTGGACAGGCCCATTTATGATAGTCAGACAAAGGCCCACACATGGGGACAGGGTGTTAATACTGTTCTGCCTAACATAGACAGTTGGGAGACCAGATGGGTATTTGCTAGCTTTCTCTTATGGGTATGAAGTCTGCTTCTCCACTGTCTGACATTGATGTTTTGACATGACCCTTTCTTGTTTTGCAAGACAAATGCAATGTTAGGACAAGCAGAACAGATATACAAGGCATACTTGTGCTCCTTCTGTGAGAACTTGCCATTCTATGGGTATGGATATTGGCCAGCGACATGTTGACAGTGCTGACACAGTAAGGTGGCAGCCTTTTATAACCTGGCAGTACACTGACTTTCAGGTACCTGCTGTCCTACTAGGCACCATACCTCTCAACTTCTTAGAACCAGACATCTGGACAAAGCCATAAGTAATTGGGCCACAAAGACCTACATATAGGGACCATTGTTAACTACTGGCCTTACAAACCTAAAAAGGTGATACAATAACAGGTTTTGCATTATCATGCATTTTTCTAAAGGGTATGAAGTCTGAAACTATAATCTGTCATTACTTTCTGACTTTAGTCTTTCTTGATTTGCCAGTGATTTGCCAGAAAACCACAATTTCATGATAAACAGACCAAAAATATGATGCAAACCTATGTACATTCTGCAAAAAGTTTGTACAGTTGGGAGGTATGCTAGCCACTGTGTAGGTTACTCCAAGCTGTGTACTGTCCATATGTGTGCTCCCCCTGTCCCTGACATGTCCATCTTTCCTGCAGTAACAGATATTGATGTCTGTACAGTGTGTACAGCTCCTGCCGTGGGTGTAGTTGACATGCATAATAGTTGGCACTGCAGTTCTTGGAACATGGACTCTGTCAACCACAGTATATACCTAGGCCACTAAGACATGACAGTCAGGAGTAAGTGCTGGCCACATCCTGACAGCATTAACCATATATATACATAGCTTATTGATCCCTGCATATTGTGGACATGCAACAAGTTATGAAGTTGATTGGAACAGCCCTGGGAATGTGTGCCCTGCTGCTAATACCCTACAAACATTAATGTTAATGCATTTCTATGGGAACATGGGTGTTTTGGGGGGCACACCTGTCAACTGTACACATTTGCACAGACTGTGCTGATGTTGGCTTTGCATTTTGGTTCCATTTATCATAGTATTGTGCTTGTCTTGGAGAATACAGGTGTATAACTAAAGACCACAGGTTAGACATTTGGGTTTCAGACTTCTTACCCTTCAGATAAAAAAACACAAACCAGTGACCTCCAAAAATCGTTTATTGCTCCTGACGTCTTGGCTACAAGCCTTCAAGGAAGATAAAAACATGAGCAACCTCCCATGTATATATATTATAACTAATCATTCAATAACACAATTAATGAAACAATTAAAACTTCAATCAACATACTAAAACCCTTAAAGCAAAAGAATTTCATTTCAGAACAAAATGTTCCAGTTTAGCTCTGAATTCATACCTTTAGGACTTAAAGTGTCAAATTTAAGTATATAACGAGCTTCTTTATGATGCAACTTACTTTTTATACATAAATCTAAGGGAACCTTATCAATTATTTCCAGAATTGTACCCTGTAAACCTGTTACAGAACTTTGATGTGCATTCTGAAAATGTACTGCCACTGAACTGGATTCTTTGACATCAATTATGTCCCTAATATGTTCCAACAGTCTTACTTTAAAAGCTCTCTTTAATTGTCCAATATAAAACTTGTCACAAGGGCATTTCAAAGCATAGATAATACCTTCCGTATTACATTTATAACTACCCTTAACATTAAATCTCCTTCCATTGATGTATTCAAAACTATTAGTAACACAGTGAAAATCATTTAGTTATTAGTTATAATATATATACATGGGAGATTGCTCATGTTTTTATCTTCCTTGAAGGCTTGTAGCCGAGACATCAGGAGCAATAAACAATTTTTGGAGGTCACTAGTTTGTTTTTTTTATCTATTTTGTGTTTTCTTATTGTAGTGGTTTCGGATCTTTTTTCTTCCCCTTCAGAGCCTTAATGCAACTGCAAGACCTGCTGTGATATCACTGTGTAAGTCTGTAGGGGAATATTTCATCATTGTCACCATTTGTGGGCCTTTGTCAGACATTTCCTCATGATTTTCTATGGCTGACTTGCTGGGTGAGACTGAGGGGTGAGTATGGGACCCCCACATTGACATCTATGCATGTGACCCATGACCCCCCCAGTTAGTTAGCCCCTCACATATACTGCAGTGAGATTTGTCATCTAGGGGACTATTGCATACTCTGGGGAAGCCAGTATTGGGCAGACATTTCCTGTTGTCCCACATACCTGTTGGTTGTCTGCTGCTACCAGGATAGCAGCAGACTACTGACAGGTATGTAGGACATTTCCTGTTGTCCCACATACCTGTCGGTTGTCCTGTCTGCTGCTATCCCGGTAGACCACTCCATTCCCTTGTATGCATGCAGCGATACCATAGCTATGCTACCACAACGTACTACTCCACTCATTTATTGTTAAGAAGACTGACTTACCTTGTGCCTGCGGCAGTTGTGAGGATGGTGCTTGAGGGCTGACTCAGTACACATCCTATACATGGTAAGGTACAGGTAGTGTGATGTGTGTGCCATCCATTTTACTGTGTGTGTGAATCAGAGAGAGGTGTCAGTCCCTGGGTCCCTACAGTGTCAGTGTGTGTGCTATGCGTTGCCTCTTTGCCAAGGCCTGGGCATATTGGGCATGCCTCCATCTGCCTACAGCAGCAGGCTCAGAAGGTTTCTCCTCCAAGTCCACCTGTGCCTGTGGGGACCTTGGCAATAGTGGGGGGCTGTGTGGCATTTCCCTGTGATGTTCCTGTCACAGCTGTTTCTGCAGGATCATATTGTCTAGCATGGCACATACTATGAACATGTGTGCATATGTGGCTGGAGAATACTGCAGGGCTCCACCAGATATGTCAAAGCAGCAGAACCATGACTTGAGCATCCTAAATACATGCTCTACAATGTTTCTGGTTTGTGCGTGTGCCTCATTATGGCATTCTTCAGTGGGTGTGTGTGCATTTCTGATGGGTATCATCATCCATGGCTCCAGTGCATAGCCACCAGACTGCCATACAGGATGTTCCCCCTGGTAAATGCACAACCAATTAAAAGCAATTAAGCATTTAAAAATTTTTAATGCTTAATTGCTTTTAAATGGATGTTTGTATAAATATCTGATGAATATCAGCTTTGTATCATTGCATGAGGAAGCAGATTCTATCTGTGAAAGTACTTTTGTACTTGCTTGCTGATTTTAGCTTAGCTATTAAACTTTATTTGACTCTGTTCTTGTTGCCTGGAGTTGATATGTTTGCTATTTATTAGACCCTAGTTACAGCACTACTCTGGAGTCTATGTCCTTAGCTACTGCTGTTACCTGTTATTGTTATGAGTCTGCCTGCTGCCCCTTATAATGGAAAAATTCATCCTTCCCATAAAATTGTCCTTTTTACATTTTTTTTACTTTCTGCACAATCTCGTTTGCGTGCCGCTGCACTCCGTTTAAATGGCCAAAATTGGCCAAAAAAAAAAAACTATGATTTTTATAATTTTGAAACAGTTTTGCATGCCAATGGCCATATTTTTGGCCATTTGGCATGCCTAATAGTCATAAGACATGCTTTACTTTGAGTTGTCATGCCCCCATTTTGATTTTTGCAGAAATGTACACGGTTAGTAACCAAATACATTTCTGCAGTGGACACGGCTCTAACACAGATGCCTGTCTCCTTGCTGAATCACTAATTCACCTCATTTGCATGGTTTTCATCAGCAAATGAGGTGATTAGCATTATTCTGTGGTGTCCATGTTAGAATAGTGCTGGCAGGCTCGTCCACGCCCCCAGCCTTGTTTACTGGATTGCTCGGCAGCCATATTCCATGCTAGGGCTGCTACACTATTCATACACAGAGAATCACTCCATGTATGCTTTTTTGAATCCTGGGGATGGACTTTTTATTTCAGTCCGGCTGCCAGCAAATTATTTTATACATGCTCTAAGTTGTTTTAATGGCTCATGGAGCACCTTTTTAGGCTTTTATTGAATTTAAAATATTTTATTATTTGCGTTTAATTTCAGCTAAATAAATGAGGTAGTATAATTTCTAATGTGTGTGTTACTGTTGTAGTTGTATCTTTCGGCTTTTCCCGGTTAGGGGGTCACCACAGCGGAAGTCAGGTCCGCTAATGATTGGCAGTAGATTTTTATGTACCGAGTTGCCAGCCCTGATGCACAACCTTCAACGAAGGTACCCCATTCACGCATGTTTCCACACAGAAGACGCTTTAGCTGAGAATCGAACAGGACAACGTCTTACTGTGAGGTGACAACGCTACCGCAGCACCACCACCGCAAATTATTTTATACATGTTCTAAGTTGTTTTAATGGCTCATGGAGCACCTTTTTAGGCTTTTATTGAATTTAAAATATTTTATTATTTGCATTTAATTTCAGCTAAGTAAATGAGGTAGTATAATTTCTAATGTGTGTGTTAATAACATTTTTAATTTACTCTGTTTAATTATTACTTATGTAATCTTTTTCATATTTCAGTGTTGTTTTTACAGTGCCCAGGGTATAAACATTTAAATGTTTGAACAACATCTCTATACATTCTTTAACAGCTTGTCACATGGAACAAAGTACTTGAATACAAATATTGCTTCATACTTGTGAAAACACACAGACGAGGCAGGGACTGCTGATTCTTGGGGTGAATATGTAAAGTCACTCTCTTAAAGCTTTACATTCTAAAGCCATTACATATTGACTGCACCTTCAAGGTAAATAAAAAGTGTACAAAGCATACTTATTCAGTTTTCTTAAAATATAATGTGTTGAATAGTATATTTATTTTCCTCAATGCTTCGGTGGACAGCTGAGTACATTCAGACCAACAATGAAATCTGCCATCTCAGATGTACATTTGAAAACAGACTAAAACTAAACTTCTGCTTGAAGAAAAAAATAAAGTTTCAGATTCAGAAATGTTGCTTAATAAAAAGTATCACGTATGGTGTAGTATAATAAAATATTTTCCACTTTGACACTTGGTATTACCATAGAACTATGTTTGAGGTTTGTGTGTTTCCCCATTTAGTAGACTAAGAAGCAGCACAACAGTATGCCACTAGGAAAAGAAATAGCAAGGTGCTTGTGTTAAGATTTTTGTCTTACCACTCCTAGGTAGTCTTTGTTGAGTTTGTAGGGTTTGCATGTTTTCTCCCTGTCAGCATAGGTTTTCTTCAGGTACTTTGATTTTCTCCCATTTTCCAAATATATGCTGGTTGACTGACTGCTCTAAAACAGTGTTCCTATCATGTATTTATCCTTTCCCTTGTGCCCAGGATCATTGCTGCTATCATGTATTTATCCTTTCCCTCGTGCCCAGGATCATTGCTCCTATCATGTATTTATCCTTTTCCCTTGTGCCCAGGATCATTGCTCCTATCATGTATTTATCCTTTACCTTGTATCCCGGATCATTGCTCCTATCATGTATTTATCCTTTCCCTTGTGCCCAGGATCATAAGTGAAAAAAGGTTCGGAGGACTAGTTTGCTTAGCTTGTTAACATTCATAGGACTGCTTGACTGTGCAAATCACTGCCACTGGACATGTTAATTAACACAGCCATATGCTTCTTTTCACCCATTTCTTTCAAGGAGTGAGATCATGTAAAAAGTAAGTGCCTGGGACTTTAGCGGACAGGTAGTATTAGGGTACGTGCATGTGTGTATTTGTGTGGCTACATGTGAGTATATGTAGAGGTGCGAGTGGTCTTAGATCAGTGATTGTGTGGGTGTATGTGTGAGTGAGAGCAGTTGGGTGAGGGAGCATGTGCTTGATGTTTCAGTGAATATCTGTTTGTGTGTGGGTGTGTGTGGATTCCATAGTTCCCAACTCCCCTTAGGTTAATAAGCATTGGCTGTAATAAGGGGGGGAGACACTAGACACCAAGAATGCTTTATAAATATTACTTTAAATTACTTAAGATGCTAATAGAACAAACAATTTTGTAGGTTCATAGATTAGTACTAGACTACCTACCCTGCACCTTGTATCTGTAAGGTAAACACCTAAACCATAACTAATTACCAAGCTAACAATCTCAGGGGGCTTTTGTAAGCCCAGCCATGCCTCAGAAAGGTGAAAACATATGAACCATTATGACCATTATGCCTGTAAATAAAGAATAAGATGCATGAAACTCTAATGTGCTCAGAGGCAATCTGTGCCTGACATATAAAGCCATGTCCAACCTGGAATTAATGGACATGCTGCACCTCAGAAAATCCAAATCCCATCGAGCTACGAGCTCGAGAGACTTGAACCTCAGCACTGAAATAAATAGGACATGCTGGAGGGACAGATTCATAACCCAGAGGCTCCCTTCACTCTGGAATAAAATCCCAGTCCAGGTTAGGCAGAGTCCCTCATTGACTCTCTTCAAGAGGAATTTTGATAAGTGGATGGGAGATGGTAGGTTTACCCCGGGTATCACTTCTGTGTCACTGTTAGACAAAGGCACAGTATACTAACCTCGAAAAAGGGCATAGCAAAATTCATTTAAAATGGGTAGTGAAAGCCAAACACACTCTGGCTAGGCTTATAAATGCCCTAGGGCAGATAGCTTAGTATGAACTTATGAACCTACAAAAGAAGGGTCTATTTCAAATTTCTCAGTGATTATGGGCATTTGCTCCTCCTTGTTTTGTTCCTGGTTCCTGTGCTAACAGGTTGAGAGCTATGACTAAGGTTCATTTTGAGTAGTTTGTTAAGGGCAAAGTGATTAATCCTGCAACAATAACTTCCTCTGCATTGTTGTGGCTACTTTTTACCACTTTTGGTGATTACAAATGGTTACCATGAAGTTGTTTTCTATTGAGAGGGCATTTGGTGCATGACAACAGATAGGATAATCACAACCAAGAGATCAATGGTGTGGCTTGAATAAGGTTTATGGGGGGGGGGGGGGGGGTCATCAGCAGAGTGTCTGAAAGCTGCAAGTTGAAATACATCTGTAGTGATTTTTTGTTGTCAGTTTTTCTGCATGAATCCAAATAGATGTGAGGACAGTTCAAACCACCTACAGCATCATGCACTTGTATATTTTTTTTACTTAGTTTTTACTGAGGTTAACAGGGAGATGATGTGCCTACAGTTGACACAGACTACTGTGACTGCTGTTTCTGTTCTATAGAAGCAAATGAAGTAGATTCCTGTGGCTCTTATTTCACCAGTGTTGGCAACCACGCATGAGAGGCAATTGCTATAACTGGCCATATGCATGAGGGCAGGTTGTGAATAAAAGCAAAGAGCAATTACATGAGTTATGCAAAGCAGTCACTGACATGGCTAGTTTGGGGGAGAGGGAGTGCGGGCAATGGTTAATGTAGCAAAGAGGGAGACAATCTGTGGATTCAACTAATTTGGCTCCCCTTCCTCACAAATAGTCTGAACACAGAGTATACATAGGAGTCATGCCAAATCGCTACAAATAACCAATGCCAGGAGTACATGTTTAAGAATGAGAGTTTGAAATAAATTGTTGCCCCACTTTTTTTTTTTTTTTTACCACACAATCAGACATCAGAAGTGTACATAGAAAATGGATGTCTTTATCGAGAATGGGTGAGAAGACATACTGCATGTGAAAATCTACAGTCATTTCTTGAAAACTATCAAATAAAAATATGGCTTTCGGGGTCAGTGAATATGTCTAAGAGCAAAAAGCTGAAATATAGTACTGTATCCATTATGTGTTTTTTGTTTCTTCTCATTGAGACATTAGAAGTATACAGAATGTGGGTGTCATCTTTTGGGGACATACGAGAGGAGGCTAGAATCTATTAAAGAGCAATATGGTCTTAAGATTTATGCTATTCATTCAAAGTGAAAGGTACTATAACTTCTCAGCAGGGGCACATTCTGCTGGGACATGTATGTATGTATATGTGGATTTTGTACTAAAGTACCTTATTAGACACCCATAACTTTTTATTGTGAATTTTCTTCAGGGAACTGTAATATGGCCTCTTAAACACATCTAGTAAATCCAGCATTTTGGAGTGCTTTTGTTGTCACAGTCTGACAATATGCCTAGTTTCCACCTTGTGCTTTGCACAAAAGGCTGGGGACAGGTGATTTATGAAAGTAAACAGCTGTTAAAGGATCACTTCTGATATATGGTTTGTTGAGGGGACAGGATTTGTCAAAGTGCCATATAGCCATTATATTTTTGTGATTCCTTTGCAGTCAGAGGTAGCATACCATATTGGAAGTTAGACCTTCCATTGAGATAGCGAATATTTTGCACCAAATCCATAAAAGAATCCTATTTTTTTAATTTTGAACTGCCTTTGTGGAACTGACATACTGCCTCTTATATAGAGCTCTGAGCCCAGGTTTTCAGAGGCATTTTATTGTCACCATTTGGCACAATACTTGGTGTCCACCAGGGTGCTATTTGACCTCCAGACAAAAGAGACATATGGCCTCTTACATACAGCTAGTAAAGCCAGTGTTTCAGAGAGCTTGAGTGGTCACAATCCAGCACTTAACTTGATTTCCACCCAGGGACTATTTCATCTCTGCACAAAATGTTGGGGCAGGCAATATATGAAAACAAATAGCAGTTTCAAGATGCCTTCTGACTGATTATTGCTCTGTTTTTTTGGGGGGGTAGGATCTGTCAAAGCGCAATAAGACTATTATATTTATGCGATTCCTAAACAGTCAGAGATAGTGAATCTTCTGAAAAGTGGTTTAGTCCACTGGGACAGCATGTCTTATGATAGTATGGTAGTATATGCCGATATAACTATCTGTATATATATATATATATATATATATATATATATATATATATATATATATATATATATATATATATATATATATATATATATTTTCCCTATTTTGTCCCTGTTGCACTCCCTCCAGCCTTCAGCAGCTTCTGGCACCTCTGTTGAACCTAGATATGGAGGTTTATGGTGCTCCAGGTGTGGTTTGGAAAATGAATTTAGGTATAAGGAATGCAAGTATGCTTTCACCATTTTGCTGCAGCACTGACACGTAGATTTCATTTTTTTTAAATCAAGCTTCTCTAGGATTAATTAGGCTCATAGGTTCACAGGTATTTACTAGGCTAATGACCACAGGGGCGTACTTTTGCCTAGCATGCATCCCAAATTTCTGACAAGTTCTGGTAACTATTAGAGACACAGGTGCCAAACCAGGGATGAATGTCATCTGCCCCATCCAGCTGTCCAAGTTACACTTGAGTTGGATTAGGGAGGTGCAACACAAGGCTCACAAAGCCAGTGTGCCAAACAGTCACAGCCCTTAAGGCTAAACAACACACCTGATACACTTGTAATAGGTGACTCTATCGTCAGGCACACTGACGTCCCGCTCACCAGGCTGAACAAGGAGAAGGTCACGGTAAGCTGCCTGTCGGGCGCTAGGATTCAACACATAACACAAGCACTCAGGTCACTCCAAGGCAAGTACAAATATGATTCAGTCATTGTCCATGCTGGTGTGAATGACCTGAGACGTACCTCCCTGGACTACATGAAAAGAGACATAGAGGAGCTCTCTGAGCATGTAGCACAGGCCGGTATGACCCTGGCCTTGAGTAGCATCTTACCCTCACCAAGAATGATGCCACAATATGAAGACAAGATGATCAGTTTCAACAAGTGGCTTACGGGGATTCAATACCTGTCAGCCTGGGATGACATGCTCGACAAGCCACGATGCTTCGCTAGGGACGGCTTGCACCTGTCAACCCTGGGCTTTCAGATATTGGCAAAGGCTCTTGCCACCCCCATAGTGCCTTTTTTAGGCAAGGTTCAAAAGACAAACCCACCTCCATAGGTTTCACAAGGGATAAGAAACTAAGAGTAATGCTACTCAATGCCAGAATTCTAAATCTCAAGATGCACGCACTCGAAACTCTCCTTAGCATGGAGAACATCGATATCTGTGCAGTAACAGAAACCTGGTTCAAGGCTCCTGAGAGCACCCCAGCACTACCAGGTTATACCTCATACCATGCTTTTCGGTCCCAAAACTTGGACCGAACCACAAAAGGAGGGGGAGTATCAATATTCGTCAAAGATACACACACCTACAGGTTGGTGGCACAGCACGAAGCATCAGAGACTATCCATGTGCAACTAACAATGGGTAAAACTGCCTTGCAGTTTATAGCCTGCTACAGACCATCCTCCCAAACACAGGAACCCCACTCGGCCTTCCTGAGAACACTAGAAAATATGAAGGTCTCTCCAAACACCATTATATTGGGTGACTTCAACTACCCAAACATAGACTGGGAGCATTACTCTAGCTCCAACACCCTAGCCCAAAGGTTCCTAGAATTTATAAACTCAAATGCTATGGAACAACTTGTTACCACTCCCACAAGAGGGGAAAACATACTGGACCTGATCATCGCCAACATGGGGGCTCTATGCTCCAGACCAGAAGTGTATCCCTCATTGGTAAGATCAGACCATAAACTAATCTCACTGGATATTCACATCCCAACCCCACCCCCTGCCCAGAAAACCACAGTGAAAAACTTCTCTAAAGCAAATTTCACACTCCTCAAAACAGAGGTGGAATCCTTCAAAGCCCCCAGGCCTGTGGAATATATGGCCCAGACCACAGAATCCTTTATAAACGCATTCTATGAACACCTTCAGGAATGCATGGATCATACAATCCCAAATAAAACCAAGACCCAATCCTCCAAAGGCAGGCGTCCTGTCTGGTGGACCCCAGCCATAAATAAACTATACAATAGAAGGAGGAAGCCACTACATGATAGAGCAAAATCCCAAAAAGGGAAGACATCTCTGATCAGTATTAGCAAAAAAACTACGGGCACTCATAAAATCATCTAAGGCCAGCTTCGAGAGAAAAATTGCACAGGACACTAAGGATAATCACAAGGCTTTCTTTAGTTATGTTAGGAACCTGGGTGGGAATTCCCAGATATGCTCAGAATTAGTCCAAAATGACAAAAAATACACTGAACCCACAGACATTGCCAACATCCTAGCTGACAGGTTTAGCGCAAACTCTCCCCCCCAACAAAAGGGCAAATATCTATCCCAGCAGAGTACTGCCCCCCTGACATCTCAGATGTTCAGGTAAGAGCCGCTGTCTCCAAAGCAAAAAACACAGCATCAATGGGACCAGAAGGTGTCCCGGGCTGCATCCTACATGAACTCCAAGAAGAGCTAAACTGAAACATAAAACTACTGTTCAATCTCAGACTTACTACAGGATATGTACCCAAAGAGTGGTGTACAGCAACAGTGGTCCCTCTCCACAAAGGTGGTGCCTCAACGGATCCTGGAAACTATCACCCCATAAGCCTGGCTAGCTTGGTCTGCAAAGCTACAGAAAGGATCATCATGGACCTCATAAATAAAGATATTGGGGACCTACAGACACTGGATCCTACCCAGTTTGGCTTTGTTAAGGGCAGATCCTGCCTCTTAAACCTGGTCGATTTCTTTGAAACAGTCACCAAGGCCATTGGAGGGAAGGTGGTCCACACAGCCTACCTGGACCTTGCAAAAGCCTTCGATACAATACCCCACTCGGGCATTATAGATAAGCTCACCAGCTTAAATATAAACCCCTATGTCACTAGATGGATTGCAAACTGGCTCAAGGACAGAACCCACATGGTTAGAATTGCTGGAGCCATGTCAGACTCCAAACCAGTTACAAGTGGCATCCTACAAGGCTCAGTCCTGGGACCTCTCTTGTTCGGTATATATTTCTCGGAGGTGCAGGCCAACACAGAAGGACTGTGGCTGACCAAGTTCGCAGATGACTACAAACTAGGCACCATAATCAACTCTCCAGCTGACACAAGCATCCTACAAAAGGGCCTCATAGAAACAGACAACTGGTGCCAGAGCCATGGCCTCAAGCTAAACATCAAAAAGTGTATAGTCATCCCCTTTGGCAAAAACAAAGTGCCCACAAATTACCACATAATTGGTAATCCATTAAGTACGGAAGAAGTAATTAGGGACCTGGGGACCCAAGTTGATAGCAATCTCTCATTTGAAAACCATGTAGCCAATGTGGTTAGAAAAACATTTTATATAGCCCACCTAATCTTGAAGGGATTCACATCTAGATCAGCGGAGGTCATCGTGCCTCTTTACTCATCCCTCATCAGGCCTATAATTGAGTACAATGCCCCTTTTGGGATGTACCTTACCAGACACCTGCAGCAACTGGAAAGACCACAAAAGTACCTCACCAAGAGGATCAAAGGCCATATGCTGCCCAGTTAAAGAAACTCCAGCTCTACTCAGTGGCATACCGCCTGCTCAGAGGCAATCTGTGCCTGACGTATAAAGCCATGTCCAACCCGGAATTAATGGACATGCTGCACCTCAGAAAATCCAAATCCCATCAAGCTACGCGCTCGAGAGACTTGAACCTCAGCACTGAAATAAATAGGAAATGCTGGAGGGACAGATTCATAACCCAGAGGCTCCCTTCACTCTGGAATAAAATCCCAGTCCAGGTTAGGCAGAGTCCCTCATTGACTCTCTTCAAGGGGAATCTTGATGAGTGGATGGGAGATCGTAGGTTTACCCCGGGTATCACTTCTGTGTCACTGTTAGACAGAGGCACAGTATACTAACCTCAAAAAAGTGCATAGAAAAATTCATTTAAAATGGGTGGCAAAAGCCAAACACACTCTGGCTAGGCTTATAAATGCCCTAGGGCAGATAGCCTAGTATGAAACTGTGAACCTGTGAACCTGTGAACCTCTCAAATGTACAGATTTTCGCAGAATGTCTAGATTTTTGTCTCATATTTTTGGCCTGTTCTTCATAAAATTGTGGTTTTCTGGCAAATTAGTGGCAAACCATTAAAGGCTGAAGTTAGAAAATAATGACAGACATTTGAGTTTCAGATTTCCTACCCTTCAGAAAATTCATGGTAATGCAAAACCTGTTATTCTATAAAGATTCTAAGTTTATAAGAGCAATATTTAAAAAAAAGTCCCTATTTTTGGGCCTTTGTACCACTTTTATTTATGGCTTTGTCCAGTTTCTTGCTCTAAGAGGTTGAGAGGTATGAACGTCTGGCATTATCAACTGACTGTATTTGTACTTGTTTATAAGAAATAAAATCTTGGGGATTCTGTTCAGTCAGTTGCAGTTGAGAGGCATGAGTATGTGTTTATATGTGTATGTTCATAGGTTCATAGGTTCATAGGTTCATACTAGGCTATCTGCCCGAGGGCATTTACAAGCCTAGCCCATTGTTTTGTGGCTTACGCCACCCCTTTAGTATGGGGAACTATACCCATTATTTTGCTGTGCCTCTGTCGAGCAGTGACACTGAGGTAATCCCTGGGGTATATCTGCGATCTCCCATCCATTGGTCAAGATTTCTCTTGAACAAGGCCAGCGAGGTGCTCTGCCTCACATGTACCGGGATTCTGTTCCACAGCATAGGGAGTCTTTGGGTGATGAATCTATCCCTCCAGCACGTCCTATTAATAGCCGTGTCGAGGTTTAAGTCTCCGCCCTTGTGGCTCTGATGGATCTAGATTTTTGAGGTGAAGCATATTCATCAAATCTGGGTTTGACATGGCCTTGTATGTTAGGCAAAGGTCACCTCTGAGCAAGCGGTAGCGACTGAATAGAGCTGGAGTTCTTTCAGTCGGGCAGCATAGGATAGATTTTGAGACCCTTTATCCTTTTGGTGAGGAACTTTTGTGGCCTCTCCAGCTGCTGCAAGTGTCGGGTCAGATACATTCCAAATGGGGCATTGTACTCAATCATTGGTCTGATGAGTGATGAGTAAAGGGAGACTATAACCTCCCTTGATCTAGATGAGAATCCCTTCATGATAAGGTGGGCAATGTAGAAGGTCTTCCTAACTACTTTAGCTACATGGGTGTCGAATGACAGACTACTATCAACCTGGGTCCCCAGGTCCCTGATAACTTCTTCTGTGCTCAGTGGATTGCCACCTATTTGGTAGCTAGGGGTAACCTTGTTTTTCCCGAAGGGTATGACTATGCATTTTTGGCATTTAACTTTAGGCCGTGGCTCTGGCACCAGTTATCCGCTTCTGTGAGACCCTTCTGAAGGATATCTGTGTCAGATGTGTTTTCTACTATGGCCAGTTTGCAGTCATCTGCAAACTTTGTCAGCCATAACCCTCCTGTGTTTGCTTGTACTTCAGAAAAGTAGATGCCAAACAAGAGTGGGCCCAGGACTGAGCCCTGTGGGACACCACTTGTGACAGGCTTTGAGTCTGACATGGCGCCAGCAACTCTGACCCTGTGGGTTCTGTCACTCAGCCAGTTTGCAACCCATCTTGTGATGTATGGGTTAACATTTAAGCTGATGAGTTTTTCAATGATACCCGAGTGGGGTATTGTATCGAAGGCCTTAGCCAGATCGAGGTAGGCTGTATGGACTGCCTTTCCTCATCAATGGCTTTGGTGACTGTTTCAAAAAGTCAACCAAGTTTAAAAGGCATGATCTGCCTTTGACAAAGCCAAACTGGGTTGGATCCAAAGTCTGCAAATTCCCAATGTCTTTATTTATGAGGTCCATTATGATCCTCTCCATGGCTTTGCAGATAAGGCTTGTCAAGCTAATGGGCCGGTAATTACCAGGGTCGGTGGAGGCACCGCCTTTGTGAAGTGGGACCACAGTTGCAGTGCGCCACTCCCTGGGTATGTATCCAGAGGTAAGACTTTGATTAAACAGCTGTCCTAGCTGTGGGTTTAATTCCTCATTGAGTTCGTGGAGCACACAGCCGGGGACACCATCAGGTCCCATGGATGCTGGGTTTTTTGCTTTGGAGAGAGCAGTTCTCACTTGGGCGCTGGAGATGTTTGGGGGGCTGCAATCATTTGGTATAGATATCTCTCCTTTTAGGGGGGAGGGGGTGAGAAGTTTGCACTGAACCTGTCAGCCAGTATGTTGGCAATGTCTGTAGGATCAGTAATCTTCACATCATTTTGAACTAGTTCTGAGCATATCTGGGAGTTTCCTCCTAGGTTTCTAACATAGCTAAAGAAGGCCTTATGATTGTCTTTTGAGTCTTTAGCTATTTTTCTCTCGAAATTTGCTTTGGATGATTTTATGAGAGCTCTTAGTTTTTACTTATAGTGATCAAGGGTGTCTTACCTTTTAAGGATTTTGCTCTATCTTGTAGTAGCTTCCTCCTTTTGTTGTAGAGTTTGTTTATGGCTGGGGTCCACCAGACTGGACGCTTGCCTTTGGTACAAAGAGTCTTTGTTTTGCTTGGGATTGCCTTATCCATGCAGTCCTGCAGGTGCTGGTAGAAGGCATTTGTAAGTGATTCAGCGGCTTGAGTACTGTTTTCACCGGCTCGGGTGCCTTAAAGGAGACCACACTAGTCATTAGAAGTGTGAAGACGGCTTTTGGGAAGTTCTTTACTGTGCTCTTTTTATTTCAGGTGGGGTGGGATGAGGACCTCCAGCGAGATTAGTTTGTGATCTGATCTCACCAGTGAGGGGTATACTTCCGGTGTTGAACATTGTGCTCCCATGTTCGTGATGATGAGATCGAGTATGTTATCTCCTCTTGTGGGAATGGTGACTAGTTGTTCCATGGCATTTGAGTTTATGAATTCCAGGAACTTTTGGGCTAGGGTGTTTGGGCTTGAGTAGTGTTCCCAGTCTATATTTGGGTAATTGAAGTCACCTAGTATGATGGTGTTTGGTGATACATTTATCCCCTCTAGTGTTTTCAGGAAGGCCATGTGAGGTTCCTGAGTTTGTGAGGGTGGCCTGTAACATGCTACTATTTGCAGAGCAGTCTTGCCTACGGTTAATTGCACCTGGATGGTCTCCGATGCATCATGCGTTGCCACCAGTCTTGAGGTGTGGGTGTCCTTGATGAATATGGATACCCCCCCGCCTTTCTTGGTATTTTCCTGATTTTGGGGCCGGAACGCATGATATGAGGTAAAACCTGATAACGCTGGGGTGCTCTCAGGAGCCTTGAACCAGGTTTCCGTCACAGCACAGACATCGATGTTCTCCATACTGAGAAGGGCCTCGAGTGCGTGCATTTTGAGATTTAGACTTCTGGCATTGAGCAGCATTACCCTTAGTTTATTTCCTTTTTTGTGTTCTAGGGTGGTAGGTTTAGAATTTGAGCCTTGCCTAAAAAAGGCACTATGGGGGTGGCAAGAGCCTTTGCCAATATCCGAATCCCAGGGGTGACAGGTGCAAGCCGTCCCTTGTGAAGCAGCGTGGCTTGTCCAGCATGTCATCCCAGGCAGACAGATACTGGATCCCCTTTGAATGACACCAGTGTTTAAGCCAATTGTTAAAGCTGATCATCTTATCTCTGTATTGTGGCATCATTCTTGGTGAAGGTAGGATACTGCTCAAGGTCAGGGTCATACCTGCCTGGGCTACATAATCAGAGAGCTCCTCAATGTCTCTTTTCATGTAGTCCAAGGAGGTACGTCTCAGGTCGTTTACACCAGCGTGGACAATGACTGAGTCATATTTGTACCTGCTGTTGAGAGACCTGAGTGCTTGCGTTATGTGGCGGATTCTAGCGCCCGACAGACAGCTTACTGTGACCTTCTCCTTACTCAGTCTGGTGAGCGGGACATCAGTGTGTCTGACTATGGAGTCACCAATGACTAGTGTGTCTGGCATTGTGTTTGGCCTTAAGGGCTGTGACTGTTTGACACTCTGACTGTGAGGTCTATGTGTTGCAGGTGTTGTGTTCTGAGGTGGTGGTTTTGGGTGTCTGCTTTGGTGGCCTCTGCTGTTTTGGTAGATTTTTGATCAGAGCCTCCGAGTATGTCTTTGTGTGTTTATGTGTATGATTTGAGGTTGTAATGGTACTATGTGAGACTGGGTCTATAGTGTGTGTGGTAACCTTCCCTCCTGACTGGTCTTGCCAGTCCTATGTTGAGAGAGCTCAGCCTCCAGTTTGGCCGTATAGTTGCATCTCTCGCATGTATTTGTGTTTTGTGGGAGGAGGAGAGGGTTGTCTGTGTACATGAGGCAATTGTAACATTGCCTCAATATTCCCAGGTTCACCAGCTGAGCAGGAGATGACACTAGCAACTGATCCCTCGACATGCTAGAAGGATAGACAAAAACTTTAAAAAAGATTCCGGGGGATGTGGGTGACCGAGAAATGGGGGTTGCCTTTTGGGGTGCTATCTATAAGAGTGCCGTATCAAGGTAATAAGTACTGTAGGAGCAAGTGCTAGGTTTAACAGATAGAGAATAGTCTACTTAGAGTCAAGTAGAGATGATCTTTTAGTTATAGGATACGCTGATTAGATGAGTAGTATAGGTCGAGGAAGGTAGTTTCAAGGGAAAATTTGAAGAGTGGACTTTAGGTAGCCCGAATAGTTTAAACCTGCTTAACCGAAGCTGCACTAGTGTGCAACAGTGGCAGCTCAGCTAAATCAGCTAATGCGCTAAAGCGTGCTTTATAGCAGGGGGCTGGAAAAGACAGGAAATGACCCAAAATGGCCAATAAACTACAAGTTACTGCCTTAAACCACTCCTCTGAGGACAAACAGGCAGTTCAGTACTCCCTACTCCCACTAGTGAGTAAAGAAACTACCCCTTGACCAAACAAGGCCTGTGTGTGTGAGAATATGCATGTGAGTGTGTGAGTTTGTATGCATATTTACATGTGTGTGTGTGTGTGTGTGTGTGTGCGTGCGTGTGTGTGTGTGTGTGTGTGTGTGTGTGTGTGTGCATGCGTGCGTGCGTGCGTGTGTGTGTGTGTGTGTGTGTGTGTGTGTGTGCGCATGTGCATCCGTGTGTGTGTGTGTGTGTGTGTGTGTGTGTGTGTGTGTGTGTGTGTGTGCGCGTGTGTGTGTGTGTGTGTGTGTGTGTGTGTGTGTGTGTGTGCACTCATGTGTGTTTACGTATGTATGTTTGTGTATTTGAATGTGGGTTTGAATGCATGCAAGTGGGTGGGGGGGTGAATCAGGAGAGTGCCTTTGTCAGCATGATACATAGGCTGCTGTCAGTTATTACCTTATCAAAGTGCTTGTTAGCCTTTATGGTGATCATTAAGTGATTCAGAGACATGCAGATTAGCCAGGAAAGAGGTCTTTCCTCATTGCATCAAATATGTTTCTGAATCTATGGTTTTCACACTCCTTGCAGCAGACTTTGCACTTAGAGTTGGCCCATAACTGAATCCTTTCCCATATCTAGCAGTTCTGCGCATTTTCATTGATTGGTCTGATGGCTTAAAGGAGTAGAGACAGGACCTAAATTTTAATATGACATTAAAATTTAAGTAATAAAATAATATGCCACATTATTGTTATCAGTACATACTGAAATTATTAGATCTTGTTAGTATCAACACTCTTAGGAATGCTCATTATCAAATGCATCTATATTTTTAATCCACATCACACAAACTCACAAATTACTTTTTACTTCTTAGTCTTTCACCTAAAACAAAAGGGCACATATGATGAATAAAAGATACTCCCATATTTCACCCATACACCTATGTTTTTTATTTTTAGGACAATTGCGACTGAGCACAATTATTAATATGGTCTTCATAACTAGTTATTCCTTACTCAAATACCCACATGCTAGTTTCCCCAAAAATGTTTGAGCTGCATGAAGAGTTTTTTTTCACTAAGCTATGTTGTAAATGCATAAAATAAATCAATTAGTTTATGTAATCCTTATTGTATCCTATAAAGTACAGTCTATGTTACATTTCTTTTTTCTTTTATCTTATTTTATATACCAGATGGGCCAAAATTCAGCTGTGTAAGTGGATTGTGTACAGTCCAGTCTTGGTGTGGAGGCTGAAAATCCATATCCGTGACAGTAGTGCATATTCCCTGTGGAGCCGGGCTGTACTTTGTAAACTAGTTATTGAAACAGATTTGTGTGTGTTTTCTTGCTACTACTTTACCCATGGTTGGCTGTGGTGAGATTCAAACCCCACTGGTGGCATCAGTCTTGGTGTCACTTGGTGACATCATATCAACTTGGTGTTACATTTAGGGACAGTGGATACAGTCACCCATCACATCTGGTTGCAATGGTGTCAGTCCAGCACCACATTAAGGATCCAGTAGTGAGCATACTAAAATTGAAGTTATTCAAATGAAAAAGGCTTTGATACCAAAGGTGTGGGGTAAGCCTTGAAGCCACAAGGTGAAATATGTTAAGACCTGGTTGTGCACAGAAGTTATTTTATTTTTTAGTCAGCTTGGTTTAGAAATAAGGGAATATGAGGTATGTTCATAAGTATACTAAAATGTCAGTAGCTTATTTGGTAAAGGAATGTAAAACCAGTGGATTCCAGCAGGTTAATATATTCAGTAAGGAGATGGTGACAGCTTTGTGCACAATTCAGCACAGAGAGAATATGCATGAGACTGAAAAAGGAGAGTCAGTCCCATACAAAGACAACCTTGCAGCCTAGCTGAAATTATAGTGACTGGCACTGGAAATGAGTATGGAACTTGAGGCAGCTGAGTGAATACAACAACCAGAAGCAGAGGAAAGAGAAAAGCCAGCGTGCAAAGGAGATGATCTTCCTATTTTGGAGGCATATGACTCATGGAGAGGAAGAATCACACCCAAGAAGTCCAGGTTAGTAAATAGAATTATCCTCAACATAAGGAGAGGATAATTTTGACTGTTTTATAATGGCATTTGAAAGAGTGTGTATTCATTACCATGTTGACAAAGGGCAATGGGCGAGGTTTGTAACTCTCCTACTTACTGCATGCAGTTTTGAAACTCAGTGATATTGATGTCTAAATTATGTCAAAGTTAAAGAACATTTGCTTACTTGTTTACAGGTTGACACCAGCGCTATATGGAAAGAAGTTTAGAGAATACAGGAGAAAAAAAAATAAAAGTATAATTGATTGTATTGCCAAAATCAACACTTACATTCTCAGATTGCAGAGTGAATGTAAGGTCACCACATTTAAATTTCCTGCAGATCTTTTGGTTAAGGAACAAGCCCTTAGCACTATGCCTGATGGCATGAGGATATGAGAAGCAGATTTGGAATGTAAAACTGCTGAAGAAATAGGGAGAAAAAGGGACCTTTACCTACTTAGCAGATTTTGCTGCATTTGTACACATGGTTATAGGGCATCCCATGGGGGCAGCCTAAGTCATCCAATCAGTTTGCACAGGACAAGAGGGAAGCAACAGGTTCAGGTACATGCCCAAGTTTTGGGGTTATTTTATTTATTTAATTATTTATTTATTTGCATTTGTTTACCGGGAAGGTCCACTGGGCCAAAAAGTACCCATTTTCAGTGGAGGCCCAGGAAGAAAAGCTCCACAGTGATTTATAGAAAACATTTTAATAACGACTCAATTGGCTACAACAAGTTTCACAGTATACAAAGCTTTAACAAAGTTGTATACAGTATTAAAATTTTATATATATATATATATATATATATATATATATATATATATATATATATCTAGGATATTTGCTTGACTGAGCAAACATCCAAATCCATAAAACCCGAATACGCTTTAACAAAAGCGCTTTTATCGAAAAAGCGCTTTCGTTAAAGTGTGTGACAAAAAAAAACCACTACTTTTACATTTTAGCAGGGGGGCAAAGCCACCTGCACCCCTACAACCCCCCTACTTTAATATTCTCCCTCCGAGACTGCGCTACAGTGGAGAAAAGGGAAATTTCCCTTACCTGCACTGTAGCACAGTCTCAGCAACAGTCATACTTATGCGAAAGTGCTTCTTCGGTGAAAAGCACTTTCACCAAAGTATGCCCGGCCGTTTGGATTTTGGTTGTTTGCTCAGTCGAGCAAACGTCCTAGATATATATATATATATATATATATATATATATATATATATATATATATATATAAAGTAATAATGCAATGTAACTGTAGTTAAAGCTATCTGCTTACAGTCTGAACCTACATTAACAAGTAGGGATAAAGTGAAGATTTTGAAGGTAGTAAAGGATGGAGGTAGTAGAGGTGGGAATAGTAGTGGTAGGAGAAATATTAGGCTAGGTTAGAGCTTGCAAGGAGCTAGCACATAAGCATAGCCACTGAGAGGAAAGATGTTGTCTCAAAGATGTTTTGCAGAAAGAAGCATTACTATAGGAGTGGAGCATTTGACCAGTGGAGAGGTTAGGTTTTATTACTTGCAAGAGCATTTTATTTTCAGAGCAGAGAGGAGAGGTCTGTTGGGGTGATATAGTGTAAACAGAGAAGAAAGGGCAGGGCGGCTGGATGGATTGAATATTAGTTTGTGGACAGTTGTTAGTTGAATGTATGTAAGATGGTGGTGAAGCTCCAGCCAGTTTAGTAATCGAAGAGAGGTGCAGTGGTGAGATAAGTGTTGTCCATTAGTGATGAACTTTGCAATTTTGTTATAGCATGAGTCTAATTTGGATTTTAGGCTGGCATGTACGTTAGTAAAGAGAGGAGCACCATAAAGCAGAGATAGGAGCAGGAAGGAGGAAGCAATGGAGAGTTTTGAGGAGAAATTGAGGAAGGCTTGATGGCGGTATAGCATGCCTAGTTTTTGGTGTGCTTTTTTAATGTTGTTTTGTATATGCATGTCGAAAGTTAGGTGTTCAACTATAGTGACACCTAGAAGTTCAGTATGTGTGACAACCTCAATGCTTGTGTTATCTTGGGAGAGAATGGAGAAACAGTCTTTGTTTATAATGGTGGTTTTCTTAGGACTGAATAGCATAAGTTTTGTTTTCTTAGGGCTTTATGCAAGGTGGTTGTTAACCATCCATATTTCAGTGGAGCTGAGAGCTGACTGGGTAAGTTTTAGGAGTTTGAGTGGTGAATTGGCAGTGCAGATGATAGTTGAGTCATCTGCATATTGGATGACTGTGCAATGAGTAAGGGTATAGTGGAAATCATTGATGAAGATGCTGAAAAGCATAGGCCCTAAGAGGGACCCTTGGGGTACTCCAGTAGTGGTATTGAGGAAAGGAGAGAAAGAGTGTTGCCACTTACTAGCTTGTTGCCTATCTGTGAGGTAGTTAGACAACCAGTGTAGGGTGGAAGGAGAGATTCCCAAGCTGGATAGTTTTTGAAGAAGAAGAGAGTGGGAGATAGTATCAAAGGCTTTGAAAAAGTAAAGAAATAGAGAGGAGACAAGTTTTGCAGAATCTCTAGCCTGGTTGATAGAGTCACAGAAGAATATAAGAGCTGTAGTGGTGCTATGTCTGGGTCTAAAACCATGCTGGGTTGCTGACAGTCGGTTCTTGTCAAGTAGAAAGTTTTGGAGTTGGCTGTGAACACATTTCTTGAGGATCTTTGAGATGGGAGAGAGAATGGTGATGGGTCAAAAGTTGGAGATGTCTGTATTGTTTCCACCTTTGTGTAGTGGGAGGATGAATGCTTTTTTCCAAATGGTGGGAACATAAGACTCTTGGATGGACCTATTAAGAAGTAAGCTGATAGGGTACGCAATGGAGTTTGTGGCTTTTTGAAGGAATTCTGGGGGTAGGTTGTCAGGGGCATTATTACATGGTTTGAATTTTAAGAGTAGTTTCTTTACTGTGGTTTAGGGATAGGTGCTAGAGAGAAATTATATAAGTGGGGAGAGGAGGTTTCTGGGTGGAGGTCTGATGGGTTGGGGTGTCTATGAGGGAAGTTGGTGGTGAGATTAGCTACGACATTTATGAAATACGTGTTGAAAAGTGAGGCTATTTCAATTGGGTTCTTTTCTAGATTAGGACAGGGGTTATTGTTTCACCCAGGAGAGTAGGAGTTTGTTTATTGAGCTCCAGAAGTATTGTGAGTTTTGTTTGTGTTGGGTTTGTAAGTTATGATAGTAGTCTTTCTTATCCTTAATAACTAGGCACTTTACTTAGTTGCAAAGATGTTTGTAGGCTATAAGGTCAGAAGGATTTTTGTGCTTATACCAAAGCTTCCAGACTTTGTCTCCAGAGGCCATGATCAGTTTAGTTGCTCTTGTGAGCCATGGGATGTGCCTAGCTTTCACAGGATTTAACCATGGGGGAGCTAGGTTATTTAAGATGTTAAGGAATGTAGAGTTGAAAACTTCTACTGCTTCATCTAGAGGAAGGATGTTTAGGTTATCCCAGTTAATGCTGTTTAAGGAATTGTCAAAGGTTGTGGAGCAAAAATGTGATAAGTCTGTGGTGTTTCTATAGTGATGTCTGTTTGCTGGGATGTGGTTTTACGCATTATAAAGGCAGGTAAGTGGTCACTGATACAGTTTGGGAGAGGTCCTGTGGCGGAGATCTTACTGGGGGTCAGAGACATTATCCAATCTAGGACTAAACCACTGCTATAGTTTTTGTTTGGTCTGGTAATTTCAGTGATTCCTTGGATGAAGTTATAAAGGTTGATATTTGTAGAGGAGTGTTGCTGTGAGACATCCAACCAATTAATATTTACATCTCCAAGAATGATTGTTTCTGTGGTAATGTTGTTGAATGTCCAAGCTAAGATTTCCTCTAGTATGGGAATATTATTGCCTGAGGGAATGTACAGGACAATGATACAGAGGTTTTTGCTTTCATTGATTTTTAGGAAGGCTGTTAAGATTTCTACTGTAGAGAAGTTAGGTATGGTTGAGTTGTATGTGACTATATTGAATGTATTGTGGTAGCCAGGGGGAAGGAATTCTGAGCTTTTAATGTATGGTTTTAGCCAAGTTTATGTAGTGGCAATAAAGTTGGGTTTGTTGTGTGTTACCCAGGCATGGAAGTTTGGGATTTTGTTTTGAATACTTTTTAGGTTAATTGTGGTTAGGTTTAAAGATTTGTAGGGGCTATGTAGGTTGGGAGATGATGGAAGGGGACCTGGACTGGGATGGATATCTACACTTAAACTTACTTTGGAGAATTTAAGTAGGATAGTGGTGGGTTCTTGCTTTTTTTAATGCTACGGTGATGGTGGGTGGTATGGTGTATGCTAATTTGTTCATGTAGGGGGAGGACTTTTAGTTTAAAGCAGAGAATGTTGTCAGCTGTGTATAGGTTAGGAGATATGTTGTAGAAGGTATTGAAAGGTAGATTTTGAGTGGAGGTTGTGGCTGTGGGTTTCTGGTAGATATTCTTAATTTGTAGTGGGGTAAGCTGTAGTATGAGCGTTAAGGGTAGTTGGAGACTGAAGGGTGTTAGTTTATAAATAAGTAGCATTTTGTTATGGTAGGAAATAGTAGGATACTGTTGTAGGTAGCAAGTGTGAAGGTAATAGCAAGTGTTATCAAGTAGAGAGGGTGGAGGGAGAAGAGTGTGTGATAAGTGATGGTAGAAGTTTGAACATGTGGGTATTACATTTCAAAGAGCATGTAAGTGGAAGTGATGATGATTGGACCAGAGCTTATGATGGGTGTGGCTAGGGAGAGAATAAATGCAATTGATGTAGGGGTGGGTGTTAATGGGGATAGGGTAGAGAGCGGAGTGAACCCAAGCATAGGGAGGGTGAACTAAGTGGGTTGAGCCATAGGAAAGTGGAGAGCTGTGGAAAAAATATCTAGAGACACAAGGAGTCTGGTTACAGATACTGAGCACCAGAAACAAGGGCAGAAAGTCTATAAAAAGATATGTGCACTGTAGAACTTTCAAGGGTAGGACCAGGCTAAGCAAAAGGTACTTTCAGAGGGGCAGTTTTGCTTCTGGAAGGTCAGTTATAATTGTCAGTCTCTGAGTGAAAATATAATTAAATTAGCAGAGGAGAAAGTGGATATAGGCCAGTGGGCTGAGAGTGAAATCACAAAAACTGGGGTGGGGTAGTAAGTGGAACAGAGACAGTAGTGTGCACACCACCACCAGGATCTTTAATAGAGACTAGGACACATACACTCAGTTGTAGGCTAGACCACTACTTTTAATATAAAATTAGATGATTACAAACAGCAGAGCAGTTAACTTATTAACTGAATGACATACAATATACTGGTTGTAGAAGGAGGCCTGCCGCTCAGCTCTGGGGGGATCTTATTCCAACTGCATCTTGGTTAGTGGACGGGGAGAGCAGTAACCTCAATGTGGGCAGAATATACTTGTTGTAGAAGGGGGCATGCTGCTCAATTCTGGGGAGTCTTATTCCAGCCACGTCTTGGTCAGTGGAGGGGGAGAGCAGTAACCTCTATGTGGGCAGAATATACTTGTTGTAGAAGGGGCACACCATTCAGTTCTCAAGGGTCTTATTCCAGCCATGTCTTAGTCAGTGGGGAGGGAGAACAGTAACCTCTATGCGGGTAGAATATACTTATTGTAGAAGGGGGCATGCCTCTCAGTTCTGGGGGGTCTTATTCCAGCTGCATCTTGTTCAGTGGCAGGAGTGATTAGTAACCTTTTTGCAGGCAGAATATACTTATTGTAGAAGGGGGCACACCAGTTAGATGTTTTACTTGTATGGTCTTTTTATCCACAAAGGCATGAGAGAAAAGAAATATCTCAGGAAGAATCAAGAAAGATGAGCACTATGACAGTGGTACACTTTGTAAAGAAAACAAATGTACCTAATGATCACAAAAGTCTGTATCTCTTCCCACATGAAGAGAAAGAGGTAATTCCCAAAAAAGGAGCAGAGTCTAAAACATAACCATAGTCAGACCTGCAGTGGTCAGGCAAGAGCAATACTTGCTTGGCCATTCCACTACAATTAGAGCCTTGGGTGGGAAACCTCTTCATTTACCTTTGTCTCATGTCTATCTGGACTAGGAATGGAGGCAAGGTATCAAGCAACTGGCTGTGTTTGTGGACACTCCTGCTGATGTCCTAATAGTGAATGACTTTAACAGTACAGTACCTTGTGTGCATGCTGTTACATACAGCCAAGCATGGAAGCAAACACATAGGGAAGGCAGTAGGGGGACATCCAGCCACAGGCCACAGATCCATCTAGGCCAGGTGATATGGCTACTTTAGAGGCAGCTCTGGTAAGTATCAGTGACTAGGGATGTAGACCACAGCAGGGGGAAGGTGCTGTGCTTCCCTTGAAAGGTGCTACTTCTAGGGAACAGATAAGTGACAGTAGTCAGACAGATACCACTGACAGATGGAACAAGACTTCCTTTGGAAGGGGAGCTGGGAAGGGTCAGGAAGGAGGAGTTGAGGCATGCTCAGCTTTCAGACCCTACTTTAGAGGACCTGCAGGAGGTAGCCAAAGAGGCTTCAGATACTCAAGGGCAGACGCATTCTACATTCTGGGATAAAGGATTGTTGTACAAGGCATAAACCCAGGAATAACTGCCATAATAGTTAAGGCCTTTGCCTTCTATGTACAATGTACAAGGTTCAGTTCTGATCTGCAGCCAATGCCTGTATAGAGTTTGCATGTTTTCCATGTCTCTGTGGGGTTCCTCCAACCTCCCAAAAACATGATGAGTGTTTCCACCTCAAACTCACCAAAATATGGAGTTTTGGGCAGCAGCACAAACTCTAGACAGTGCCTGTAGGGGGAAAGAAATGTATAATCCATCCCCTTTGGGCATCATCTGCAGTGCACAATATCCTACAAGATAGGAGAACATGGATCACAGACTGCATGTTGTGTCATGTTGTAAAATGTCTCTAGGTGATTGACTAATGTCTCCAAAATGGGCATAGCTACTTGCCAGTGATAAGTGGGTTGAGGACCCAACCTACGTCATGGACGCATACTAACAGTGAGAGAGGTGTATGTGCCCCTTTTAGCCACTATGTTTGCCATAGAGCTCAGTGGCCATGAGTCAATGAGCTACTGGCTGGCTGGTGCCCAGTTGCCCAGCTTGGGATATCTCTGTAGACAGAAAGCTGGATGTAAAACCAATTGAACTGCCAAACATGAACTAAGAATTGCTATACTCAGTGCAGGTTCACTGAGAGGATCCAGCTTGGAAGTGGATGACATGATAGTAAAGATGAGGCGGGATATCCTATGTGTCCAGGAGACAAAATTGAAGGACAATACAGAAAAGCCACTTGGCTTGGGATTCAGAGTCTAATGCTCAGGAGGAAGACTAGAAATGGTGTTGGAACTGTGGTGAGGGAGAAGCTTCAGAAAGCTGTGAGGGATGTCATCAGAATTAGTGACAGAATCACAGCAATCAGAAGCCATTATAAGGATAGGGAACTTTTCATTTTCTCAATCTATGCCCCATAGCAGGGCTGTGATAGTGAGGAAAAGAGTTCATTCATACAGCAGCTGCAGGACCTACTAGGTAAAGCAGGACACTATGAACTAGTGTTAATAATGGGTGACTTGAATGCACATATCAGGACAGACAGGATAGGATATTAGTACTGCCAAGGCCTCATGGGTGAGGCAATGGAAAAAAAAGAAGGAGAGGTCATTCTAGACTTCTGTCTGGCAAATGGCTTGATGCTGGCCATCACATGACTTAGCAAGAGAGAAAGTCACAAGATTTCATGCAAGAGTGACCAACATGCAAATCAGGTAGACTTCTGCCCTTTTTAATTTCTCCAAGTCTTTTGGGTTTCTAATACCATGACAGGAACGAACCTCATTCCTAAGTTAAGTTATGATTAAAATTCATGAAATTAGTATTGTTTTAATCTTTGATGCTTTCTAAAAGTACACTTCTCAGAACCAGCAAAATACCTAGAATTTACTCCCTCTGCAATTCATATGGAGTTACATGCATTGGAAGAATATCTAAATGAGATTGTAAATTATTATTTTTTTTTTTATTATACCTGTTGCTTCTACTATTATTTGAACTCTCTGGACATCTTTCTTCCACATTGATGCCATTTTGCCCGGAAATCCTGGTATTTTAAGACTTTGTGTCTTTCTATATGTAAGACATTGTAACCACTGGGTGTAGCAGTTTTAGTGATCAATGCTACTTTTTTTCTTTTTTTTTTTCTGGATTACTATATCTCGTTTTCTTACATCTGTTTTTGAACTATTCATAATGGGTGATCCCATGTGATATAAATTTCACCATTCATTACAATGCTTTTGTGGTTCATATTTCCAAAGCTTCTCAGCTACTTCAGTACTGTAGTGTAAGCACCATCTCCAGTGCAACAGTCTTGCCATATTATTGTGCCTTTCAGTATACAGGCCCTCTGTCATTAGTGTATCACACCCAACAAGTATCACACCCAACAAGATGTGCAACTGTTTCCAGTTCTTTTTCACAGACCATGCATATGTCTGTTTTTCCCACTTGTTCAATGGACCTTGTAAACCAGTGTGTGTGTACTTCACTATCCTGGGTCGTTGTCCTTAACCATTCCTTGTTCAAATCCTGATTGGCATACGATAGTTCCAGGAGATCTCTGTACTTGCCACGATATTTGTCTTTTACACATTCCTTTCCTTCTCACCCGATCCTTCTCCTTTTATTCATTCTTTCGTTTGTATTTTTTTTTTTTTGGCAATTCACTTACTTTCTGATTTTTATCTTCTTCTAGTTTGTTTTCCATTCCCACTTGATACTGAAATGCTTCTGTTAAACTAAGACAAGTCATCTTAGACTTCTTTGTCTCATGTTTTAAAGTTTTCACTATGTTTTGAATTGCTGAGGTCAGCAGATATGTATGCAGTCCCACAGCTGTAGATCTATATATGCAATCAATGTTGAAAAGTCTCATACCTCCTTCTGAATGAGGAATATATGATTTTGGTATACACTGATTGCTATATATCATTCAGTAAGCCTGAAGCATTGTTCTTGCTTTCTTGTCCAACTGATCCAATATCTTTTGGTGTCAGTCAGTCACCCCCAAATCTGTCAGTTAGAAAAGGAAGGCCAAATTAGTTTATAGCTTGAACTTATTCATAGATGTTAATGCAGTTTTGGTATTAGTTTTATCCTGGGATTCATGAAAACTACAACTCCATGCTGGAGCAGTGTAGCAGCTCCTGCACAGAGTTTGTCTGTCAAGCAATTCAGCAAACAGCTGATTTGACGAGCACGAGCCTGTCTACACTGTTACTGCATGGAAGACCATGTGGCATGCTAATCACCTCATTTGCTCGTTAAAAACATGCAAATGAGGTGAATTAGCGATTCAGGAAGCTGCCAGGTCTCTGTGCAGGAACAGTGTCAGTGCAGAAATGTGTTCAGTTACTTACTGAACACATTTCTGCAAAAAAGAAAACGGAGGCATGCATGACAACACAAATAAAAGCATGTATTCACATATGTAGGCATGCCAATGGCCAAATATATGGTCATTGGCATGAATAAATGTTTAATTTTAATATATATATATATATATATATATATATATATATATATATATATATATATATTGTGGCCAATCTCAGCCATTTACATTTAAGCATAGCTTGCAGAAAATAAAAAAAATGTGAAAACTCAAGTTTAAAGAAAATCTGCATTTTGCTATTATAGTCTATGGCGTGCAGAACCAAAACAATAACAGGGGACAGTGGCTGTCAAGGGGAAAGGCTCCATGTCAGTGCAGTATTTATGGGCTAAGGCAGTGGGATATGTAAATGAGGAGAAATTTACTGAATCATAAAATATCCTAAGTCCAAAACCTACACCTTACCGGGTAGGTGCTTGAACAGGATCATGTAGGAAGGAGGAGCAACTAATATAAAAAGAGGGTGTATCATGTTTGCTGTAAGCACTTTGGAGCTCCATTTCCTGGCTTTGTGCTTAGCTAAGCACAGCTAAGTGAGGGGGTGTGTCTGAGGCTGAAATGTCTTACACCATGAAATGAAGAGCATCTTCGTGTCCAGGGAGGGACATTTCTGCTAAAATGTGTTTAACTTAGCTAAATGGGTTTGCGTGGCAAGCACTGGGACTTAAACAAACCAAAACAAAAAACAGGAAATCGCAGCACTGTGTATATGTAAGCAAGGGGATGTGTCCGAGACTGTATAACATTGCTTACCTTGCCTAAATGGGTGTGCGCAGTGCGCACTGGGATTTTAAACCACAAAAATAAAAATACAGGAAATGGCAAGTGAAACAAGAGAAAAAAGGGAAACAGCAGAATAGAGGCACTCAAATGCAAGTAATAGAGATGGCAGGTGGAATGTATCATACTCAGGCAATCACACAGGCAGCATCTGCAGCACATCACTATAAACAACGCAAACACCTTTCAGTATGTTTTGCCCACAAACTCTACACCTCCACTGTACACCAATGGGGAAATTTTATCTGAAAAAAATAATAAAATTTTAGGGGCTGTTGTTGCTCTCATACTTCAGACTATGCAAGAGGCTGTGAATAGGACAATGCTGACAACCTCCCCAGACTTATGAGGAGGAGGAGAAGAGTATTTAGGCCCAGGATCACCTACCAGGGTCTACATGATCTGGAGATAGTGGACTGCTACAGGGTGGACAGGGCCTCACACCCAGAATAAACAGAGGGGAACCCATCCCAGTGGATACCAAGGTATATATAGCTCTAATAATATTAGTTACTAGTACATTCCAAAGACCAACTGTGGATATCATGGGGGTTTCACAGGTATCTGCATCAGGACACTCCATCACTGGATGACATGCGACCACATGCTGAGGAGCACATTAAATTCCCAACCACCTGTGAGGAGAGGACCAGCAATATGCATCTCTTCCACCATGTAGCAGATTACCTGGAGGTATTGGGTGCCATAGACTGCATGCACATCCACATCAACACACCACCTGGTGACTGGGATAGGGTCTACATAAACCGCAAGGCATTCCACTCTATCAACTGCCAGGTTGTGTGCGATACCCAGGGCATTATCATGAATGTGTGTGCTGCTTACCCTGGAAGCTATCAGTAGGAACAAAATGGGGAAGGGCCACACAGCCCCCACCATTGCCAAGGCCTCCACAGGCAAAGAGGGACTCAAAGGAGGAACATTCTGAGCCTGCCCTGTAGGCAGACGGAGGCATGCCCAGTATGCTCTGGCCTTGGCAAAGAGGCAATGCAGAGCACATACACTGACACTGTAGGGACCCAGGGACTGATCTCTTTCTGTCTGACTTGCACACACAGTAAAATGGATGTCAAACATCACACCACCTACATCTGACCATATATAGGCAGTGTATTGTGTGCATCTGACATAGTCATCCCTCAAGCATCACCCTCACAACAGCTTCAGGCACAAGGTAAGCCAGTTGCTGTAACAAATTAAACTAATGCAGTGAAATTTACTGATAGCATATCTATGGTATTGATCAAGCATGTAAGGGAATGGGGTGGCTAACTGGGATAGCAACAGACAACTGACAACTCTGTGGAACAGCAGGATGTGTATCCCCAGTACTGCCCTACCCACACCATGCAGTACCACCCTAATTGACAAATACCACTGCAGTATATGTGGGGAGCCAAATAACTGGGGGGGTCATTGGGCACATTCATGGATGTCAGATTGGGGTTCACATACCCACCAGCAACCCCACACAGCAGATCAGCTATAGACAACCATATAGAAATGCCTGGCAAAGGCCCTCACATGGCGACATCCATGAAATCCCCACCCACAGACCTTTACACAGTGATATCACACCAGGTCTGGCAGTGGCAGTATGGCTCTGAAAGGTAAGAAGTCTGAAACTACAAATGTCTATGCCAGAATAGTCTGACCTGTGGCTGATACTGTTATGTCTGTAGTCTGAAAGATAGAGCACACCACTATGCTACATGGGGCCAAAAGATTAAGCAAACAGCAAAGTCTGTGCAGATGTGTATCATGTACAATTATGTCACCCCCCCATAGTCCCATAGAAATGCAATAACATGTCCTAGACTTAAGCAGCATCCAGCTGTCACCCAGAGTGATGGTGCAATAGTAACATAAAGCAATTGTCAATAAAACCCACAGTCAACTTACTGGTGCCATCCTAGGGCTGTCTCCTGCTAGCAGCCTGGGACATATGATCATCAGAATGTACTGCCTTGCTACATATGGCCTGTAACTGGCACACCTACAGGCCTACAGGCCTCTGACAAATGAATATGCCTCACCCACAGTGCCCTTTAGGGTGTTTCATGGGGTCCATAACAACAACATAACACAGTCCAGAAAATGCAAAGAAAGGCCATTCTGGCAACTGCTAGGAGCAAGCCTACCAGCCTCAGGGTGCCAAAAAGCAGTACAAAGCCATGAACAATGAGCTGATGAAGGTTCAGAGAGAAGGACACCTGTGAAATGCTCCTCTAATAATGTTATAAAGTTGATGGAATGATTTGTAGTAGCATGGAATGTCTGATAGGTGTGAAGTCTAAAACTGCAATGTCAACTGTCAGTAATATTGGACATTCAAACCTGAGTGACTTGCTTTTTCTGGAAAACTGCACTTGTTTGGGTAACCAGCAAGATATATGGATGTGGACATTCAGTGATATTCTGTACAGTCAACAGGCTGGGCTAGGAGTTTAAACATGGGAATGCACTCACTGCAAGCAGGCCTAACCCTGGAAAATGGTGACATGTCTGCACCCACAGAACCCTGGGCCACAGCCATGGGGAGTAATACACCCCTCCCTGATAACTCATCCTATGTAACATCCTGACCCCAACATGTGGCCATCCAAGCAAAATGAGGTGGGCCATAGTTATATGTGTGACAAACACATACCTCCAGGCTGGGCAAATAGTCTGAAATACACTAGACACTCCAAGTGCAGTCAACCATTGAGGAGTGCCCAATGCAAAGTACAGGTAGCAATAGGCAAACATATCTGGCCAGACCCCCCCCCCACACACACACATATCCTATCCCCTACAATCTATCTGGAGTCTGCCTGTCACCTTGATCCTGCCTGACGTATATTACCCAACTGTGGACTGGAAATCAGATCAGGCCAGAACATAAATGCACAGAGATTCCACCATTGTAATATATCACCAAGGTGTTGGACCATTTCCACAGCACCAACAGTCACTTGCTTGTAAGCACACCCCCAACAGGCTGGATTGTGCAAGAATGCATAACATTTGGCCCATAAACCTTGTGTGTGCATCAACCATCCTGTATTTCTCTGGTAAATTACTGTGATTATCTGTGGAGGTATGTCACAAGGTACTTAAACAATACATGACAGTGTCAAATTGCATGATTAACAGATGTCTGCTAAAACAAGCCCTGTAACCCTAGAAAACCATACATTACTGAGAGAAATTGTCACAATCATTGTATGGCCCATAGTCCCCGCAATTGGATAAGCTATTGCCAGATATCCTGCATCAACAGGTTGAGAGGTATGGCTGTAGCGCAAAACAAACTGGACTGGAGTACAACAATCCCTGGAATGGAGTCTCACATTTACTATAGAAGGACACACTGGACATGCTGCTCATACACTTAGAGAAATGTCAGTAGACTCTAGGAATGAACAGGCCTTCACCACCCAGTGCACTTTCCATTGCCCCAACTTAGCAGGCCTGAAGATGTCTATCACCATAGAAGTCACTTTTGTTAGACCCAGTCAAATAAGCTATGTGGTGTGTGCAATAGCTGCATAACATGATAGTATGGGTCTATATGACTAGAATGAAAGATCAGAACAGCGAATGTATGTACATCGACACATTTACGTCAATGCACATACTGAGCGAAACACCTAAATGATGAAAACCAGAACACCAAATGTGTTTCATCATCATGATGCGCCACACAGGTAGGTAAAATCTAAACTAAAATATTACATTAATTATCTTTTGCAGAGGGGCATGCCCCCTGCACCTCCCATGTGGGGGGCTTTACCCCCCACATCCCCCTACTTAAAAATACCAACTCCGAGACTGCACTACAGTGGGGAAAAGGATATATTTCCTTATCCCCACCATCATACTGCTAGCTATGAAACACGTTCGGCATTCCGGTATTTGTCGTTTAGGTGTTTCGCTCTGTATGTACATTGACGTAAATATGTCGATGTACATACATTCGCTGTTCTGATCTTTCAGTCTGGTCATATAGACCCTGATAGTACAAATAACTAGTTAGGTAGGAGTTCTAATCTCAGTCATGGCAAATGTAAAAGTGTGTGCAGTGTGTGAGTGTGTGTTCTTCTGGGTCCATTCCAACTCAGTACATGCCCCCCTTTCCCTAGTTTAGCAGTCCTGCAAATATCAGTCATCTTAGAAGTGCCTTCCATCAGACCTGAGCCCTATAAGCTCTATGACACATAAAATAACTGCATAACATGATAATGCAAATAACTAGTAAGGTAGGAGTTCTAATCTCAGTCCTGGCAAATGTAAAAGTGTGTGCGTGTGTGTGTGTGTGTGTGTGTGTGTGTGTGTGTGTGTGTGTGTGTGTGTGTGTGTGGGTGTGTGTGTGTGTGTGTGGTTACAATTAAATGCTTTTGGTTCCATTCAAACCCAGTACACATCCCCTTTCCCTACTTTAGCAGTCCTGCAGATATCAGTCATCTTAGAAGTAACTTCCATCAAGCTTCAACCCCATAAGCTCTGTGGTGTGTGCGATAACTACATAACATGATAGTACAAATAACTAGTATGTAGGAGTTCTAATTTCAGTCCTTGCAAATATAGAAGTGTGTGTGTGTGTGTGTGTGTGTGTGTGTGTGTGTGTGTGTGTGTGTGTGTGTGTGTGTGTGTGTGTGTGTGTGTGTGCGTGTGTGCGTGTGTGTGTGAAACAGTTGTGTGTGGATGACTGAGGGAGTTGTGATTTTATTTGTTTATAGGTGAAACAGTTTTATGCCATTCCCACCCACAACACTTCACAGTGCCCCACCTTATCACTCCAGAAGATGTCAGTCCATTATCAGCAACCTTGGCCAGCTGTCAGGCCTGTAGGCTCAGTAGTAGTGTGTGATAAATGCTTACCACTATAGTACAAATGGTTAGTTTGGCAGGGGTTCTACTCTTGTATCCCACAAATGTGTGTGTGGGTATGTATGTTTGCAAGCAGAAATATTTGGATATATTTCCCACCCACTGCCCTACTTTATCAGTCCTGCTGATGTCATTCCCCATATCAGCACCTTTGGCCAACTCTCTGCCCAGTAAACTCTGTAGCATGTGCAGTAACTGTGTAGCACTATGGTACAAATCACTAGTTATGTAGGGTCTCTACTTTCACATCTGGCAAGTACGTGTGTCTGTTTGTAGGCAACTTATTTTGATAAGTTTAACACCCACTGCACTACTTTATCAGTCCTGCTGATGTCATTCCCATTATTGGTTCACAAGTGTGTAGTAGATAATTCCCAGGAACCTTAACAAGCCTAGCACATAGAAAGGCCCTGCTATTGTGCCACCCAACGTTACATCCCACTGCCTATATCACGTATAGCCACTGCAGTGATCCTTGGGTTGAACTCTCTATTACCCATCCATTCATCAATATTTCTCTGGAACAGGGTCAGGTAGTTGCTCTGCATGACATGTATGGGAAGTGTATTCCAGGGCATGTGCAGTCTCTTAGTGAGGAACCTGTCCCACCAGCATGTTGTGGTGATTGTGGTACTGAGGTAGAGGTCTCTACAGTGTGTGGTGTGGATGGATTTATATCTAGCATTTCTAAACCAGCTGGGTCAGACATGGCTTTGTAAGTCAAGCACATATAGCTGCTAATTATATGATATGACACAGAGAATAGCTTCTGAGTCTGTCTGTGTAGGATGTGTTTAATGCCTAGGAACCCCTTTGTGAGGTGCTTCTGTGGCTTCTCTAGCTGTAGTAGGTGTCTAATGAGGTATATAGCAAATGGGCCATAATATTTGGGGAGTGGTCTAATGAAGGAATAATATACATAAATCATTACCTCTGTCTTCCTGGATGCAAAACCCTTGTTAATGCAATGTGTCATATCGAAGGACTTCCTGACCACAGTGGCAATGTGGTGCTTGAAGGAGGGGTTGCTGTCAACCTATGTCCCCAGATCTCTTATAATGTCTACAGTATTCATTAGGTTCCCATTGATGTGGAACTTACTGGAAATTGGGTGACAAACTATGGGGTACCTACAATTGTGGTTATTGTTCATCATGTCCATTTATTTTCACATCAAAACAGTTCACTAGTAAAAACACTGACAGGATCTTTGACATTACATTTTTTGGCAATTGTAATAGTGATTGGGTGGTGTACCTTGCAATGTGTACATGTAGTTCATTTTATGTCTGAAAAACATCATGACCACTTCAATTATGTATGTCTGAGCACCGTAGTGACATACGAACCAAGAGAGAGACCAATGCCCTATATAGACATTGCTTACAACACAACTCAGCCAGATTCCAGTTCACTATTATTGACAGAATTCTTGGTGACAGAGCCAACAAACAAGGATTGCATTCAATCCTCACTAAAAAAAAGAGAAGTATTGGATCATTAAACTGGGTGCTTTGTTTTCACCCAGTTTGAATGGCCATTTATAATATTATGTGTTTTATTTTTACTTTTATTAATTACATTATATACTAATAATGTGGTTTTATTGTATAACTTTTCATTCTCTTTTTATTTTTCACACAGGAAACAATTTGAATGTTGTGAAGATCACTTTGGGAAGAATCCTATTGGATGATTCATATTATTTATATATGTGTGTCACTTCAAAGTTGTTACTACTTTCATTCCCACTGAGGAAAGCTTGTTGGCTGAAACTGGACTGGGATGTTTATTATACCTTAATAAAATACTTATGTATCTAATTTACTAGCCTCATTTGATGCTTTTCACTGTATTTGGTGCTGGCAATTTTTGTCTACTTGTATCTGTTCCTGCCTTGCACCTGGTCCTACTTGCAGAGAGTTTTTTTCTCACTTTGACTTCCTGTACCCTGCTGTGGACTTTCCAGTGTTAGCACAATCGGTGCCTGTAGTGGAGTTAGTCTCTCCTACTCAAGACTATCCCTTGTTTCCCACAGATTAATTTCCCTTACAGTGAGTTTTGGATTATTTTGGATCTATTCACCATATCATCTTAATATTTGGTTGAACTGGGCTTCACTTGGTCTATACAACAACAAATCTCTTCATTTCATGTTTGGAAGCGGACGCCATGTTGTTTCTCAAACATAAGGTACTGTTTCAATAATTGTTTGGGCTGGAATCATCCTACTCAGGGTTTTCCTGATCAGTTTGTTTATATGATTAATAATGGGTCTCTAGACTCACCTATGCCTGAATTTGGACAAGCCTAACAGTGTTTTATTCATGTTTTTTTTCATTTTTCTTACTGAGGGTGTATACCTCATGATGTGAACATTTATATGGGATTGGATATGTGAACGAGGGTTCTTTTCATGGATGTGTAGCTGTTTTTGGCAACAATCAGTGTTTTTTGGTGGATGGAGATACAGAACTGGTCTTGGCTATAACATACTGTTGGGAAACTTCATTTTCCTTTAGGTTTCAACTTCAATTTCTTTATTTCATGATTGGAAGTGGACGCCATGTTGTTTCATAAACATAAGGTACTGTTTCAATAAATATTTGGGCTAGAATCATCTTACTCAGGGTTTTCCTGGTCAGTCTGTTTATATGATTAATATTGGGTCACCTACGCCCACATTTGGACAAGCCTCACATTGTTTTTTCACAGCTTTTTTTTGTTTCTCTTGTTGAGGGCACAAACCTCATGGCATGAACATTTATATGTGATTAGATATATGAACGAGGGTTCTTTTCACAGACGTGTAGCTGTTTTTGGCAACAATCAGTGTTTTTTGATGGATGGAAATACGAACTGGTCTTGGTTACAACATACTGTCGGAAACTTTATTTTTCTTTATGCTTCAATAGTTGTATTCCAATAAGTCGACTTGGATGCATTTACTGGGAATCTAACTAACTTTGGACATTGCTATTACACTCTATATGGCTCTAATAAACCGGACATATATGTTGGGATTAATGCCGGATTCCAACTATTGAATTTATGATTTTGGGGCTATTGTTGTACGGAACTGGACGTGGAAACATCATGTTTGGAACAAATCCGGGTACTACAAAGATATAACCCTGTTTCTCACTGGTGGGGCTACTATTGGATTCTACACATATGTTGAATGTTATAACTGCATTTAAATAGCCACTATGGTTATTTAATATTTAAGAATTATTTTTTCATGTACTATCTAGTTGCATGTTCATACTGTTATAAGTGGTTATTTTTATATACTCACTGCCATTGTATGATTAAGTGATTATTCATTTATATAATTTAAAACACAACCAATAGGTTGCTTTGACAGTTCGATACCAGTTTTGATACCACCTGAACTAGATTGAGTTATATTGAGCCAAACTTGCTATACTGTTTCATAAGGTCGGATAATACTTTTGTTTTTCTATTTCACCTTTTATGACCATATATGAATGTTTACACCTTTTGATTACCCCATGAACAATATCTATCACCTTGACCTAGGTTGGTGGTTATTGCCATACTCAGGCACTAATTTAGCTGGATGCAGCCTTCATAGGCCAATTCGACCACATCTCCATTAAGGTTGAACAATACTAGCATTTTGCAAACTATATTTTGTATTAATCAGAATATTCAAATTTTTTAATAATCATAAAGATTAGTCTTATCTTAATGAGACATTACACCCAGTATTCCAAATGCAGACTAAATGAAGCGTTTATTTTTTGATGAAAAATGGCAATAGGCCTTTAATCAACAAGGGACAGAAGCAGACTGTTTTTTTTTGGAGGGGTTTTATGTTTAGAGTGTCATCCAGTGGGGCCAAACCTCAATACAGTATATCTTCATATTCTTATTATATGATGCCTAACTACTAGTTCTTTAGGAACACTCTGAGTACTTATGCTTGCATATTTACAATTACCTATCAGGATTCTGGCTGAAACTAATCTCTGAAGCGAATTGTACTTTTAATTCATGCCAGTTCGTGGCCAGAGCATATTGGTCACTATTATATATAACTAGGTTTATTGGCATAATTTTTGGTAAGTGTCAGGATTGCCTCTCTGATACGTCGGTTTATGTTATTAGACTGGACATATAGGGCTATTAGCTCAGTACTTTTGACAGCTTACAGCATATACTATTATTTTGATTTTTTCCTACAAACAGTAACACAAATTCTTTGGGATCTGAAAAGATCTATAATTTCTACAGCTTATTGTCATGGATCTTGAAATAATACTTCAGGGGCTTTGTGCCAACAAAAATGACATTGGTGTTTTTGGCATACCAAATGTGAATGGTATTCCACAACAAACAGATCCAGTTGACGGCTGCAACATTGCTTTTCATAAACTTAATAAAAGTAAACAAACATATGGCATTTGAGGCTTTTTAAAGCCCATATGAATAAGGAAATAACCCCTAGGGGTCTGAGAATCAAAACCCAACCTTTAGTAAGTAAGATTAATGAAACTTTGACCAATGAATGGTATCAACCCCAACAACAGGCATCTATGAACTTTGTTCGAATAGTAAGTTCTTATTATAAACAAACTATTGAAACTAACATCAAAGAGGTTGGTGACCTGTGTGGGGAAGTCAAAATTTATGAGGGACACTCACAATTCTCTATATGCCTCAATAAGCTGTCAAAAGAACTGCTGGTATTTGAAAAACAAATCAAGGACAAGAAAATTAAAAAATTCAATAGAGATCTAACCGATTACCAGAGGGGACAACCTTTTGACACTACCAAAAATGTTAGATTTATGGATATCAGGCAGAACCCTGGTAGGAACAAAAAAAGACCCAGATCAATATTGAAGAGGTCTCATATGTATAGCAGTACATCAGCGGAGGATTCCTCCACTACAGACACTGAAGGGACTAACACTGGGGAATCCCCGGTTTCCAAGAAATCTAAAAACCAGACCCTTCCTTTAAATGCACTAGGAGGAGGGGTGGGAGAAAGCATAGAAGGTACAAAGATAGATACAATTGAGGGTCTTTTACAAACATTTATGAGGCAATAGATGGTAACATTTTGAACATTTCTCAAACTGTTTTAACAGAGGACCAAAAGAAACTTTTGAATAAAAGTTTGAACTTTGTTCCTGGGTTTTTTGTTGATGAATCAGATATAGTCAATGATATTAATGACTTTTGCCACAGGATTAACCTCAAAGTTTTCTTTGGATCTAGATCTAACTCTCAAAGATCTAATGAATTCAAATTTCATAAATCCAACTTTGTACCACCTATGAATCGCAATGTAGCCATCTTTCAACAAGCAGTACTCAGGGATATACACTTTAAGTTGGATCAGTTTTCAACCTTGAAACACAACTTATCTATCATGAACAACAGGCATTGCAACAGCTTAGGGACAATAAAAATATTGTCATTGCTCAGGCTGATAAGGGTGGGGCCATAGTCATCACGGACATGGATTATTATCTGGGGAGGGAAATGAACAACTTTCCAACCCTTCCCATTATATGAAGATGCCTATTGACCCCACTCTAAACTTCAAGCGGGAAATTGATGATTTTTTTTGGATCTGGCCGTCTCAGAGGGTATCATATCTGATACGATGAAGACACATCTCACGGTCCAAGATCCAATGAAACAAACATTATATCTTTTACCCAAAATACATAAATACCTTAATGAACCTCCTGGAAGACCAATTGTATCTGGTATGGGTTCGTTGACTGAACCACTATCTGAGTACCTCACACTATATCTCAAACCACTACTTGGCCTTATTCATACCAGAATACAGGACACTACAAATTTTTACACATCATTTCTGATAGCCAACTGGAACCTGATTGGCTACTCTGCACCCTGGATATCAAGGCTATATACACCAATATACCACAATGGGCTGGATTGGAAGCCCTCAATTTTTGGTTAGACAAAGCCCAACTATATCCGGTAGGCTTTAACACACTTTTAGACTGCATGGCTGAGCATGTTCTCAATAAAAATGTTTTTCATTTTCAGGGAGAATGTTACTGGCAGCTCAAGGGCACTGCGATGGGAGCATCCTTTGCTCCCATATATCCAGACTTGTTTATGGGATACATTGAGGAGCATCTCATTTATGATTCCACACACAATCTATATCTTGAGGAACTTGACATTTGGCGTAGGTATTTGGATGATTGTTGGTTTGTTTGGCATTCAGATGAGGAATATTTGGCAGAATTTGTACTGTATCTCAACCAGAACAAATGGGGTATTGAAGTTACCTTAACTTGTGATAGGAATGAGATCAATTTTTTGGATCTCACCATAACTCGGAATCCAGATGATACTTTACAAAGTAAAACATTTTGCAAATATCCCTAGTATAATAACTTACTACATGCAATGAGTATGCACCCCAACCACATTATCCGAAACAAACCTAAATCTCAATTCCTCAGGATTCGCAGAATTTGCTCCTCAGAAAATGACTATGAAAAATCCCAGCCGGATCTGGCTAACAGGTTTACAGCTAGGGGTTGCAAGGAGCCGGACATCCAGGGTGCCCAACAAGTTGCTTCCAACTCAACTAGAACCTCACTTCTTACATATCATGAAAAAACTCAGACTGAACAGGATGAATCTATTCGGTTCATCGCTACATTTGGACGCAACATCAACCTAATCAGGAATGTTATGTCCAAACATTGGAACATACTTACTGCTAATGATAAACTTACACCTCTGATTGGTGATGTATGTAAGTATGGATATAGAAGAGGCAGGACACTTGGGTCATTTTTTTTCACATTTTAAAAAGGTAAGCTTGGCTGGAGCCATACACCACCAACTAATTTTGACAGGTGACAAACTATGGGGTACCTACAATTGTGGTAATTGTTCATCATGTCCATTTATTTTCACAACAAAACAGTTCACCAGTAAAAACACTGACAGGATCTTTGACGTTACATTTTTGGGCAATTGTAATAGTGATTGGGTGGTGTACCTTGCAACGTGTACATGTGGTTCATTTTATGTCGGACAAACATCACAACCACTTCGATAACATATGTCTGAGCACCGTAGTGACATACGAACCAAGACAGAGACCAATGCCCTATATAGACATTGCTTACAACACAACTCAGCCAGATTCCAGTTCACTATTATTGACAGAATTCTTGGTGACAGATCCAATAAACAAGGATGGCATTCAATCCTCACTAAAAAAGAGAAGTATTGGATCATTAAACTGGGTGCTTTGTTTTCACCCAGTTTGAATGACCATTTATAATATTATGTATTTTATTTTTACTTTTATTAATTACATTTCATACTAATAATGTGGTTTTATTGTATAACTTTTCATTCTCTTTTTATTTTTCACACAGGAAACAATTTGAATGTTGGGAAGATCACTTTGGGAAGAATCCTATTGGATGATTCATATTATTTATATATGTGTGTCACTTCAAAGTTGTTACTACTTTCATTCCCACTGAGGAAAGCCTGTTGGCTGAAACCGGTCTGGGATGTTTATTATACCTTAATAAAATACTTATGTATCTAATTTACTAGCCTCATTTGATGCTTTTCACTGTATTTGGTGCTGGCAATTTTTGTCTACTTGTATCTGTTCCTGCCTTGCACCTGGTCCTACTTGAAGAGAGTTTTTTTCGAACTGGGTGTTTTACCAAAGGGGATGATGATGCATTTTGTGCAGTTAAGCTTCTGGCCATGCTTTCCACACCACTCATTGGTCTCACTGAGGCTTTTCTGTAGGATGTCTACAGCACTTGTGGAGCTCATGATAACTCGCAGCTTGCAGTCCTCTATGAACTTGGTCAGCCAGAGTTCCTCTGTGTTGGGCTGGGCTCCTGAGAGGTTGATGCTGTACAGGACACTATCCAATACTGATCCTTGTTGGACTCCACTCATGACTGCTTGTCAGTCTAACTTGGAGTTTGCCACTATCATACTATGTGTTAAGTGAACCGATTTGCAAACCACCCACTGATATCAGGGTTGATGCCTAGTTTGTTGTGCTTACCAATAATCCCTGACTAAGATTGAGGTAGGCTGTATGCAGTGCCTTACTGTCATACACAGCCCTGGTGACTCACTGAAAGACATCAACCATGTTGAGCAGGCATGATCTGCCATTTACAAAGCCAAACTGTGTGGGGTCCAGAGTTAGGAGATCACCCATATCTTGTTCAATCTGGTCCATGATGATAGATGTGTCAGGCTAAGGTCCCAATAATCCCCAGGGTCTGTAGATGTTTCCCCTTCATGGAGAGGGTTGGCTGTAGCAGTGTACCGTTTTGGAAGGACAAAGCCTGAGGTGAGGCTGTGACTGACTAGGGCACAAAGATGTGGTGTCTCTTTGTATGTCATGTTGAACACAGCCACAGATATGTTGGGGTCCCATGGAAGCTGTATCCTTGCCTGTGGACAATGCAGGTCTAACCTGGCCTGCAGTAATGCTGGGTGCCTGGCATTCATCTGCTATTGTGATCATCCCCTTGGGGGGTAGAGTGGGGTAAAACTGGCATTGAATGTGTTGGCAAGACTGTGGCCAATATCTGTTGTGTCAGGATAGGAATCAGCATTGTGCAGTAACTCACCACACTTGTGGTTATTGCTGTGGAGGTTGTTAATGTAACTATCAATGGCTTTTGTGAATGTCATCAGTGTCTGCTGCAAATCTGCCCTCATAGCTGCCTGCAGGTGATTCCATGAAATATCCCAAGTTGTGTTTGAGGCTAATAATTAGGTTCACCATTCTTGGGACACCACCTTTTTCAGCAACAATATCCTCCTTCTGTTGTACAAATTAGTAATGCCAGGGGACCATCACAATGGCTTCCAGTGATTGGAGGACAGTGTCTGTGTTCTGTTGGCTATGGCTAATACCATGCATCCATGTACATGTTTGTGCAGTGCATATGTGTAGAATGTGACAGTCATGCAGCTATTTCCCATTGGCATGAGTGCAGTGAAGTCATCCACTCCTGTTTTTATGACTGCAATGTCAGCATTGGAGAGGTTTTGCAAGGTGGTTACCTCTGTGGGGTGTGGGTGGAATGTTGAGGTCTATGTTGACTACATCATGTTTGGATCTGACCAGGTAGGGATTGACAACTGACTGTGGTTGAGCAACAGTCCCATATGTAAGTAATCAACGCAGGTCAAGGTTGTTGCATCCTCTACTAGGGGTCAGTATAAGCCGGTCCAGGACATTGGAACTGATGAATTCCATGAAGCGTTGAGTCAGTGTACTGGTGCTTGACTACTTTCTCCAGGTGATGGAGGGGTAGTTGAAGTCTCTGACTATTTCAGTGTTGGGCTGGACCTTCATATATGCCAGGGTGTTGAGGAATGTGCATTGACAGTCTAGGGGCATAGCTGGGGACTGATAGCAGGCTATGGTGTGTATTGCAGTATTCCCCAAAGTTAGTTTTACCAGAAGTACCTCCGATGCATTATGCTGGGATACTAGTCTGGAGGGGTACATATCCATTATGGATATGGAGGCAACACCACCTGTGGAGTTTTGGTCCATGTTTTGGCACTGACAGCTGTGGAATGCATCATAGCCTGTTAGTGCAGGGCTGCTGTCTGCTATTGTGAACCAACTCTCCGTTAAAGCACAAATGTCAATGTCCTCTACTCTGAGGACTGCTTTGAGTGACTGCATCTTGACAATTAGATGTCGACTGTTGAGCAGCATGACCCTCAGATTGCATACATGTCTAGCTGTTACGGTGGTAATTTGATTTGGAACACTGACTAATAAGGCACTATAGAGGAGGCAAGGCACTTACCCTGTACCTAGAAATCCAGGGCTGAAGGATTTAGGACATCTCTGGCAAGGCATTAAGGTCTCTCAGTCATGTTATTCCAAGCAGAGAGATACTGGATCTCTTGAGAATGACACACAAAATGTAAACCAATGTTGCAGTCATTTATCTGTTGATAGTACAACTTAGTGGGGCAACCGGCGACTGGGAGTGTGAGTATTGTGGAGAAACAAAACTGTTTGATTTTAAACTTGTTAAAATAAGAAAACTACAACTAGAAGTGAACTACTTTAGTGAATGTCTTAAAGAGAAGATTGTGCCGAAAGGCTTGCGTTTTTGGCAGTATCCTACTGGACTAGTTAAAGATTCTGCCTTTCATATGGAACTAGTGACATGTTTCAACACTCAGGGGTTATAATTATTGAAGATTATGTCCAAGCATTATCAGGTGCACATTAATGAATTATGTAGTGAAGTTACTACCCTCGACGAAGAAATTAAAAGGGACCTTGACTTCCAAAGATACCATTTTGAATATAACTGGACTTTTACCAGTATTAATAACTTACTGTCAAAAACTAGGGACACTAAAATCAGGAAAATTAACAGAGACCGGAGAGACTATACAAATGGAACAGCTTACTCAGACCCATCCCCATCACAAATATGGAATGCCCCTAGAGGTTTTAATACCACAAGGGGTACATCTGTTAATAGTAACGGCAATCAAAATGAGGGTTTACCAGGGTCTAGAAACCAAGGGGCACTAAATGAGAACAAAGCCCACCAAAACAATTACTTCACAGACCAGGATGATGAGGACAACAATTCTCAGATGGCAGGTGTGAGTTCAAATAATGTTCCAAAAAAACTCCGTGAACCATCGGGGCAGGGGGTGAACAAATATACCCCCAAGCAACAGAGGAAATACAACACAAGGAGGAACAACAACAGGAACAAAAGGTGACCTTTCACCAAAGGGCCACTTCAAACAACCCCTCTTGTAAAGCTGTAATGAATAAAAGCAGAGATTTTAAAATTTACAACTTTACCGAATACACTATCGACCCTCTATTAGTTGAAATTTTTGCAAAAGGACTTACATTCATTCCAACTCATGCTATAGATTTCGGGTCCTTATTACTGGACTTTAAACTTTACACTAGAAAACTCAATTTACAATTAATGTTGGGTAACAAGCACTACAGTGGGAACCCAAACTTGCATATTTCTAGTATATTTAATCCCCCTTTACACCCGTCCATTTTACTATTTGAAAGAATGTGCAAAATGGACTTTAGGGCTTTTATTAACCGTCAACACAAGTCTGAATTAAGGACCAACTTGAGCAAGAATGAAAGAGTAGCTCTAAGCAACTTTAGACTTTTACCAGTCCAGCTAATGAAACCTGACAAAAAGGGTGGGCTGGTCATTATGCACAAAATGGACTACAAGGAAAGAATGGGGAAGATACTTGCAAGTAACGCATATATTAAAGTGAGCCTGAACGAATTGAACATAGCATATAACCATATCAGAATGTTCCTGAATGATATGTTCATTGACTCACTCATCGACCTTGACATGTTTAACTACTTGTCAGTACTATCACCCAGACTACCTGTACTTTTTCGAATACCTAAAATCCACAAGAATCAAGGAGATCCACCTATGAGCCCCTTAGTGGATGCACGACAATCAATCACCTATTCTTGTATTAAGGTGATAGATGACATTCTGAAGAGATTTGTGGCCCTGGAACCTCAGATTTGCAAAGACTCTTGGACATTTTTGATGAGTATTAACTCTTTAGCTTATAATGAGCGCTTTTGTTTTTTTAACAGTGCATGTTTGCAATCTATACATGGTGATCCCACAAACATTGGGAACAGAATGGGTTATCGACCATATGAGATTTAAAGGGGCAGAACATTCAGAACTGAGATTGGTGGAGGAATTGCTAGGTATAACACTGTCCCATAACTATATTACCTTTGAAAAATAATTTTTCAGACAGCAAATTGGTGTAGTTATGGGCTCCCCTTGTGGAGCTAGTTTTGCCAATTTAGTCATGGCCAAATGGGAAAAAGACACCATTTTTGATATCCCTGGACTGAATGAGTGTATTTATTATTACACCCGCTTTTTAGATGATATTTTTTTGATTATTAAAGAGGATGTTGATCTAGCTGATGAAATTCTGGAGCAGTTTAATAGGTCCACCACCTTTCTCAGGTTTACTAGTAACTTCCACATAGATTCTATGAGCTTCTTGGATGTTGAACTATCTAAAGATAGAGGAAGAGCCCAGAAAAAATATCTAGCAAGGATTTTCCGAAAGAGTACTTACTCTAACTCATTCTTACATTACACTAGTTGTCACCTGCTGCACCAGAAGAGAAGTGTAGTGAAGGGCCAACTGGTACAAGTGGCCAAGATGACTATGGAGGATGACCACTTCTTTGAGGAATGTGAACTCTTGAAGTCCATGTTCCTCAAGAGGGGGTACCCCCATTGAGTTGATTGCTGACCTTATAAGGGAGGTGAGTAGTAAAAGGGCCTCTGGCCACTTCAGACCCATCCTCTCCCAAGGATGGACAGCAGCTCACACTTTGGAAACCAACGTCTCAGTAGAGATAGAACTGAGTAACCCCATAGTTAGGAATAGCATTGGACCACAAAGGGAGCAAAATTGTTTGAGATTCATGACTACATTCTCTTTAGATTATGAAGCCCTGATCACAATACTGGGAAAAAACTGGCAGTTGTTACTGTCCAACAGGGATATACAAGGAAAGTTGGGAGACAAACCGCTGGTCACCTGGAAAAAAGGAAGGAACCTAAAAGAACTTACTGAAAGTAGTAACAGCACTTTTAGAGGCACTCCAGGGACATTTAAATGTGAGGCATGTAACTAGTGTTGACACATTGCTACAGGGTCAAAATTCATTATTAGGGGGCGAGACTATTTTCTGAAGAACAAGTTTAACTGTAACTTCAAAGCCTTAGTCTATGTAGCATTATGTCAGTGCTGCCCTAGTTTTTATGTAGGCAAGACTGATCGTAAGTTTAAGGAGAGGATTTATGAACCTGTTTATTACATTAACAAAAGGAAAATGGAGAACCCACTAGCTAGACACTGCATTGAAAACCCTAACCACAGTTTCAAATTTAAGACCATTGACTCAATTGAGATGAATAGTAGAGGAGAGGTGTCTACACTTATGTTGGAGAAATTGGAACTTTTGTGGCAGCTTAGACTCAATGCATGCTTTCCACCGGGCTTGAATGAAATTACTTCTATTCTATGCATGCTAAAATTAAAGAGCCTTAAGAGATAGTAGCGGTACATACATTATTTTTGTTGGATGGTTAAATAATAGATGCTCATTAGCCCTAGGGAGGTTACAATTGCTAAGTTACACCCACATTTTATAGGTTAAAAGAAACATTACACAACACAGTTTTTTATGAAAAGATTACCACTTCGACGGATCCCTGAACATTAGTTATAAGTAAAGTGAACTAACTACGATTTTAATTAATACTATTTAATTTACTACATGTTCCGTTACAAGACAACATAACTTTGTTTTTTTATAAAACTAAGGCACTCATTTTACCTAATGACGTAACAAAAAAAAAACAGTTTGACTTCAGTATTTTAGGATTATATTTTTAAATTATATGACTGTGCTTAATTGGCTTAATTGTATTAACAAGTATGAGTCACTAGGATAGTACTTAAACTTGTTTTTTCTTTCTGAGCACTATTGTCTGAAGAAGTTAGGAGAAGTGTTTCCTAACGAAAAGTGCTTTACACTTTGTGACTTGGATTCTGTGCAGCCAGATTGTTTTTAACTTTTTATTGCTTGGCAGTTACCAGAGTGTGCACTGGACTACTGATTGCTGTAAGCTTGTTTTACTCAGCTATTAAACCTTGTTGGACTTTACAGTGTATGCTCGTCTTGTCTTGTGCCTATTAGTTTTTGGACGTTTTTAGTAAACAAGGCATTAAGGTCTCTCATTCATGTTATTCCAAGCAGAGAGATATTGGATCCCTGAGAATGACACACAAAATATAAGCCAATGTTGCAGTCACTTATCTGTTGATAGTACTGCAGCATCATTCTGTGTGATGGCAGTACATTGTTAAGGCCTACTGTCACACCTGCCTGGACCACATAATCCGAGTGTTCAACCATGTCTCTTGTCATGTAGCCCAGGGAGGTGTGTCTCAGGCCATTCATACTCACATGGATAATGACAGAGTAATACTTGTAGCTGTTCTGGAGTGGCCTAACTGGGTGTGTCATGTGTTGGATTCTGGCACATGATAGACAGTGGGCTGCTACCTCCTCCATAATCAACATAGTGAGTGGGGCATCTGTGTGCCACAGTAATGAGTCACTCATGATCACTGTATTGTGCAAGGTGGTCAGCCTTAGGAGCTTAGGTTGAGGAGCACACTGTGTAGGTGACATATGTGTCCTTTGGCATGTGCTATGTCATGGTGTCTTGCTGGTCTGTGCTGTCTGTGTAAATGTCAACTGAGTGCCTCTATGAATGTGGGTGTGTGCCTTTTCAGTGTATGTCAGTGCTGTCATAGTGGATGTTGTGGCGAGCTATGTGGCCACATGGTGTGGTGCAGGTGTTGATCTCATCCTCTTGACCTAGTCTAGTCCAGTCTATGTTGGAGAGTGCATAGTTCCACATTTGGTGATACAGGGGTAACTCTCATTAGTCTGTGTGTTTGGAGCTTAGAGGAGAGGTTCTGTGTAAATGAGGCAGTTGCGACAGTGCTTCAGAATGGACAAGTGCACCAGGTTAATGGGTGAAAGCACAGAAAACCGCACTTCAATCATGCCAGGAGAGTCGGTCATAAACAATAAGTACTAGAGCTAATTCTGTGATGAACAAGTACTGCTGATGGTTCCCAGGTGTGATACACTTATTGATACAATAACCTGTTGAAGTACAAAGCTATAATGCTATTTAAAGTGCAAGACAGAAAGAACTAGCAAGATGTATGGGAGAAACTGAAGGCAGACTTCCTGCCACCTGTAATACTTTACCTCAGTTGTGCAGTTATCAGCACCTTTGGCCGGTGGTATGCCAGTAAGCTCTGTAGCACATGCATTAACTGCGTAACACTATAGTGGACTTATGTACCACCCTTTACACTTCCCCTCACTTCAATGCAGTAGTCGTGTTGTTGATATTCACCTTAGAGGTTCCTTTGGAGTAGGTGAAATTGTATAAGCTCTATGGCACATCTGACAACTGCATAACACTATAGTAGACATAACTAGATTGGCAAGAGTTCTCATCCCAATACTGGTAAGTGTGTGTGTGTGTGTGTGTATGTGTGTGTGTGTGTGTGTGTGCGTGTGTGTGTGCATGCGTGTGTGTGTGTGTGTGTGTGTGTGTGTGTGTGTGTGTGTGTGTGTGTGTGTGTGTGTGTGTGTGTGTGTGTGTGTGTGAGAATCATGTACTGTGTGGGTTATACAATTTTTTACTTGTGTACCACCCTTTACACTTCCCCTCACTCCACTTTAGTAGTCCTTCTGATGTCATTCACCTTAGAATTATCTTTGAATGAGATTCAATTGTATGACCTCTTTGGTGCATCTGATAACTGTGTAACACTATAATAGAAATAATTACATAGGCAGGAGTTCTGATTTCAATACTGGCAGCTCCATGGGTGCATGGATCATATCTTGTGTGGCTGATAACATTTTGATGTGTGCACCATACATGGCAGTTGGCCACCTCTTGATGTCATTACTTTATATAGTGTGGTAATGCCATCTGCCTCACATGTAGCATGTGTAACCATTGTACAGGCCATGCCAGTCCTCTGTACAGATGTGTCTGGAACATCCAGATGTTTGAAACCTATTAGTGCTCTGTCTGCCTTAACAATGTCCATGTATGTAATATAGTTACCAAATAGGCCACAGTGAGTGTACTGACACATATGGCAGCATTGGGTATCATACCTGACTGCAACAGCATAATGATACAAAGTCTGCTACCCTCACACTTGTCCAGGCTTGTAGGTGCAATACATGAGTCCAGATGCTTGGCTTTACAAGTGAACAGTTCATGTCATAGGTCTCATTAAATGTTGGGAAAGCTGTAGACTGACATATTTTGGTCACAACCAGTATATATCAGAAACAAATGGCATCTTAACAGGTGTGTGTATACATTTTATATCCACTGTATAGCAGTAATGTTTCAGACGTCCTTAACTTATTCAGTTTGTCCAATACATTTTGCTGCTGTCTGTCCAGATGTCTTGCACTGACAGGTTGTGAGATATGCTACAGGAATGTTACATTCTCTTCAGATAGGCCCCTCTGGTGACCACTGTGATGCAATACAATTAACCCCAGCACAAGTGAACATGCACATAAAACAATATGGCTATTAGTCATAGTTGTATGCATGGTAACTTGCATGCCCTCCATATGCCTGGGGTATTGCCAAAGCACAACTGAACAATTCCATACTCACTAGCTTCAGGCTGCTCTCCTATATACCGACCAGAGTGATCTATGTAGTTGTGGGAGACAGGTATTGTCAGCAGATTCACATGTGCCCTTGGAAAAGGATGGATGCAACATGTCTGCACATTTACAGTACAACATCCAGTACTACACAATTTGCTGTCCTTCACTATAAATTTACACTTCTGTGCATTAGAAATCCTCATCCACAACTGCAATCATACCTGGCACATGCATGTAGACACTGTACGGATACAAGTATGTCTCATGCAGTAGACTACTGACCCCACTGGGACCTTACCTGCACAGTCCTTGTCCATTGTGTGGGTGCCACCCACCTCCAGCAAGTGGGGCTTTGTACTCTGGTGTAGTACTGTGATGGGTGACCCAAACTTGACAAGCAGCTCCTCATTTGGTGTCATTGGGGGCTGCATGGCTGGTCCCCCACCTGTGGTTGTGGGATCCCTGGCCACGGCAGCAGCCCTTTGCCAGGCATGGCATATGAGGTTGGTGGCATGATGCCATGCCTGCTCATATGTACATGTGTGCAGGCCCACCTAATTTGCCATGTGGACAGGGACATCTCAGAGTGTGGTCCTCTCCCACAGATGTTAATGGCTTTGGCCCAACAGTACTGTGTGGTTCTGTATTATGGCTTCCATTATCAGATTCCATTCCGCTGTTGAAAAGGTCTCCTGCTGGTGATGTGGCATCACACCTGGTAGACACTAACCGGAAAACACATCTCAGGACCCCATACATTTGGCAATAATATGTCCAGTGCCTGCATATGTAACTTGAATACCAGTAGCCAACACTCACAACCATACCAGTAGCCAACACTCACAACCACACCATACCCCTGTAATCTATAAGCACACTATCAGCTTGCATTGCACTCCTGGTCCTGATGATTCACATTGCCCACAGTGAGGGCAAGTTATTTGCATAATCCGTCATTCCTCATTCAGCTCTGTGTAACTGGATGACATTAGCCATCTTCCATGCGGGTGGTGTGGGGCTGGTGCTGTGGCTTGGTGTGCATACAGTATGTAATGCTGCTGGGAGCACATGTCTGAGTTCATATAGGATGTAGACAGGGATGATATAATGTCCCATGGATACTTACATTTGTTGCCTTTCAGTAGGCAATATGTACCTGCTCACTGGTGATGAGGAGAGGGGTGTGGGTGCAGTACATATCCACCTATAGTGATGCTGAGCCAGGGGGAGATGTTTGCCCTAACCCTATCTGCATCAGGTTGCCTGTAGCTATATTTTGTGTGTATGTGATCTGATTGGCCACCATTACAGGTTGGGTCAGTATGTTGCCTCCTAGATTGCAGACATATGGGAAAATGGCCTTGTGATTGTCCCTGGAGGATGTCTACAATTTTTAATCATAGTTGACCTTACAGTAATTTACCTGGGACCTTATATGCTTGTTCAGACAATGATTGACTTGATGTCAGGTTGGTTCCTGCCCATACTTTGCCCCGTATAGCCACTATAGTGGCCAAGTCTGTGGTTTGTGTAATGCTGCTGTCCAGCAAAAGGGATTACTCTATGTTGGTGGAGGCAGGTATAACAAGTAAGGTATTTCTGAATCCATACAACCATGTATGTGTTGAATTGTTTTTTTGTAGTGGGCATTGAGACAAAATCATAACACAGTTGGACACCTCTCCAATTTAGTAATGATAATCATGCTTACTGTACTAACCATGGTTGTGTCAGGGCAATGCAACAACCAGTAGCTGTAGACATGTCACTCTTTTGGGTGCACAGTAACTAAGATTACACGTGTACATGTACAGCTGTTTTAACTGACATTGTGCATCCCATGTCTGTTTTAATGAGGTGGACGCATACACCTAGTCATACTGACATGTGTATAGCTAATACCTCACATACATGTCTGTTCTATGTCAGTATGGCACACTAAATTCACACTCTTATTGGGCAATCATCCCTCTCAACCTGTTATAGCAGGACATCTGTAGGATGCCATGCATACATGGGTGCAATGGGACAAAATCAGTGACAGTGTTTCAATATTGCTGTAACATAAGATGCCTCATATATTAAATGAGCTGTTATTTTTAAATTTGTTTTCTTAATTGAGTTTGATGTATGATTGGCTGCTGCCTATTTTAAAAGCAACACAGTTTCACATCATGTTTGTCTGATGAAGCGGCTTTGGCTGTGAAAGCACTCACCTATCTGTTATTGAAAATAAAGAATGTTGGATTTTAGAAGCTCTGCTGTGTTACCTCCATTATTTTTGTTTTTTGTATGCTTGGTTTATTGGAGGAATGGTTTACCTACACCATTACTTTTATTCTTTGCTGCTTATTGCTGCAACATACTGGAGCCATTCAATAGCACAGCAGCCTTTGCACTGACTTGGAGGAAGACAAAAGTGTCTAATGCAGTGATGTTTCTGAAGCTGTAAGCTGATGGTGTAATGATGACTGTTGTTAGTGCATATCAGCTATGAGCACTTTCTGATTTGCAATGGCGATGGACAGGTTGACAGACAAGATCATACGGGAGTCCCCATTGACTATGTTGTTTGCAGATGACATTGTGATCTGTATTGAGAGTAGAGAACAACTTTTGGAGACCCTGAAGAGGTGGACATATGCTCTGGGGAGGAGAGGAATGAAGGTTAGCAGCACTAGGACAGAATATCTGTTGTGTGAATGAGAGTGAGGATAGTGGAATGTTGAAGATGCATGGAGTACATTTGGCAAAGGTGGATGTGTTCAAATGATTGGGATCAACATTTCAGAGTAATAAAGACTATGGAGGACAGGCATAGAAGAGAGTACAGGCAGGACTGAGAGAGTGGAGAAGAGTGTCAGGAGTGATATGTGACAGATGAGTACCAGCAAATGTGCTATGTAAGGCCTACAAGAGGGTAGTGAGACCACCTGCGTTATATGGGTTGGAGACAGTGGCATTGGCAAAAAGGCAGGGGTCAGAGCTGCACATGGCAGAGTTACAGATATTATGTTTTGCACTGGGTGTGACATGGGTACACAGGTTTTGCAATGTGTATATGACAGGCTCAGGCCATATTGGATGGATATGAGACAGTGTTGAAGGGGCAACATTACATCCGTTTGGACATGTGCTGAGGAGGGGTGCTGAGTATATTGTGAAAAGGACGGGAAGAATGTAGCTACCAGGTAAGAGGAAGAGAGGAACACACACATCTGTAGCAGTACTTTACTCTGCACATGCTCTTTATAGTTGTGTTATATTTACTATCCCGGTCAACAAATGTAAAATACAAATAAAAAATAAATAAATAAATTTACAAGACAAAATGTGTATCATAGTTATATGCACAGATAACATATGGACATGTACAAGTTTTGTTGAGGCATATGCTTTCAAACCCCTATTTTCCATTATTACAGACCACCTACTGCATTTAAGTTACATGCTTACTTGTTTCACATACCTTTTTTTTCTGGACATGTCACAGATATATCGTTTCTTATTATTTTTCTCACACTACTTCAGCTTTGCACTGATGGACTGTCTACGACAGAGGTGGTTTGGATAGATGGCAGCTTGTCTTTTGTAGGTAATGCTCATGACCATGTGATGACCTGAGCACCAACTGGTGTTCCCCAGTTGCTGATTGCATGAGGAGCAGCTGTGTAGTTATCCCAATAGGCAATGTCATAGCAACACACTCCTATAATGGAGTACTCCATGTGGGCTTTGGCCCTTTCCCTTACCTGTGAGGAAGAGATCCTGGAGGTGTGTGAGCTAATACCTCTTAGAACAAGACCTGTGGAGACAAGACAACTAAATGGTGGAGAAGATTCAAGACCTAGGAGCAGAATGTAAGTATTGCTGTTATATGTTTTGAATACTGCTTGTTTAACAAGGTTTGTCTGAACATGCTACTTCTGCATGGGTTTTAATCTGACAATGTTATGTGTCTGCATACTTCTCAACTGTAGGACTATCCACATAATGGCCAGAGGTTTGCCTGTTATGTTTGGTCTGTTCCCCAGACAGATGCTGTCCTTGGCAAATCAGTAGCATACTCTGGTGATTGCATTCAGTACACGCCAACATTCATTTGTGTTTCAGACTTTATATCCCTCAGAAAAGTTATGTTTCAATAAACCCTGTAACACCAGCATTTTTTGTGTATAACAGCAATATTTCAAGTATGGCCATGTTTTTGGGCCTTCGTTCCACATTATGTCAGGCTTGGTACATATGCCATACAGTAGGAGGTTGATAGGTAGGATCTACCATTATTATGTTCTGTCATTCCTGCTGATGGGAAAGAGTGGGAAACATGTGGGACTTTGTACATTCAAGAGGTTGGTGTATGGATAATGCTCTTAGATGCCCTTGTAATATATGTTATGTGGGGGAGTGTAACAAGTGTTTTAAAACTAGGCTGTTTGAACATGTGACAGATATTACTGATGAGGAAGAAGACAGTTCTATAGCTGTACATCTCAATAATTCCCACCATGGGGGTAGTAGTCCTGAAAGAAGAATTGTTATGTAGAGAATCGGTTTAAATTCTTAAATGTAATACTTTATCCCCTAGGAGGTTGATTGTGTAGTGTAATTGGAGGCTGTGTATATACATGTAATTAAGTGTAGTGGGTTACAAGGTACTGCTTTGGAAAAAGTCTGTATCCCAGTTTGGTTGTACAGTCATAAAAAACAATTGTTATGTGCAGATTCAATGTATGTTTTTAAATCTGATATTTTACCCCCTAGGGGTTGACTGAAGATTGTAATTGGAGGCTGTGTATTTAAATGTACTTATGTGTTAATTGCTTCTTCTAATTAATGCAAGTATTTCTTGTAATGTGTTACTCCTTGAAGGCTTTGTCAAAGACATCAGAGTAAAATGAACTTGTGTGAATTACTGGCTGTTTGTATTTTTGTTTACTATCTTCACTTGTAGTTGTGTTGCTAAGAGGTCATTGTATATGTCTGGCCATTGTGTATGGCCTATCATGGTTTTGTAGCAGTGTACTGTTCACTTATTATTTGGACTGGGAGGGGCAAGTGTGAGTGTCATGGGTCCTTTCATATCCAACTGTGCATGCTGCCCCAGTTATGGGTGGTCTATCAACAGCATATGTTTGTATGGGCATTTAGAGAAATGTATGCATATGTATGTATGTATATATGTATGTATATATATATATATATATATATATATATATATATATATATATATATATATCTATATATATATACATACATATATATATATATATATATATATATATATATATATATATATATATATATATATATATATATATATATATATATATTTATATATATATATACAGACACGTCAGTATTTCTTGGTAATATATCTGTATATTGTTATACATATATATGTATCGCCACACACATATCTATCTATCTCTCTATATAGGTAAAATTTTTTTTCATGTATATATTTGTAGATAATAATCATTCCTGATTGCACAGTGTGTCTTTCCAATTGTAAACTGACTGTACTGCATGATATGTTATAAAAAACATCCTAACATTTCACAGCTAAAATAGCCTACTAGTGAACTGCTGTGGCTATGGTGTATAGCATCCCAGGTACAAGACTGAGCATGGTTGATTATTTTGTTGCTGGCCAGAAGAAGGGCTGCTGGATACAGAGTGGTTAAGGCACTTTTAAGCAGTTGTAAGTGGGTTTGCATGGGTTTGCATAGTGCTAAGTGTCACTAAGACACGGTTAAGCCGATAGGCGCTTAAACTGTGTAGGCTTCGCTTACCGATGCTTACCAGTGTGAAAATATGCTTAGCAGAGCTAACTACTTGTTATCATTCACATGTAAGCAATATGTACACTTGTTAAGCATAGCTCAGCCATGATGTTAAATGTTAGATGTTAGATGTAAGTGTTATGGCTTCTTTTATATCTGACTGTGCATGCTGCTCCAGTGTCTGCTGGTCTGTTGGCTGTATGCCTTTGTAGTAACAGACTGAGATGTGTCCTTTGCCATGGTTAGGATTCAGACTATACTGAGAATTGAACCACTATATATAGGGGTAGTGTGTGACTGGTAAACTATTATGTATTTCTTCACACAGTCTGTATACTCTACTGTCTACCTGACCTTCCGGTATGTGACTGTGGTGGAATTGGTTATGGGTATGCACTTTCACACTGGTGTCTGATTTTTGGTGCTCTAACATCCCTGTAGTGCCTGACATCCCAAAGGGTGATGACAACACATTAATTGACATTGAGCTTCAGGCCACGGGTCTGACACCAGTCACTGGACTCAGTGAGGCATTTCTGTAGGATGTCAACATCACTTGGGTAGTTAATAGCTCCCAGCTTGCAATTGTATGCAAACATTGGCAGCCAGAGTCTCTTCATGTTGGCATGCACTTTAGAAACATTGATACCAAACAGGAGAGGAAACAGGACTGAACCCTGTGGGACTCCACACATGACTGGCCAGCAGTCTGACTTGGTTTCAGCTACTTTCACACTTTGGGTTCTATTTGTGAGACAGTTTACAATCCACCTACTGTTATAGGGGTTGATGCGTAGCTTAGTGAGTTTATCCATGAACCCAGAGTGGGGAATGTTATCAAAGGGCTTCGCCAGATTGAGGTAGGCTGTATAATCCACCTTTCCTTCATCCACAGCTCTGGTGACTGACTCAAAGAAGTCGATTAGGTTGATTGAACAGGCATCAGCTACCCTTCACAAAAGCAAACAGTGTGGGATCCTGAGTCTGGAGATTTCCATATCCCTGTTTCTTAGGTCTATGATGATGCATTCCATATCTTTGCATGGCAGCCTTGTCAGGCTAATGGTGCGATACTTCCCAGGGTCTTTAGCCACTCCTCCTGTGTGGAGAGGGATAACTGTAGCAATACACAAGTCAGTAGGGACAAAGCCTGAGGTGAGAGTGTAACTGAACAGGGCACGCAGGTGAGGTGACAGTTCACTCTATAGCTCATGCAGAAGACAGCCAGGGATATTGCCAGGTCCAATATAAAGCTGTATTCTTGGCCTTGGATAGTGGTGTGTTAACCAAAGCAGCAGTACTACTGGGTGCCTGGAAGTGTACTGGTATTGTGACTGGTCCATTGTGGGTGGGTAGAGGGGTAAAGTTGCCACTGAATCTGTGTGCCAGTATATTGACAATATCTGTTGCCTCAGTATAGCAATTAACATTGTGCAGTAGCTCAGAGCACATGTTTACATTGCTGTGGAGATTCTTTACATAACTATAGGAGGCCTTCTGGGTGTCTTTACTGTGTGCTGCAATTCTGTTTTCACAGCTAACTTTAGAGTATTTCATGAGGAATCTCATCTTGTTGTTGAGGCTGATGAAGGTTTTTTTCCAGTCTTGGGACTTCACCTTATTCCATATCCGTTTCCTCCTTCTGTTGTAGAGTTTTTTTTGGGCAGGAGACCACCAGATTGGCCTTCCTTTTCTGGAGGGAAGCATCTTGTTTCTATTGTGTATGGTGAAATCCATGCAATTGTGTACGTATTCATACTGCACTGGTGTGTGTTTGGAGGTCATGCAGCTAATCTCCATTTGCATGGGTGCCGTGAAGCTAGCCACCTCTGATCTTTGGAGGCAAAAGTTAGCTTTGGAAAGATTTTTCATGGTGTTTACCTTTGCAGGGGGTGGGGGGATGTGGATTTCTAAGGTGAGGACATTGTGGTCAGATATAACCATGGTGGAGTTGACTACTGGTGTACAGCAGCAGTTGTCCATGTTAATACTGACTAGGTCAATGATGTTGCTACCTGTAGTGGGTATGGAAATGAGCAGGTCCAGACCATTGGAATGGATGTATTCTAGGCAACACTGGAAAAGTGCATAGATACATGGCTAGCTTACACAGTTAATGGAGGGGGTAGTTGAGGTCAACCAGTATGATAGTGTTAGGTTGGACAGTAATATTCTCCATGGTACTTAGGAATGTGGGATTTGGCTCTTCAGACATGACTGGGGACCTATACCAGATTACAACTTGAATTGCTTTAGGCTACACCTGCAGTATTGTGATGCATTATGTCGGGATACCAGTATGGACATGTGTGTATCTTTTGTAAATAAGGAGTGCTTCGAGTGAATGCCTTTTGAGATTTGAACTTCTAATGTGGAGCAGCTTGACCCTCAGATTGCATTTGTTTGTAGCTGTTACATATTTAGGTATATTTATGTATACATATGAGTGTATTTATTTATTTATATATATGTGTGTATGTATTTACATACTTTTCTGTATATATATATATATATATATATATATATATATATATATATGTGTGTGTGTGTGTGTGTGTATATGTGTATATGTATATATTGTACATGCATATCTCTATAGATATATTTTGTCTATATTTGTCTATATGTATATATATATATATATATATATATATATATATATATGCATCACCATACATAAATACATGTATATATAGAAAACCTGACTGATTCTACAGAATCTTTTCCCTACTGTTGAATGACTGTACTGACTGATATGTTTGGAAAAGCATCAACATTTTGCAGAGCTCACATGGTGTGGTGGTGTTTTGTTCTGACTGTGGTGTACAGGGCCCTAGGTCCAAAACTTGGCAGGACTGATACTTCTGTTGCAAGGCAGAACAGTTGCTGCTGGGGACAGAGGAATAAGTGCAATTTTATTTAATTTTATTTACTTATTTTACATTTGTTGACCGGGAAAGTCCGACTGGAATGAGGTCTATTTACAGAGGAGGCCCGGTGAGAAAAGCATCACATTAAGCAATATGTACAGTGGTAATTATACAATCAAAAGATATGTCACACAAGAAATAATATATTTACAATAGTTTGTTCCAAGAAAGCTTAATTTGCACATAGTGGGCCCTGTATGGCAGCATTTGAGGAGTTTAGTACTGTAGCACAAAGACAGTAAGCAGAGCAGAGAGGAAGGTAGAAAGGATTGGAAGAGAGCAGGAAAGCGTTTATGTGATGCAAGGATAGAGTCAGGAATGCAAGAGGTGTGACTTGTGATTTTTGGAATAGTGAAATAGAAGGCACTCTAGAGATATTCTGGGGGAGATTATTCCACTTTCTAGCTATGGTATGAGAGAAAAGAGCTTTTCCTGCAGTATTGTTGGCATTGGATATACAGCGAAGGGTCTTGTTGGATGAGTGGAGAGGACAGTTTGTTCAATATTGATTTAGTAGCTGGTTTAGGGCTGGAGTCTTGTGGGGAGTCTTTAGGATGTTGAAGGTGAGAACTAGTCGGTGGTAACTAATTAATTGAGGAAGTCCTAACCATTGTAGTTCCTTTAGGGCAAGGCAGTGATGGCTTCTAAAAGTAGAGTCATTGGCAAATTTTGCAATCTTATTGTAACATGACTCAAGTTTGTCTAGGTCTGTTTTCCTGATGTGGGTTAGGATTGGTGATGCATACATTAGGGTAGACAAAATGTGGGTTTGGGCTAGGGTGACTTGTGCTTGGTCTGATAGGAAGTTTTTGTGTTTGCATAAATTTCCTAGTTTTTTATGCACTTTTTTGATGGTTTGAGAAATATGGACATCAAAGTGAAGATTTTTATCTATTTCAACACCAAGGAGCTTAATATGGGGAGAGAGAAACTGCGGTGCTGATTTTTGGAGGTGATAGTGAAGGAAAGAGGTGTGGTTCTGGATTTGTTGGGGGTAAATAGGAGTAATTTGGTCTTGGAGTTTAGAATCAGTTGGATATCAATAAACCATTTTTCAATGGAGCTGAAGGATTCCTGGGTACGTTTTTGTAGAGTGGTTAGGGATGGGGCTGAGCAGATTAGGGTGGAGTCATCTGTATACTATATAAGAGATGCATGCAGGGTGGAGGTGTGTAGCTTGTTGGTGAAAATGGTAACTAGTAAATTCCCCAGTATTGAGCCTTGTGGAACTCCTATTGTAGTTGGTAATAGAGGTCATTGTATACCTTGCCTTTTGGCTGATTGTTTCCTATCTGAGAGATGGTTTTTGAACCAGGCAGTAGTGGAGGGTGCAAAGGACATGGAGGATAGAGTGTCTAAAAGTAGGCTATGTGAGACCATGTCAAATGCCTTAGAGAGATCTAACAATATGGCTGATACAAAATTGTTGTTGTTTCTAATTTGGTTAACCTGGTTAGTAGAAGAGAGAAGAGCAGTAGTTGTACTATGGTTTGGGTGGAAGCCATGCTGTGTGAAGGAGAGGAGATTATGTAAGGTTAAGAAGTGTATCACTTGAGTGTGAATACATTTATCAAAGAGCTTGGACAGGGGGAATAGGATAGCAATGGGGTGGTAGTTTGATAGTTCATAGGAATTGCCGCCTTTGTGTAGGGGAATACTTTCCATAGTTGGGGGATGTAAGCTTCCTGTATGGAGCAGTTGATAAGAATTGAGACAGGGTAGGGTCAGGACTGTGCTGCTAATTTTAGGAAATTAGCGGGTAAACCATCTGCTGCCAGAGTGGTAGTTTTCAGTTTTGAGAGTAGTTTTTTAATTATGGAGGTTGGTATGGGTGAGAGTGTAAAGGAAGGTATAGTATTGTGACCTGTAGTGGGGGTGGATATAGAGTTATTGTTGGATAGCTGGGTAGATAATGACAGAATAGATTCTGTGAAGTGATGGTTAAATTGAGAAGCTATGCTGTCATTATTAGTGTGGATGTTAGGAGCTGGGGTGGTAGTTTTGCCAGGTTTTAGAAGGGACTTGATAGCTTGCCCGCATGTTTGGGGGGTTTTGGAATGTTTGTCTTGGATACCTAGGAAGTAGTTTTGCTTATCTAGTTTTGTTTGTTTTTTGGCCTGATTTTGAAGTTGTTAATAGTTTTGTCTGTCTAGGCTAGTGTTATTCTTTTTCCAGATCTTCCAGGCATTGCCTCTGGACTTTGATAAGGCTTTTGTGGTCCTACTCAGCCAAGGGGCATAGTTTACTTTAGTTCTAAGTTTTCTAATGGGAGCGACTGTATTAAGAACATTCGTAAAAGTACTACTGAAAAACTCAACTGCCTGGTCTAATGCTAGAGTTTGCAGTGGATGCCAGTTACATTGTTGTAACATACTGTCAATAATTTGTGGATTTACCTTGTGTTCATCCCTAGTTTCCTTATACAGTACGGGCTTGGGTATGTTTACACATTTACAAAGGAGGAATGTGGGGCAGTGATCATTAAATTTATCAGGTAAGCAGCCCCTGTGGTAATTTTGCTTGGGGAAATTTACTTAAGTCCGATTGAGGATTGATTGTTTTGGGGATTTTCTGTCAACTCTGGTGTGTTCTTGGATTAGTTGTGTGAATCCAAATAAGTTAATATGGTTTGAGGGATTGTTAGAGTTACAGGCTAGCCAGTCTAAGTTTAGGTCGCCTAATAGGATAGTTTCTTGGGGCAGGTTGACTGTAGCCCATTTCCTGGAGGGATATAACAACAGAGGATGTTGATTCTCTTTTTGTTTTTTAGGGATAAAACAGAACCTAATGTTTTTTTTTTGCAATTTGATTTTTATTAGCATTTTTTGAAAAACACATACAGTATTAATAACAGATCACATAAAAAAAATAGGCACAGAACGAGTAATTGGATACAATTAGTAATACCTGCTTAACTACCAGTACAAACAGTCCAGTGTTACAAGAGAAAGTAATTGCCTTCACTATGCAAGTGCTTAAGAGTTTAACATAGAATAGTGAAAGGCAGTAAGTTGAGATACAGGTATCAAATATTCAACTATGATGATATGTAACCAAGTATCTCAGACCCATTTGCTTTAACTATATACATTATATACATTCGACTGTCACTAAGTGAAAAGATATTAATAGGAGGTTAGTTGTTATTGCATATACAAGGGTGAGAGAAAGTGTGGTGATAAGGTTTCTATTGTGATCTTTCATGGGTTAGAGCGAAGGTAGAGATTAGAGATGAGAAGTATCTGACCCAGTGTTAAAGTGGCAATGGAAGTAGAGGTATTAGGAGAGAGAGAAGTAAAGATCAGCCCAAAAGAGAAAAAAAAGGGAAGAGAGAGATATACCTAGGAACAATATTATTTTAGAACTTCTATAAGGTTATTCCACTATTTTTGAAAATAATTTAATTTCTTTTTGCTAGTAGTCTTCAGTTTGCTTGCCAATACGTATTGAACAGCCATCGACTGGAATTCTTTCCAAGACACTTTGGATCTGTCTAACCAGTTTAATGTAATGTAAGTTTTAAGTAACGCACAGAGTGTCACAATAATATGTTTAGTTTCAGATTTGAAGGGACTAGGAAATATATTTAAAATCGCCATTTCCCAGGATAGGGTTGACTTCATGTACCCCATTTTCTCAAGATGTACTCTTAGGGAGCACCACAGTTTGTACACATTTTTACAGGACCAAAATATATGGAGTATATCTACCACTGAGTTGGGGCAGGATGGGCAAAGAGGTGAGGTGTTTCGGTTAATTTTATTTAGGAATGATGGTGTGTGATAGGCATTATTGTTTATCATGAGCTGGGTATATATCAGTTTTTTGAAGGGGGCTAATTTTATTGTTGTGACAATTGCATCTAGTTTTCGGCTAATCGTTATTTCCTTGTATTGTCTATCACAGTACTTAGAGAATAGTAAATTGTCTTGGTGTTTTATTTTTGTTATTAGTTTATAGACATTTGAGAGCATTTTAGACCTTAAAAGAAGCAGGGCTATTAGTGTCTGATACTGCTGAAATTCTGAAGGGAGAACTGTAACCTTGTCTGTAGCCAGAGATATTAGTTATAGTATTTGTTAAATGATTATATAGTATTTTTTTATTAGCTGCTAATGAAGTTACGATGGATTCAAATGGTAGGTCTTTAATTATATAGAAGTCCCAAACTGTACAGTTCTTGATAAGAGGGTAACTATCAAGATTTAACATGTTGTTACCCAGTTTGAATTTGGGATTTAAATGGACTGGTTAGGCCATTGTTAGGGAGTGCTGCATACCAAGAGATGCTATCAGGTTTTGAAAACCAATAATATTTTTTATTAATATAGGGTGAATTTTAAGATCTTTGAGAGTTTTAGGGTTAAGAAAGATAGACGCTCTCAGGTTAATGTTGGATGCACTTATGTGTGCATTGTATATTTTTATCCATAAGGAATTCCAGTAATTTTTTGAATGCTGGTAACTAGCTATGTGCACAATACGACTGGCATTTATTATGTGATAGTAAGTTAGAAAATCTGGAAGGGCCAGCCCCCCTTTTTCTTTTGGAAGTGTTAGTTTAGTGTAACCTAGTCTGACATTTTTGGGGTACCAAATAAATTTCCCCAATGTAGTATTCATTTTCAAAAAGAAAGTGTTTGGGATATTTTGATTAAGGGCAAAGAAGTGGAAAAGATTTTTGGGGAGAATATTCATTTTTATAATAGATGCTTTTGAGAGGAGAGACAGGTTTAGATTCTTCCATTTTGTGAGGTCTTCCAAGACTTTAGACCATGTTTTGTACAGATTGCTATTAATTAGTTCTTGTTGGGGATGGGTAAATATTATGCCCAAATGTTTAAGTGAATAATTAACTTTGATCTTTGTTTCTGGTATAAAAAATTCTTTGTGACCAAGAGAGTTTAGGGGGAAGATTATTGATTTGTTGGGATTGATGGCGTAATTTGAGATTTGTAAAAATTTGTCTATAGAGTTTAGAATTTTCTCTAGTTCAGTTGAGGGGAGTTCCAAGTAGATATTTAAATCATCCACGAAGGCAGTGTATTTCACTGGTATTTTATATAAATAAACTGAGCGGTGAAATGTTTTTTGACGTGGCTTTAACAGTAGTACTTCAAGATAGATGTTAAATAAGTAAGGAGATAGTGGACATCCCTGTCTTGTACCATTTATTATTTGGATTGGTTTGGAGTTTTTTGTTTATGTTTAGAGTAGTAGAGGCCTTAATATAAAGGGTTGCAGCCATTTTGATGAATTCATCAGGAATGGAGAAGCGTTTCATGATTTTAAAGAGAAAGTTCAAATTGACCCTGTCAAAAGCTTTTTGGGCATCAACGAAGAGAGCATATTTAGGAGATTTGTTGCGCTTTGTCATATAGGTTATGGCTTCAATGGATAGAGTGTTATGCCAAACATGCCTATTGTTCATGAAACCTAGTTGGTCATGAGATAGAATATGCGGTAATACATGTTTTAGTCTATTTGCTAGAATAGAAGATAGAATTTTTATGTCAAGGTTAATTAAAGCAATTGGGCGATAGCCATTGGTGTTGACATTATTGTCGATTGATTTTTGAATAAAAATGGTCCTGGAATTATTAATATATAGATCAGATATACCAAACTGGGTTATGTGGTTATAGACTTTAAGTAGAATGGGGGCTAGTACCTGATTAAAAGATCTGTAGAATTCTGACACATAGCCGTCTGGGCCTGGGGCTTTACCTGGTTTCAGTTTGTTAATGGCCACTGGGCACCCTTAGTAAATTCGTGTGAGTGTCACTTATTGTTGGAAACTGTAATTCATTTAGGAAAGTGTCATTAAGACTTTCTGAATCAAGTGCTTGAGGTCCATAAATTTCCTCGTACACTTCTTGAAATACATGTATGACTTCTTCATCTGTAAAGAGAGAATGGCCCTTATAGTTAATTTGTTTTATTGTGGTAGGAGGTGGTTTGACATTTATTATCCTTGCCAGGATCTTGGAAGGCATTTGCACCCATTCGGCATACTTGTGAATAAGTCTGGACTCCATAAGAGAGTATTGATTTAGGTGTAATTCATGTAATTGCTTCTGAATGGTGACTATCTGTTTTTCAATGTTTAAAGAGAACTTAGTTTGCAGCTCCAATTCTAGTTTTCTTAGTTCTGTTTCTAGTGTTAGAGCACGTGATATAGATTGTGTTTTAATTAGTGAGGCTTTTTGAATAAGGGTACCACTTAAAGTAGTTTTAGCTGCCACCCATTGTACGTCTAGGGGTATATCGGATTTTTCAAAGGAGGTAATTGTCTGTGACAGGAATTCTTGGATTTCTCGATGAAGAGTCATATTGTTCAAGAGATTTGGATTAAGAGACCAGTTTGAAGGGATGCAGTTCTCATAGTTAGGTTTGGAGATATTTAAGCTAAGGGTGATTTTGCCATGGTTGGAGATAGTTCTAGGGTCACTGCTATATATTATTTCATAGAAAGAAAAGGATGATGAGATAAAAAAAAGTCTATCCTGGACCAGGATTTGTGGTAAGCTGAGAAGAATGTGTACTTACTAATAGAGGGATCTTTTCTAAAGAGTTCAAAAGGATCAAACAAGTTAAAATCATCCATTATGTCTCTAATAGTGTTAGTAATACCCATGGGTTGTTTATCAGTTTTACAGGATCTGTCTAGTTTCAGTCTTATGGTCATGCTCCAGTCTCCACCGAGGATCATTAGATGGTCATGGAATATTTCAATGAGTGAGTATATTTCATACAGGAAAGAGGAATGGTGTAAGCATGATCCATAGACATTTAATATAAGGATTTCTCTTTTGTAGGATGGGATGGAGCATGTTAGGTAACACCATCTGCCTTCTGAATCCCAGCCAGTGTTTTTTTATTGATCCTTTGAAAGATTGTTTGATAATTATTGCTACCCCTTTGGAGGTTGTGCTATTCCCCGTAGCTATTATTTGTTTTATCCATTTCTTTCTAACATCATTAACCCATTGATCCTTTGTCATGTGCGTTTCTTAGAAAAGATTAATTTCAAAAGTAAATTTTTGAATTAAGTTGAGTACTAGGTTCTTTTTTTCTTTTATTTTGTAAGCCTTTTATGTTCCATGAATCTATCGATACCATTTAGACAAGTAATTAGTCAGATGATAGAGTCAGGTCCTTATTGTTAGGGTTAGAAGAATTTACGTATATAAGGGTTGTTAGCTTGTAAAGCAACAAGTAACAGGATTGATAGCAGATAAGATTATTTTTTTTAAGGTAAGTTTATAACAATAGAAAGGAATAGTGACAGCCATCTCTCTCAGACCACTCCCCGTGCCTAACCACATTCTACTTTTATCTGAAAGAGATAAGAAGAGACTACTTACATAACTAAAGATTATACAGAAAATTCCCAACATTCCAAAATCCAACTTACTACACACACTCAGACTTCTTGCTCTAAAATAGCAAAGATTAATTGACTGTTTAGGTTATAATGACAACCAGCATATGTAAATGTCTTGGACAGCCTATCCTTCTACAGATGGGCAAATTAGAGTAGTGCTTTTTAATATGATTTTGTGGGTTCGGCCCATAGTAGTACCGCATACTAAAGATCAAACAATAATTATGTATCCCAATTATCATTTCAAAACAATAATATATGATACGTTTGGCATCTGGAGGTACTATGTCTTTTCCTGACAACCACTCCCCCATTATTAGTTGTGTCACAGCATATGATAGGCAGCAGCAAGCATCCGTCTCTCACCCATTTATTTGCTATGCCAAGATACTCTGCCTCAGTCTTGGCCTCACGGTGAATGAACCCCAGAGTGCTATTCCATCTGTGTTATCCCCCGCCACCCTGCCCTGAGTAATATAGATAGATGTACAAACACCCATATGTGAATAAAAAAACAAAACATACACAAACATGTGGTGTTACAGATTCATCACTATGGATCGGCTATTTAGTTGAGGGCCAATTTCTATCAAATCTCACATCTGGCTGAGAATGCTCCCTGCGATGGAGACGTGGCCTCTGATGCATCCAGGATTATGGGTAGGAACATCTGCGACAAGGAAGTCATCTGGATACCAAAACAAAATACCCCTTCTGACCCAACTCTAAGCTAAAATCTCATACAGCTTTAATGGATCTGAACTGGATATTAGTCTCTACATACCTCTGTGAGGATGGGCAAATTACTGCTTGGTAGGTTCAGGCATTGTTTTCCCACATTTTCCTCAGCTTGACCCTCCCATTCACTAGAGGGAAAAAAAAACAGAAAAACTTTGCACTACATTTAAAAAGTGCCATTCTCACATTCCTATGTATTGCTTGTATTTTTTTAAAATATTGCAGTAGCGAACTGTTATGTCTAGTTATTTACAAAATGCACTTCATAAATTTTACACAAAGTTCTGTTTAAAAATCTTGTGAGGTTAGCATTACTATACCTGAAGATTTAGAGTTATTTTAATTTTCACATGACTTTATCCTGGCTTGTGGTTGAAGAGTTTTGCACTGATTCCATTGACCAGATAAGTAACAAACAAACATTGATACGTAAAGTGTATGAGGAAGCCCAAGCCAGTGATTGCCCAAACATGAAAACAAAAAAAAAAGGAAATTATATTCTACTTATTATTATGATTAAAACCATTTTTTGGCACTCATTTCTGATAGCAAGTTGACTCTCCAAAAATGTGCTCATGAATTTCGTGGGTACATATTTGCTGTATTGTCGTATATGTTTGTTGGTTTACACTTTGTGGATGGACGTTGAGCATTTTCAATTTACAGGAACGCTGTTACAAGAGTTGTGTCCATAACCCTAATCATAGTTCAATTTTATGTTTTCCAACTGTCTTAAATTACATCCAACAGATAGTGTTTAGTAAAGGTTGTGTTTAGCATAATGTCATGTTCCTGAAAGTATAAACTCACATTGCCCAGTGCTGTTTATAATTTGGTAAATCTGTTATTACAAGAAAAAGAATTGTAAGGGATGAGAAACCCCCCTTAGAATGCAGGCATAATCATTATTTTTAACTTCTAACAGCTTATATCAGTGAATACGACCTGCAGCCGATTACAAGCACTTGTTGCTCGATCCATCCGGAGCAGTTTGTATGCCCGAACTTGTCATCATACAGGGCACTAACACAACAGAAAGCATCTGAGTGTTTTCGCTCTGGGACAGGCTTTAATAATTTTCTGGTACAGAAGTTTGTTCCTGAAGCCGGGGAATTGAAAGATTGTGACATAAATATTTTTTCCCCTTTCTTTTTTATTATTATTTTTCCTTTTTCCTTCTGTCTCCTTTCCACTCCAGTTCGCAGATCAAGCAAGACAAGTCTAGGGGAAATACTCACTTGTCCAGAGGGACATCGGCCAACCCTCTCTTGATAAAAGGAAAAAATAAACACTTACACGGCATTATGAGGCTTTGTAATAAGTCTTCTTCCCTCCTCACAGCAACTGGATAATGCTCTTTTCTGTTCAGAGAGTTTAAAGAGGTAGGTGGAAGTCTCGTTTTAGCGACGATGCACACTCATCGCAGAGCACGTTGGCACAACAGGGGATCAAGTAGGTTCCTGTAGGTGATATTTGCTAGATGCACTTGCAGGTCATAGGTCGTTGGATTAGCAGAGGCAATTGTTTTTTGGCCTACCGTTTGAATGTAAAGATGGTGAATTGATTTTGGTCAAGAGAGATGAAGTAAGAAAGCAAAGAAGAACAAAACTGTACCTTGTTCAGAACGAGGAGCTGGGGGGTTGCTTGTGTGGCTGCCATTACAACCCTTCATGGATATATCAGTGACCTGAGGCTCAGAGGCATGTGAGAGCAATTATTTTTATTGAGGTTTAACTGGATATTTTATTCAGTGTTTAGACAGATGGACACATAAGCATTCTTGTTTTATGCTTAGTAGAAGGTTGACGGAGTTTCTCCAAATACTTTGTGGAACGCAGATTTCACTTCTTGAAGGTTTTGGATAGAGTGTGTAATGTTTTTGTGCTGAAAGGAAAGGGTAGCTGGATATTTCATCTGGAATCTTATGTTCTTGTTTATTAGGAACTTGCAAAAGGGTGAGAGGGTTTGCCTTGCTTGTTTTATAGGGAGCGGCAAGTCTTGGGCAATTGTAATTTTTGAACCTTTCCACATAATGAACTTCTTTTTTTTGCAGCTTGTAAGATCAATTGAGCATGTGAGGCATTTAGTAACCGTATGTAGATTTGTCTAGGTGTATCTAGAGCTTGTGATTTTCTCAAACCCCTATGTATTCTTTCAATTGTGAATGTTTGTGCAAGTTCATTGTTTTCCATAAAGAGACCAAATACTTCCCCTGCAATGGTGAGCAGTTGTGGTTGTTCAAACATCTCAGGAATGCCTCTAATCAGCACATTGTTACGTCTTGCTCTTGCCTCCAGATCAGTTATTTTTTGTTGCATGTCTTTTATTGAGGATTCATTAGTAGAAGTAGATTTTTGAAGTTCCTGTATCCATTATCTTTGCTTCGTTTTGGTCCAACCTTGTAATAATTTGTTCCAGATTGTTGCCAAAAAGGGTTAGTTTTGAAGAAAATGTTTGGATTTCAGATTGGAGTGGAGTTAGTGCTGCCTTAAGATCCTCCATTGTGAAGGAATGCTCAGCTTTATTTTTCTGGGGCTGCTTAGAAGTATCAGGCTGTGATTTGGTTGTTTTTTGCTTTTTTGTGAAAGTTTCTTTCTCTGGAGACATAATTAGTAACAGTCTAGTGTTTGAGGATTGTGCTTCCATTTGTTCCATCTTGCTAAGATTATTGTTTTCCCCTTCTGTTTTCTTACTTAATTTGCTTTATTTGCTTGTGGATTTGTAGGGTCCTTGCAGTGCTGTCCGGCCTAAGCACATGTGGCTGTATGTGCTACTGCACCTTTGCTGAAAGGAGCGGTATATCCAGTGGCAGCTGGTGACTTCAAATCACAGGGGGGCTGCAGGAGACAGCTGAATGGGTGGGGTCAAGGGGGAGGGGTGTGGTCAACCAGAAAGGGGAGGAGCTATGCACACAACCACAAAAAAATAACTTTAATTAAATACACTGCCCTGGGTGGCAAACCATCATTATGAAAGTCCAATCAAGACAACAATAAGTGTAGAAGAATAAAAATATTTCAATGCATTGGCTGCATGACAGCTTATTTAATATCTAGATGGAAACAAAAGGCTGTGAGGCATGAAAAAATACTGGAATGCCAGTCAAAATCAAGTATAAGAAAAAACAGAAGCACTCAACTCAAACCACTTCTCCTTGCACTGCATTTCTAATTATATGGAAGCTCGTCCACCAGAAACACCAAAATGTACTGCCAAAATGCCAAATACTGATTATACACCATGTTGAACGCAGCCTTGAATCCCAAAAATACCTTACCACTCCAGACCCGGAAACAAGTGCTAACATTAGTCTGGAAGGGGGGTCAAAGCTGGGCTTTCATATTGCTGGTGTTTGGAAGTCTGATCTTTGATGTTCACAGTTCCAACATTTTCAGGTCAAGCTTCCCATCCTCAACCACATAATTGTAAAACAGTCAGCACAGAGGATTTGGTTTATGATGGTAGAGGAATACAAATACACATTAAAAAGAATCTTACTGAGGCTGTCAGAATGAAGCACAATTGCTTAGATCCTTTAAACAGAAATACATACAGCCCATACACATACCAGTCAATATGCACTACAGTGAAGAAACACTTTCTGTACACAGCTAAGACAGCATATTCTATGATAATATAATGTATCCCCTCAGTGATCAGTGCTCTGTTGCAGAGTTATAAATTCCAAACCAGCAATGCTCCAAGACCTAAAAAATACAACCTGAAAGAGATGCCAGAGGGCCAAGCACCCCATATTATAGACAGTACACACAGCACCAACATGATGCAGAGAAACAACCCATGGCTTCTGTTTGAAGACTATACCTGCAACATAAAGAGGCAGGCAAAAAATACAGGTGTTGCATAGGTAAGAAGAGGTCTGGATGCCATAATATGACAATTACATTCAGCTGAAAAGCTCAGGAAAATGGAAGTTTGCTGAGTAACTCACATCAACCCACTCAAAATGTGACAGAGGCAGAAATAGGCAGCTTTCTCACAAGCATGAAACAAGAAGTATCCAAAAGGAAGAACAATCAGTCATTAGTAGGGTTACCACCTGTCCCACTTTGCGAGGGACAGTTCCTCTTTCAGCAGTTGTGTCCTGCAAAAAAAAATTAAAAAATGGCAAATGTCCTGAGATTTTAGGAGAAAATATTTCCTAACATTTCTTTACTAGTTGTATAAAACAGTTATTTTTTATCTGAAACACCCAAATGTTATATGAAATAGCATAAGCAACTCAAATGCTACAAGAAAAAGCATTTGTTTTTGGCAAAAAAGTGAAGTTCTATCATTTGTACTGGTCAGGGGTTTGTTTTGTCCTGAAAAATCTGACAATTCTACAAAAAGTGTCCCACTTTGGGCATTTGAAAAGGTGGCAACCCTAGTCATTAGTATGTGCACTATTTGTTAACAGTAGGCCCAATTTTTGTGTAGAAAAAAAAGAAAAAAAGAGAAACAAGTTAAAAAAAGAGTACAGAATAGGCTGATGATTTGTTTCAATTTTCAGGATTACTTCACTTTGTACCCATATAGTACCAGGATAGACTGTATGGCTCCAGTGTGACCCTGATCTGGATAAGGAAGGTAAGTGGGCAATGAACGGATGACAGAATAAATGACACATAAATCAAAAGGTAAAGCAATGGAAAGGCGAGGTTAAAATAATCAGTCCAAGTGAAGGAGAAAGAAGCCAACCACTCCATATACAAGAGTGCAAACCTTCAGTAACTAATAACACTATGAGCTCAAGTTACATATAAATATAAACCTACAACACGTTAACAAACGGCTTTACATAACAAGACTGTGTCACATGCAAGTACTTTCCCTTACTTTACCAGAAACTTAAGTGTACAATTAACTACGTGTAAGAAACTAAGAAGCAGCACAAAAAAGTGCTTAGCAAACAGTTTAGAAATGTGTATACATGCAGTCATAGCATAGCCAATTAACATGACATTTAGTCCAGTGAGAGGGAGAGAGAGAGAGAGAGATAGAGAGAGAGAGATACAGACAGGCAGACAGACAGACACAACCAGGACAGTAGAAGGAAGCCTTCCTTTTTCAAGATCGCCTCTGCTCACATGCACATGGTTCAATAAGACTTCAATACTTTTCCATCCAGTTTTGAGTACACACAACATTACTTATTCAAGCACATGTGTTTGGGGTGCAGTGGCACATGACACATATCATTACATTTTCTAAGCACATTCTTATTGCTGTTTAAACCACCAGTTTGCACAGATTAATTTGACTGTCTAGGGCAATCTATTCTAAAAGAATGACAGACAGATTTGCTTTCACAGTTGTGTCAAGTAATCTCAGAAGTCTGTCACTAAAAACAATGGTCTGCAGTCTGTTCCTACAACCAGATATTAATAAAATATTTGTATTTTTGTCAGAGATTTGTTGAGTCAGGCATTTCATTTTCATCTTGAAATAATTCCTCTAGCATAGATCAGTATCATTAATTTGAACTCCTGTATATACAGTAGATGGGCAAAATAATGCTGCCTTGATTTATAAACTGAATACAACGAGAAACATTTAGATCTTTTTTAAACTGTCCATTCTACACATTCTAGAAAGTTTCTCTTTGCTACCCGTGCATCTGATTAACAGCTTGACTATGCACTACAAGCTTTGTACCTGAAGCTGCTTCAATGTAAAAACAAAGCATTAAAAAAGCAGATACTGAATTTCTTGAGATCCTGTAGCTTTTTAAACCTACTGCACAATAGTTGCTAAAACACTGAGTTGTGTACTATTCTGTCATTGTGTTGTGCACTACACTAGCATGGAGTTGTATAATATAGTAGCATTCTGTTGTGCGCTACACTAGCACTGAGTTGTGTACTACACTGGATTCAGAACCACCTTATCAGCTTTACAAAATAACAGTAAAATAACTAAGAAATAATTTTCTATTAGAACATTAACATTTATTACAAATGTTATGATGTCATCTTTCTCCATGTTATAATGCATATGTTTTATGTGGACATTTTAAAATGGCATCAACATGAACCACTTTGTGTTTGTAAGTAAAAACTGATGCATGAGCAGATGATGTTTATAAACACTCTAAAGGCTGCTTATGAACATGTTAGCTTTTGCTTATTTATTCTTATACATTTTTTGATATACCATTAGCCAATTAAAAACCCTTACAGATCAAAACACATTATGTTATGTTACCTTTCACATATTTATTCTTATGGACAGAAAATTCTTCATGCTACATTAACTTCTTATTTAGTTAATTTATTTATTTATTCATTCGGTCTTATAGTCTGATAAAGTGCTGGACAATTAGATGTCTTTAGAGAGTAAATTTACATCATTTAACACTGCAGCTGTTTTCGCTTTCACCTTTGCTGAATTTCTTTAGCTGTATGTCTTGCATTATCAATGTCTATGACCTAGCTCCCTTCCTTTTAAGGGCATTCTTCTGAGCTTTAAGGGTTCAAAGACGATTACTGTCTGTCTACCCCCTACTCTTCATCAAATACCTCGTATCTATCAGCAAATATCTTCAGCAGACTTATTCTAAAATATCTGTCATAGCTTGTGCCTGCAGTATTTTATCAACGGAATGGGATATCTTTGAAATATCTTGGTACAGTGAGCAAGCATCAGAAATACAACTGTAATGTTACCTGAAAATAAATGAACATGAAAATAACTTAAATCAGTTCAACAACTGCAACAGATAGGTTTATAAAAGGAGCATAACCTTATTTTTAAAACAGAAACAAGTATCCTCAAGAAAGGAGTTTGCATGGTGAGTGTGTGTGTGTGTGTGTGTGTGTGTGTGTGTGTGTGTGTGTGTGTGTGTGTGTGATGAAGATGGCAAAAAAAGAGAGGTGCAGTGGTGGAGAAAATAATCTGGAGAGCTGAGAATTCTGAAGTTGGAGGGGAAATTAACATGACAGAATTTTTAAAAGATAAATGGCTGATTCTTTAAATTGTTCCATGTCTTAGACTAGTCTAAATACATTTCTAAAGACTTTGACATAGTTTCCCCATCACCTATTTCTCACAGGAAAATCCAACCTTGATCTAAGTTTAAATTCTCCAGTTATCGTCATAATAGATCTTACTATGTCTAATAGCAGATCACTTATTACTAACGTATTTCTACTGACATCTTACAAAGGTCTATTCTTGGTCCTCTACTGTTCCACATATTCATTAACGAAATTCACAAAGTAGTCAGAAGCATCAATAGTGCATTATGCAGATGTCTCAGTACTAGTATGATCAGCCAAAAACCTAATCCAGATCCAGTCACTCAACGGTACCTTCATAATATTGAAAATAGAATGCTCACTCAAAACTATAAAACTAAATGAAGCCACAAGCTAAAAATATTACTCAATTTCACATCAAATCTGTATTCATTATAAAAACAGACAAATCACTCATGCTAAACAGTTATGCATAATTATTGATCACCAAATAGAATTTGACCACCGTATCAATTAAATCATGCCCAAAATTAAATTAAGAAAATCTGTTTGCTTTACAAATCCAAACCATTTTAACTGAAGAGTTTATACTAATGACAAGTAAAACACTCTTACTTCCCACATAACTCTGTTACACCAAGCATCCAAAAATAATTCCATAAACATGAACAAATCTGCAGCCAAAATAGTGCGCAATAGTTTACATAAACTTAAAAAATGTTTTGCATTCAGCAGCTTGCCTGATAGAAAAATATAATCCATTTAGGCCTTTATGATCGCTCAGTAAAAATTTAGTGACTTCCACTAATGCAAATAATTACTTTGGTTACTCTCAATACTCAGTGGCAGCGACTAAATTATGGAAATTAATACACATACAAAGCAAGCACCATACATTCAAACACTTTCACAAAGTATAAAAGCAAACTCACAAAGTATAAAAGCAAGCACCATACATTCAAACAATAAAAACAAAGCAGACATAAAAGTAAAAAGCACCATGCACTTACCTGTCTGTTCACCATAATATCCAAACAATGTACATCCTGCCCGCGCAATACTCCAAAGAAAAGACCCACGAGATTGAAATCCTAATTCCCGACTGCAAAGACCCGCGAGATTGAAATTAAATCCAAACCCCCTAATTCCCGACTGCTGCTGTTGCAGTCCGGCCCCGACGCATTATTCCAGCGAGTCTGTGCACTTTAAAAGTGCACAGACTTCTCCTTGTGTTTCCCTATCGGGACTGCCGGACGGCCTGGAGCATGCACATAGACTCGCAGTAGTCGGGACTACTGCGCATGCGCGAAGTCCGCGAAATTTTAAAAACTTTTTTTTTTCTATTTTTTTATTTTTATTTCTTTTTGTTTTGAGGGGGCTGCAGTCCGGCAGTCCAATAGCACGGGCCGCCCCTGGGTATATCAGCCCTTGTGAGTCTCAAATCCAGAAAAACATTTTTGAAAAGTAAGTATACTTTGATTAGCTTTGTTTTGTAGAATCCTTTTTTCCAAGTTTTAATGCAGCAGCAGCAGCTGATTTTAGTAGGTTGTCTGTCAGTAGTGAGAGCATGCAGAAGTCATTGTTTCCTAGTCAGCAGCTATTTTAGAATCCAAAACAGAGCCTAATGTTTTGGCATTCAGAAATTTAGGAAGTGGGATTTGCAGAGGCTGGAGGTTAAGTGTGTTTTTAAATAGAATTGCAACTCTGCCTCCCTTTTTGGCACCACTGTCTAGTCTTAGGATGTCAAAGATGTCCCTATTTTGGGCTCCTTGACCCCTATTTTGACATCCTTTGGACAGATATGTTACAGTAAGAGGTTTGGGGTATGGATCTGATGTGCAACTCCAATATATATGTATATATATATATATATATATATATATATATATATATATATATATATAGATATATATATATATGTGTGTATATATCTGTATATATATATTTTTATGTACATAGATATACCTCTATGCATTTATTTATTTTTCTATCTATACATGTATTTCTAAATGTATATATTTCATATGTATATCATATGTATATGCATCTCCATACGGCTATACATTTGTATATATACATATATATATATATATATATATATATATATACAAAACTTGACTAATTCTATAGAATCTTTTCTCTACTGTTGAATGGCTCTACTGAATGATATGTTTGAAAAAAAAAACACATCTCTACAGCTCAGATAGCTTAGTAGTAGATTGCTGCAGCTATGGTGTGCAGGGTCCTGGGTTCAAGGTGTGTAGGGCCTGATTATTTTGCTGCTGGGCAGAACAAGGGCTGTTGGATACAGAGTGATTAAGGCACTTTTAAGCAGATGTAAGTGGGTTTGTGTGGGTTTGCATTGAGCTAAGCAAAGCTAAGTGATGCTTACATCCTCTTGGCTTTGCTTAGGTTCACTTACGTCTATTTAAACCCGCACTAATTTTAAATAAAGAAAAGAAAAAAGGGAGACAGGAAAGTGGTGAAATGGGGGCAAGCAGGGGGAAAAACAAGTTGAGAGGCAGCTAGGGATGTGCAGGACGGGTGTAGGAAAGAGCCATAGCTCTGCATTTCTTTAACAGCAACAGCTGATATGACTGTGGGCAGTTTGGAATTTAGAGCCTCACACCCCACAGGGAAAGGTGTGGTGACATAAAATGATGATAATTAGTGTGGTAGATTGAGTAAGGGGAACAGGTCTCTGGGTGAAATGCAGAGCTATGTATGGGGTGTAATTTTTTCTGGGACAGATGCTCTTTTTTTAAGGTGAGAGTGGGATGTTAGGGAAGGAGTGTAGGTAAGTATGGGTAGGAATGTTTGGTAGAAGAGGTCGGATTTTCAGACAGACAAGATGCACAAGACAGCAGACAGGGGCTGTGTGTGACACATGAGGGTGACACCTTGGATAGGGAGGGTGGTTGGGAATTGGATGCCCATAAACCCCCTAGATGGTAGTAGTGGGACTGATGTCCAAACCTGATGGCAGTCACCACTACTCCTTCACAACCCCAAAAGTGGCTGTGCTGGGGGCTGAGCTGGAGGGGCCAGTTGCCCCTCAAGCTGTACCAGTCTGCCCTCCATCTAGCGCAGTCGTTCATCCAGCTCCGACTGCAGGACACTACGCACCATGCGACGGACCTCTTGCCAGGTGACAGGATCCTCACCATGCCCATGTGCAGGGGGAAGGTGAGCCCTGTCCCCTGCAGTGGTTCCACCTGAGAGTAGTGCAGGACCAGCAGATGAGGGAGGTCCAGGTTAGGTCCCAGATGTGCTGTGACCTGGTGCCTTGGCCAGATAGAGTGAGAGAGGCGGATCTGCTGGGATCAGCCTTACTGAATGTTCTATGAAGTGAGACTTAACAAGGTGTATTGGTTAGTCATGAACAAAATATTTAAACATTAGTCAACACAACATGCATGGGTGTTCCAATTGGCCCAGAACAATGGAAAATGTAACAGGGCTTGGCAAACAGAACACATGCAGAAATGGAATGGCAGTCAGGATTGCAACAGCATGCCAGTTATATTTATGGCAACAGACCAGCAACAATGGTTATTCAATAAGGTATGCTAGTATGTACACAGTTTCAAATATAATAACCGAAATGTAACAAAGGTCCCAACAGTAAGTTTTGGTAAATCATACCCATATTACTTTTTTTGCAATTATTGGAGCAGATGAGTGGTGGGAGAAGAGAAAATAATTCCATTAACAACTGCATTCAGTGATACATCTCAATACACTACTGTTCAATACTCTACAGTTCTGCCTCCCTTAACCTCTACCTGGGTCATGCAGCTACTACAGCACATACACACCTGTACATATGTGCAACTGAAGTACTATGGGCCAAGGTATGACAGCTCTATGTACATAAGTATAGGGGACTCATACCTGTCATACTTACTGGTACAAGTAACAATGTGTTCCCTGTCCTGCTGTTCTGTAAGTGTGCTTTTGGCATACCTGTACTGTGATGCTATCTGGGTGCAACTTTCTTGGCAACAAGTGAAACTATCCATGATAGCATAACACTTGAGATGCTTGTATTGGCCAGACTGCATAGTGTAGATGGCTAGCCTGCTTCTATTTGTAGGACTGGGGCTGCTCAACAGAACATTTGTACACATTTCATACATATACCCACCATACTGCTTCTGCAAATATTTAGTTACCTGTGGGGAAATATCTGTTCACAAAAGATTAGTGTTTCTACCAATATTCAAGTTTACAGCTGTAGAACTAGAAAGACATGTTGGCAGCAGTCTCTGGATTTGAACCATGGTGTGTGTGTGCGTGTGTGCATGTGTGCTTGTGCGATTGTGCGATTGTGCGCGTGTGTGTGCGTGTGTGTGTGCGTGTGTGTGTGTGTGTGTGTGTGTGTGTGTGTGTGTGTGTGTGTGTGTGTGTGTGTGTGTGTGTGTGTGCAAAAGGGAACTACAAACCTAGCCTTTATCAGACTAAATAAATGGGGAATTGGTGTCTGTTACTTGGGTTATTTCTGTCTAGTACATACTTTTCTACACACTCTACTTTTTTAGCAAATGTTTTTTTATTTGTTTTCCATAATACCTACAACAAAAATCAGAACAAGAAACTGTTGATGTTACTGTTTACACAATATGAGCAGATTATAAAAACTTGACATTTGGACATTTTAATAAAACAATCTTCAATTTAGAATCAAGTCAACACACTCTACTTTTGCAGTCTCCATCTCTTTGTGTCTCACACTTTCCTGTACATTCAGGACTACATACAGCTGAAATGCAAGGGTTAGCACAAGGCAATGCTGGCAGGAACACATTACAAGACATTACTGAAGAAAATATTTACTTTTGCATTTTGTCAGTTATTTCAGATCCAAATTTTGAACTATGCAGACGAACAGTGCTACATCACTTCACCTGTTACTGCATGCTGCAGCAGCTACACAATTGTAATTTTCAGATACAAGACAAATGAAAGACAGCAGTTTGTGGTAGTCAGCTTTATTATTTTTGACATAACAACACTTTCTATAACTCAGAAATCCACAGTTAGTATTACTGCATGATCTGCACAGGAGGACTGCTTCTCATTTGTAACTGTTACAGTAGCCCTGACACAGCAGTTTCTTAGCAGCTTCTTTCAGACAGCCTAATACACATCCTACTCTTCCTCTACTCAGTTGTACCTTGTTTGCTACAAAAGTCTGTATTACACAGCAGCTGGCACTACTGAGTTCTAACAATGGCAGCCTGACACATGCATTTCTTCAGTACAGTTAGCGCACAATTATATATACATACAGTACTACCTTCACTATTTCTGATTTATTACAGTAGATATTACAAATATTTCTGTACTCACAAAACTCTCTGAGCAGTTGGACCAGGTGCTGTGCATGGGCATCAATGTCCACAGCCCTCTCATCGGCAGCTGTATGGGGAAAGAACAGTCATTAAGCACATCTGTACAGCAACATATACAATTTTTAAATAATTATTTACAAATACACAGACTGGATACTTACAAACTTCTGGGACATCCTCTGCTCAAGCCTCTTGGATCCACTGGGCCAAGATCTCACCCCTCCTACGCTTTAGGTCATCATAGTGATGATGGATTTGCTCACCAGTTTTGGGTATGTCAGTTACACTGGTGAAATCACTGCCAGATGGTCCCATGTACTGGGAGCCCTGGTACTGGCCCTGCAGCAGATAAGGAGTTCAACCATGACTCTGGACTCCTGGATGCCCCAGCATTGTGACCAAAAGCAAACACCTTCTCCTACACCTGACATTGTTGCTGCCCTGATCAGACTGGAAGAGATATGGCTGTATTCCTGCCTGTGTGGTTTAAGTAAGGCCATTTTCCGCACTTTTCCATGATTGGACAATATTCAAATATGCTAAGCTGTGCCTAGCTCTGCACAAATCTGCTTAGCAAGGCTTAAACCAGCTAAGCAAAACTTACAGTTGCTAAGGATTGCTTATATGTTCATGCTTACGCAATCCTTAGCTTGTTTCAGCAGAGCTGCAGCAGGCTTAACTGGTCGCAAACAATTATTTAAATAAACTGTAAAAAGTTTTTTACATTTCCCTATGGCATTTTCCCAGCCCTACACTGCCATATGTGAGGCATATGACTTACAAAAATCATTCCACTTCATAAAAATTAGCTTACAACTGCTTCCACAAATTAAATCTTTTAGCTACAGCTGGGATTCAGACCATGCATGGCTGGAATGTGGACCAGTGCTCTAACAACTACACTACATCAGCAACAAGGATTTCACCTTCAGAATTCTATTTCACTCTCAAACAGCATTTAAGCTGGGCTGAGCAAAGTGCTGCAGCACGCAAACCCGCTGTGCTGTGCTTGAACGTTCTTTTTTATTGTAAAAAAAATAAATAAATATTAAATTATTACATATATTTATCAGCAGGTTGCAGGCATGTGGGGCAGGGATCTGGCCATTCTGGGAATAGTCATGTACTGTCAGGCTACTTCTTAGGAATCGTTTGCTTTTTTTTTTTTTTTCTTATTTCAGTGTCCACAGACACTGACATGCTAGTTTTACATTTCATTGTCCGAGGATACTGAAATAATGCATAATATTAGAGCCAGGCTCTATTATTATGCTACTTCCTTGTTTGAAAGTGCCATAACAGGGTGTGTGTAAGTGTCCGTGCAGGACTTATAAATGCCTGCTACACTCGTACACGGATTGTGTAGGTGTAAGAATACGGCCGCACACCCTCATTAATATGTAGGGGGCGCTGCTGCTGTATTCCTAAATGGAACATTCCAGGCAAGAATAGACTATTCTTGCATGGACTGTTCGTGAATCCCTGGGTTAGTCTTCTAAAGTATTCATTACTGAGTTTTATTCGCATTTGTTCATGTTTTATTCTCAGTCTGTCATCAATTCCCAAATATTTATACACTCACTCTCCTGCTCAAGTTCCTTTATATCACATTTCTGTCCCAGATTAATATTTCCTAGTGCTGCAGCTTTCCTGCTTTAGAGAATCCATTTGAAATGAGTCCATTTTCTAATCTTGAAATACTGAAATCTTGAATTTCAGTATTTCGAGACTAGAATGTCAAAAGTGCAGTTATTCGAAACTGCACTATGGCAAATCTCAGTTTCCCTAATTTGTGTTAGGTTTGCTGTGGTATGTAATTAAGTATGCTCTGTCTCTTTAAGGGTTGTGTGGTATAGCAGTCGATGTTCATTTATGTACAGAGATTCAGGTAGGTGTTCAATTTTTAAGGGTTTTGGTAGAAATTTATTAATGTTTAATTGTTGTGGGGAGTTGTAGATGTAGGTTGGGGTAGGTAGGTGAGACTGTATGTGTGTGAGTGCTGAATGTGATGACTTTTGTACATGTGTAGTGTGTGTGTTATTAGTGAGTATAAATATGACTGTCTCCAATGGGAGTGTAGGGCAAGTAAGAGAAGGTTTGTGCTTCTTTTTTATGAATTAGTTCAATCTTCGAGTTGGTATATATACATAGCAGGGATGTGGGGGGCACAGGGGACTTGCCCCCTGCAGAAATATATGGTGGTGTTGTTGTTTTTGGTTATTTACTGTTCGTGTGTTGTTTTGGTGAGGGTTGGATATTTATTTGTGTTTTGCTATTTTTGATATTTTTATCATTCGTGTTTTTGCATTTTCGACATTCTAGTCACGAAATACTGAAATTCAAGATTTCAGAATTTCTAAATTTGAAAGTGGGCTTCTTGAAACACCCCCCTTTGTAATTCTATCCCTGGAATACTAATTTGCCTTTTGTCATGGCTAAACTATAAAGTGGTTTGCCACTGTTTCATGGTCACTGTAATATCATTGATCAACAGTGGCTGTATCTTGCCCATCTGTAGCCATTCCTTTATCCATGAATTTGGGGGTGTGGTCAGATGCTGTTTTAGAAACTATCCATGCCATATTTAGATTTTTCCTTTTTTACAACTAATTACTATTGTTTTATTTAACAATAAATGGTCCTTTGTTCCATATAACTTATATTGTGTTACCCTTTTATTCTATTGACATAACTGAGTTTTTTCTAAATAACTATAAAATCTGTCTGCATCAATTCCATAATATAGTTTGTATATTGTTAGAAGACAACTTATTTGTCTATAGTTTTATAATGATTTCCATGATCAGCCTTAAGGAGAAGTATATTTTTTCCAGTTAACCAAGTTGGGGTCCATTCAGGATATGCATATAAGTAATTTTCACTCTGCACTAAATTGTTGTGTAGATACGCTAATAGTTTTAATGAAAAGTTAGGTAATGTATCTGGGCTTGCAGTTTTCCTTTAGGAGCTTTTCTTAATTTTGTTTCAATTTCTCTGGCCATAACTTCATTCCATTTCATATAATCTACATTAGAACTCCTTGATGTTTCTTTTAATGTTTCTGTCCATGCATCTTTGTTATGCTCCACAGGGGCTTCAAAATATTTCTTCAAAATGTGCCTGTTTCTTTTTTCTTTTTTTGGTGGAGTTTCTATTCCTTTTGGTTGGTTTCACAGTTCTCTATAAAGGTTTTTTTGGGTCATCAATGAATTGCTTATTTTGTACTTTTCCTTTATATTTATCTGCATATATTCTAAGTGTTTTTGCCTGAGCCGATACTTTTAGTTTATTATTTGCATTGGTGTGTGATAGATCCTGGCATGTTTTGATTCTGTGTGTTTGCTTTTGCCACATCTATCTTTTTAAATATTTGTCATTATCTGTTCCCTCTTCTATGGTCTTCCAATATATTTTTTCTATTTGGTGCTCCCATGGTAGCATTTCATATACACAGTAATACATCCTGTTTATTTCTGTTATATCACAATAACTGCTCTTAATAGTCCTAATTACTGTGATCATCCATTTTACCAAACTTCTAACATTTTGGATCTCATTTACTTTCTGTAATCTATTTTTTTCATCAATCTTAATATGTCTATCCATCTATATTAAATCAAGCAGCTCTTCCCTTGGATCATTTTCTTCTGTACTGGGAGTACCTTCTTTGCTGTCCATTTCCTGCAGGTATTCTGAAGAAAGTTCCAGAATGGCTTCCTAAGTCATCTCCTAAGATGCACCCTACTTAATCTGCTGCTCCTTCATATGGTAGCTCATTGGTCCATTACCAAGCAACATTGTCTGCAACAAAATTGACACTGCTTCCTGCTCCTTCCCTTGCTGTGTAATGTCAATTAAAGTTTTGTACCTGTCTCCTACAGAAGGCTCCAGAACATAGACATGCAGCAAAACTTTAGCAGCCTCCCACTCTACCTGTTACTCCTTAATCTTTGGACTTATTAATTCATCAAACTGTGACAATACCTGTGATGGATTTTCTACACTAAATCCATCACTTTGTAGATAATCCATAATTTCAGTTTTTACTTGTTTAACTTCTATATAAATTTCTTTTCTCTACACTCCCCTTTCATTTTCTTTTTTTTTGTATTGTGAAAAATTCTATATCTGGGTGCATTTGCCTGTATTTCTCTTCAGATATCTTTGGAGCTGCTTTTTTGTGTTGATTAGTTTGGCGTTCTCTTTTGCATGAATATTGCCTCATACCAGATCTTGTTCTCTCCCACATCCATATTGCTTTTTCATACGATTCAAAATCTCTGGGTTTTCTGAAGTCTTTTTAAAATTTTGATTATACTTTTCATATAGAACCAGATTCTCAGACCACTCAAACATTTCCCCTCATTAGTAATTTGTCCAGCTTTTCTCAAACCAAAAACAGAATTAACAATTGGACATTAAATCCTAACCTACTACTAAAAGAAGATACCAAAAAATGAAATTTCCTATCATTTAGACAATTTTCTATATAATGACTTAAATTCTCAAATTCCTCTTGAAATTTAATAGACTACACTCAAAGCCCAAATTAGAGACCTATTTATAAGTAAAGCCACTTATAAGAAGTTATTCATTCTCAAAGAATTAGAATTAAAAGAGAAAATCAATAAACTAGAACATGATTTATAAGCTAATTTTACAGATGAAACTGGAAAACATAACTGGCCTCCAAAAATAATTTTAAATGTTAAATATCAAACAGCAATCATTTTATGAAATGAAAACTTTAGCAAGATATTCTGAATGGGTGCAAACACCTTCTAAATTCTTGGCAAGAATTATTTATTTATTTATTTATTTATTTATTGTACATTTGCTACACTCCACCTTTGGTAACTGAAATCCTATATCAGAACAAATGTTATAAAATTAGGGAGGAGGTCATGGAAATTTCTGGGCAAATGTATAGAAACCTTTACGGAGAACATAGTCTTAATTGTTCTGCTCAGAAACTAGATGAGTTCTTAAACATTTATCCTTCCCAAAAATTAATAAAGACCAACAAAATAATATTGCTGGACCCTTTAACCAGCAAGAAATATTATATATTATTGAAAACCCTAAATCTGGTAAAGCACCAGGTCCAGATGGACTAATATGTCACTCGCCTTGCACATACTTAAAAGATGATGATGCTTTGGTGATTGTTTAAGTAGTTTATTGCATACAAACACATCAGGATAGATGGCAGGAACATTTAACTGAAAAGAAAGAAATAAGTAACTGACTACTACCTACATGCATGCTATCACTCTGAATATTCACTCAAAATGGCACTCTTGCTTAGACATGCTCAGTACTTACTGGATCTGATCATCACCAACATGGGGACTCTATGCTCCAGACCAGAAGTGTATCCCTCACTGGTAAGATCAGACCATAAACTAATCTCACTGGATTTTCACATCCCGACCCCACCCCCCTGCCCAGAAAACCACAGTGAAAAACTTCTCTAAAGCAAATTTCACACTCCTCAAAACCGAGGTGGAATCCTTCAAAGCCCCCGAGCCTGTGGAAAATATGGCCCAGACCGCAGAATCCTTTATAAACGCATTCTATGAACACCTTCAGGAATGCATGGATCATGCAATCCCAAATAAAACCAAGACCCAATCCTCCAAAGGCAGACGTCCTGTCTGGTGGACCCCAGCCATAAACAAACTATACAATAGAAGGAGGAAGCTACTAAATGATAGAGCAAAATCCCAAAAAGGGAAGGCATCACTGATCAGTATTAGCAAAAAACTACGGGCACTCATAAAATTGTCGAAGGCCAGCTTCGAGAGAAAAATTGCACAGGACACTAAGGATAATCACAAGGCTTTCTTTAGTTATGTTAGGAACCTGGGTGGTAATTCCCAGATATGCTCAGAATTAGTCCAAAATGACAAAAAATACACTGAACCCACAGACATTGCCAACATCCTAGCTGACAGGTTTAGTGCAAAGTCCCCCCCCCTCCCCACCAAAAGGGCAAATATCTATCCCAGCAGAGTGCTGCCCCCCTGACATCTCAGATGCTCAAGTAAGTGCCGCCCTCTCCAAAGCAAAAAATACAGCATCAATGGGACCAGACGGTGTCCCGGCTGCGTCCTACATGAACTCCAAGAAGAGCTAAACCCAAACATAAAACTACTGTTCAATCTCAGCCTTACTACAGGATATGTGCCCAAAGAGTGGTGTACAGCAACAGTGGTCCCTCTCCATAAAGGTGGTGCCTCAACGGATCCTGGAAACTATCGCCCCATAAGCCTGACTAGCTTGGTCTACAAAGCTATGGAAAGGATCATCATGGACCTCATAAATAAAGATATTGGGGACCTACAGACACTGGATCCTACCCAGTTCGGCTTTGTTAAGGGCAGATCCTGCCTCTTAAACCTGGTTGATTTCTTTGAAACAGTCACCAAGGCCATTGACGAGGGGAAGGTGGTCCACACAGCCTACCTGGACCTTGCAAAAGCCTTCGATACAATACCCCACTCGGGCATTATAGATAAGCTCACCAGCTTAAATATAAACCCCTATGTCACTAGATGGATTGCAAACTGGCTCATGGACAGAACCCACATGGTTAGAATTGCTGGAGCCATGTCGGACTCCAAACCAGTTACAAGTGGTGTCCCACAAGGCTCAGTCCTGGGACCTCTCTTGTTCGGTAGATATTTCTCGGAGGTACAGGCCAACACGGAAGGACTGTGGCTGACCAAGTTCGCAGATGACTGCAAACTGGGCGCCATAATCGACTCTCCAGCTGACACAAGCATCGTCCAAAAGGGCCTCATAGAAACAGACAACTGGTGCCAGAGCCATGGCCTCAAGCTAAATGCCAAAAAGTGTATAGTCATCCCCTTTGGCAAAAACAAAGTGCCCACAAATTACCACATAGGTGGTAATCCATTAAGTACAGAAGAAGTAATTAGGGACCTGGGGACCCAGGTTGATAGCAATCTCTCATTTGACAACCACGTGGCCAAAGTGGTTAGAAAAACATTTTATATAGCCCACCTAATCATGAAGGGATTCACATCTATTTCAGGGGAGGTCATCGTGCCTCTTTACACATCCCTCATCAGGCCCATAATTGAGTACAATGCCCCTTTTGGGATGTACCTTACCAGACACCTGCAGCAACTGGAAATACCCCAAAAGTACCTCACCAAGAGGATCAAAGGGCTCAAACAGATGCCATATGCTGCCCGGTTAAAGAAACTCCAGCTCTACTCAGTGGCATACTGCCTGTTCAGAGGCGATCTGTGCCTGATGTATAAAGCCATGTCCAACCCAGAATTAATGGACATGCTGCACCTCAGAAAATACAAATCCCATCAAGCTACGCGCTCGAGAGACTTGAACCTCAGCACTGAAATAAATAGGACATGCTGGAGGGACAGATTCATAACCCAGTGGCTCCCTTCACTCTGGAATAAAATCCCAGTCCAGGTTAGGCAGAGTCCCTCATTGACTCTCTTCAAGAGGAATCTTGATGAGTGGATGGGAGATCGTAGGTTTACCCCGGGTATCACTTCTGTGTCACTGTTAGACAGAGGCACAGTATACTAACCTCGAAAAAGGGCATAGCAAAATAAATTTAAAATGGGTGGAGAAAGCCAAACACATTCTGGCTAGGCTTATAAATGCCCTAGGGCAGATAGCCTAGTATGAACCTATGAACCTATGAACCTAAACTGTTGATGTTACTGTTTACACAGTATGAGCAGATTATAAAAACTTGACATTTGGACATTTTAATAAAACAATCTTCAATTTAGAATCAAGTCAACACACTCTACTTTTGCAGTCTCCATCTCTTTGTGTCTCACACTTTCCTGTACATTCAGGACTACATACAGCTGAAATGCAAAGGTTAACACAAGGCAATGCTGGCAGGAACACATTACAAGACATTACTGAAGAAAATATTTACTTTTGCATTTTGTCAGTTATTTCAGATCCAAATTCTGAACAATGCAGACGAACAGTGCTACATCACTTCACCTGTTACTGCATGCTGCAGCAGCTACACAATTGTAATTTTCAGATACAAGACAAATGAAAGACAACAGTTTGTGGTAGTCAGCTTTATTATTTTTGACATAACAACACTTTCTATAACTCAGAAATCCACAGTTAATATTACTGCATGATCTGCACAGGAGGACTGCTTCTCATTTGTAACTGTTACAGTAGCCCTGACACAGCAGTTTCTTAGCAGCTTCTTTCAGACAGCCTAATACACATCCTACACTTCCTCTCCTCAGTTGTACCTTGTTTGCTACAAAACTCTGTATTACACAGCAGCTAGCACTACTGAGTTCTAACAATGGCAGCCTGACACATGCATTTCTTCAGTACAGTTAGCGCACAATTATATATACAGACAGTGCGACCTTTACTATTTCTGATTTATTACAGCAGATATTACAAATATTTCTGTACTCACCAAACTCTCTGCGCAGTTGGACCAGGCGCTGTGCATGGGCATCAATGTCCACAGCCCTCTCATCAGCAGCTGTATGGGGAAAGAACAGACATTCAGCACATCTTAACAGCAACATATACAATTTTTAAATAATTATTTACAAATACACAGACTGGATACTTACAAACTTCTGGGACATCCTCTGCTCAAGCCTCTTGGATCCACTGGGCCAAGATCTCACCCCTCTTATGCTTTAGGTCATCATAGTGATGATGGATTTGCTCACCAGTTTGGGGTATGTCAGTTACACTGGTGAAATCACTGCCAGATGGTCCCAGGCCTCTGCTTTGTACTGGGAGCCCTGGCAGTGGCCCTGCAGCAGTCTAGCGTCATGGTCTTTGATAAGGAGTTCAACCATGACTCTGGACTCCTGGATGCCCCAGCATTGTGCCCAAAAGCAAACACCTTCTCCTACATCTGACATTGTTGCTGCCCTGATCAGACTCGAAGAGATATGGCTGTATTCCTGCCTGTGTGGTTTAAGTAAGGCCATTTTCCGCACTTTTCCATGATTGGCCAATTTTCAAATATGCTAAGCTGTGCCTAGCTCTGCACAAATCTGCTTAGCAAGGCTTAAACCAGCTAAGCAAAGCTTACAGTTGCTAAGGATTGCTTATATTTTCATGCTTACGCAGTCCTTAGCTTGTTTCAGCAGAGCTGCAACAGGCTTAACTGGTCGCAAACAATTATTTAAATAAACTATAAAAAGCTTTTTACATTTCCCTATGGCATTTTCCCAGCCCTACACTACCATATGTGAGGCATATGACTTACAAAAATCATTCCAGTTTTATAAAAATTAACTTACAACTGCTTCCACAAATTAAATCTTTTAGCTACAGCTGGGATTCAGACCATGCATGGCTGGAATGTGGACCAGTGCTCTAACAACTACACTACATCAGCAAACAGTATTTCACCTTCAGAATTCTATTTCACTCTCAAACAGCATTTAAGCTGGGCTGAGCAAAGAGCTGCAGCACGCAAACCCGCTGTGCTCTGCTTGAACGTTCTTTTTTATTGTAAAAAAAATAAAAATAAATATTAAATTATTACATATATTTATCAGCAGGTTGCAGGCATGTGGGGCAGGGATCTGGCCATTCTGGGAATAGTCATGTACTGTCAGGCTACTTCTTAGCAATCGTTTGCTTTTTTTTTTTTTTTTTTTTTTTTTTCTTATTTCAGTGTCTACAGACACTGACATGCTAGTTTTACATTTCATTGTCTGAGGATACTGAAATAATGCATAATATTAGTGCCAGGCTCTATTATTATGCTACGTCCTTGTTTGAAAGTGCCATAACAGGGTGTGTGTAAGTGTCCATGCAGGACTTATAAATGCCTGCTACGCTCGTACACGGATCTTGTAGGTGTAGGAATACAGCAGTGCACCCTCATTAATATGTAGGGGGCACTGCTGCTGTATTCCTACATGGAACAGTGCATGCAAGAATAGGCTGTTCTTGCATGGACTGTTCATGAATCCTGGGGTTAGTCTTCTAAAGCATTCATTACTGAGTTTTATTCGTATTTGTTCATGTTTTATTCCCATCAATTCCCAAATATTTATACACTCTCTCTCCTGCTCAAGTTCCTTTATATCACATTTCTCTCCCAGAGTAATATTCCTAGTGCTGCAGCTTTCCTGCTTTAGAGAATCCCCTTGAAATGGGTCCACTTTCTAATCTTGAAATGCTGAAATCTTGAATTTAAGTATTTCAAGACTAGAATGTCGAAAGTGGAGTTATTCGAAACTGCACTATGTCAAATCTCAGTTTCCCTAATTTATGTTAGGTTTGCTGTAGTATGTAATTGAGTATCCTCTGTTTCTTTAAGGGTTGTGTGGTATAGCAGTCGATGTTCGTTTATGTACAGAGATTCAGGTATTTGTTCAGTTTTTAAGGGTTTTGGTAGAAATTTATTAATGTTTAATTGTTGTGGGGAGTTGAAGACGTAGGTTGAGGTAGGTAGATGAGAGTTTATGTGTGTGAGTGCTGAATGTGATGACTTTTGTACATGTGTAGTGTGTGTATTAGTGAGTATAAATATGACTGTCTCTAATGGGAGTGTAGGGTAAGTAAGAGAAGGTTTGTGTTTCTTTTTTTTGAGTTAGTGCAATCTCAGAGTTGGTATATATACGTAGCAGGGATGTGGGGGGCACAGGGGACTTGCCCCCTGCAGAAATATATGGTGGTGTTGTTTTTGGTTATTTGCTGTTCATGTGTTGTTTTGGGGGAGGGTTGGATATTTATTTGTGTTTTGTTATTTTCAATATTTTTATCGTTCGCAATTTTGTAGTTTAGTGTTTTTGAGGTTTCGACATTCTAGTCTCGAAATACTGAAATTCAAGATTTCAGAATTTCTAGATTTGAAAGTGGGCTTCTTGAAGCATCCCCCTTTGTAATTCTATCCCTGGAATACTAATTTGCCTTTTGTCATGGCTAAACTATAAAGTGGTTTGCCACTGTTTCATGGTCACTGTAATATCATTGATCAACAGTGGCTGTATCTTGCACATCTGTAGCCATTCCTTTATCCATGAATTTGGGGGTGCTGTCAGATGCTGTTTTAGAAACTATCCATGCCATACTTAGATTCTTCCCTTTTTACAACTAATTACTATTGTTTTATTTAGCAATAAATGGTCCTTTGTTCCATATAACTTATATTGTGTTACCCTTTTATTCTATTGACATAACTGAGTTTTTTCTAAATAACTATAAAATCTGTCTGCATCAATTCCATAATATAGTTTGTATATTGTCAGAAGACAACTTATTTGTCTATAGTTTTATAATGATTTCCATGATCAGTCTTAAGGAGAAGTATATTTTTTCCAGTTAACCAAGCTGGTGTCCATTCAGGATATGCATATAAGTAATTTTCACTCTGCACTAAATGGCTGTGTAGATATGTTAATAGTTTTAATGAAAAGTTAGGCAATGTATCTGGGCTTGCAGTTTTCCTTTAGGAGCTTTTCTTAATTTTGTTTCAATTTCTCTGGCCATAACTTCATTCCATTTCATATAATCTACATTAGAACTCCTTGATGTTTCTTTTAATGTTTCTGTCCATGCATCTTTGTTATGTTCCACAGGGGCTTCAAAATATTTCTTCAAAATGTGTCTGTTTCTTTTTTCTTTTTTTGGTGGAGTTTCTATTCCTTTTGCTTGGTTTCACAGTTCTCTATAGTTTTTTTTGGGTCATCAATGAATTGCTTATTTTGTACTTTACCTTTATATTTATCTGCATATATTCTATTTTTTTTTTGCCTGAGCCGATACTTTTAGTTTATTGTTTGCAATGGTGTATGATAGATCCTGGCATGTTTTGATTCTGTGTGTTTGCTTTTGCCACATCTATCTTATTAAATATTTGTTGTTATCTTTTCCCTCTTCTATATTCTTCCAATATATTTTTTCTATTTGATGCTCCCATGGTAGCATTTCATATACACAGTAATACATCCTGTTTATTTCTGTTATATCACAATAACTGCTCTTAATAGTCCTAATTACTGTGATCATCCATTTTACCAAACTTCTAACATTTTGGATCTCATTTACTTTCTGTAATCTATTTTTTTCATCAATCTTAATATGTCTATCCATCTATATTAAATCAAGCAGCTCTTCCCTTGGATCATTTTCTTCTGTACTGGGACTACCTTCTTTGCTGTCCATTTCCTGCAGGTATTCTGAAGAAAGTTCCAGAATGGCTTCCTGAGTCATCTCCTCAGATGCAGCCTGCTTAATCTGCTGCTCCTTCATATGGTAGCCCATTGGTCCATTACCCAGCAACATTGTCTGCAACAAAATTGACACTGCTTCCTGCTCCTTCTCTTGCTGTGTAATGTCAATTAAACTTTTGTACCTGTCTCCTACAGAAGGCTCCAGAACATCAACATGCAGCAAATCTTTAGCAGCCTCCCACTCTACCTGTTACTCCTTAATCTTGGGACTTATTATTCCATCAAACTGTGACAATACCTGTGTTGGATTTTCTACACTAAATCTATCACTTTGTAGATAATCCATAATTTCATTTTCTACTTGTTTAACTTCTATATAAATCTCTTTTCTCTACACTCCCTTTTCATTTTTTTTTTTTTTTTTGCATTGTGAAAATTTCTACATCTGGGTGCCTTTGCCTGTATTTCTCTTCAGATATCTTTGAGCTGCTTTTTTGTGTTGATTAGTTTGGCGTTCTCTTTTGCATGAATATTGCCTCATACCAGATCTTGCTCTTTCCCACATCCATATTGCTTTTTCATACGATTCAAAATTTTGGGGTTTTCTGAAGTCTTTTTAAAATTTTGATTACACTTTTCATATAGAACCAGATTCTCAGGCCACTCAAAAATTTCCCCTCATTATTAATTTGTCCAGCTTTTCTCAAACCAAAAACAGAATTAACAATTGAACATTAGATCCTAACCTACTACTAAAAGAAGATACCCAAAATGAAATTTCCTATCATTTAGACAATTTTATATATAATGACTTAAATTCTCAAATTCCTCTTGAAATTTAATAGACTACACTCAAAGCCCAAATTAGAGACCTATTTATAAGTAAAGCCACTTATAAGAAGTTATTCATTCTCAAAGAATTAGAATTAAAAGAGAAAATCAATAAACTAGAAGATGATTTATAAGCTAATTTTACAGATGAAACTGAAAAACATATAACTGACCTCCAAAAATAATTTTAAATGTTAAATATCAAACAACAATCATTTTATGAAATGAAAACTTTAGCAAGATATTCTGAATGGGTGCAAACACCTTCTAAATTCTTGGCAAGAATTATTTATTTATTTATTTATTTTACATTTGCTACACTCCACCTTTGATAACTGAAATCCTATATCAGAACAAATGTTATAAAATTAGGGAGGAGGTCATGGAAATTTTTGTGCAAATGTATAGAAACCTTTACGGAGAACATAGTCTTAATTGTTCTGCTCAGAAACTAGATGAGTTCTTAAACATTTATCCTTCCCAAAAATTAATAAAGACCAACAAAATAATATTGCTGGACCCTTTAACCAGCAAGAAATATTATATATTATTGAAAACCCTAAATCTGGTAAAGCACCGGGTCCGGATGGACTAATATGTCACTCGCCTTGCACATACTAAGAAGATGATGACGCTTTGGTGATTGTTTAAGTAGTTTATTGCATACAAACACATCAGGATGGATGGCAGGAACATTTAACTGAAAAGAAATAAATAAGTAACTGACTACTACATACATGCATGCTATCACTCTGAATATTCACTCAAAATGGCACTCTTGCTTAGACGTGCTCAGTACTTATATGCACAAGCTCACTGACTGGAATGCTTCTTAAAGGTGTATCACACAGTCTGATCTACATCCTCCCTCTTTACTGAGCTGTTTCATAAAGGCAATGACATTTCAAAAGGCATGCAATTGTGCAGACACTAATAAACAAAACAACCGTCATGTCAGATTGCCATGTATCTGGAACTGGGTCTGGAAATGCAACCTCATCTTGTAATGTCATAGTTAACACTGCATTCAGCAACAGGGACAGTCACTGGGGAATGTTCTGCTTGAGGAATCTCAGGGATTTTCTCAGGAATAAGGATTGCTGACAGAATGTCTCTGGAACAGGAACATTGGGCAAGTCACTCTGAGAATTAAAGTCTTTGCCACAGGCAAGATGCTGTAACACTGGTTCAGCTACTGGTAATAAATGTTTCCAGTTTTGTCTGAATTCCATTCCTTGTGATTCCACAATGTACGATCTCGACTCTTGACATAAGCTTTCCACCAATCTGATGTGATTAAAACCTTTTGACATCTGCATCCTTACTATCTCCCCTTCTTTTAATGAACTGAGCAGTTTGCTGGTCTTATCATAGTAGGACGCCTGGAACAAATACATTTTCAACAGTTGAACTTTTACTGCTTTGTTGTTTTTAGCACATGGAACCAATAAATTGCTGCTGATTGGTAATGTGGCTCTGGTTTGTCTATACATAAGTCTCTGGGCAGGTGAACCAAGATGATTATCATGAGAATTGTTTCTGAGATTAAGTAAATTTTGAAAAAAAACATTGCTATTAACATGTTTGGAGCTCTCTAACAACTGTTTTGCACTTTGAACTGCATGTTCAGCCAAGCCTTGTTACTGCGGGTATTCAGGACTACTCGTAATATGAACAAAGTCCCACGCTTCTACAAATCCCTTGAACTGCTGACTTGTATACTGTATGCTACTGTTAGAGATAACTCTGTGAGGACTATCATGGACAGAAAAATATCTCTTCAACTTAGTAATGACAGTATTGGATGTTAGGTTAGGAAGTAGGCCAATCTCAAACCAGTTTAAATAATAGTCTACTAACACCAAGTAATGTTGACCATTCTACTGGAAGATACCTGTGGTTGCTATTGACAGAGGTAGTTCAGGAATCTGCCTTAAATGAAGTGGTTCTTTTTGTTGATGCAGCTTTGTACTATTACATACTAAACAAGATGAATGTACTTTCTCAATATCTCTTGACATAGAAGGCCAAAATGCTAGTCCTCTCACCCTTCTTTTTGGTAGAGTCAGTTCCTGGATGGCCACAATGCAAAATCTGAATATACTCTTGTTGTAAGGATTTTGGAGCAACCACTTTTGGACCTTTCATGATGATACCATTGTCTGACAAAATCTCAACTCTGTATGAAAAATACTGTTGCACTTCTACAGGTAAACAAGATTGTTTTGATGGCCATCCTCGACTGATAAAGAGTTTGACCTGCTGGACGACTGGATCTGAAGCTGTGTGAGTTCTAACCTCATCAAGACATGGAAGAAAACACTTATATGACCTTGAAATCAAGTTGCTCATTGTTATGCTGCTCTGTGTTATTTCTGGGTGTACAAAATAAGGTATTGGCAAGATAAAGAAGTTTGCTTTTTTGTGTAAACAAGACTGAAATTGTACTGTTGCAGTTTGAGATTCATGCATTGCAATCTAGCAGGAGCTGTGTGCATTGTTTTTTTTTCAAAATAGCAACTAGAGGTTGGTGGTCAGTTTCTATCTGGATAGGTTGACTGTAAATATAATCATGGGACTTTGAACATGCAAACACAATTGCCAAAAGCTCTTTCTCAATCTGGGCATACTGTGTCTCAATTTGGGTAAGAGTTCTTGATGCATAGGCTACTGGGCTACCCTCTTGAAGAATGACTGCACCTAGCCAAACTTAGAAGCATCACAGGAATGAGTAACTGGTTTGTGGACATCATAATAGTGTAGAGTATGTGGATTGTCAATCTTCTGTTTCAGGACATCAAATACTCTTTGGTGTTGCTCTGACCATGACCAGATTATATCTTTGCATGTCAGCTATCTAAGCAGTGCTGAAAGTTGACTAAAATATGGAATGAACTTTCCTAAATAGTTGACCATGACAATAAAATGTTTTAAGGCTTGAACATTGTCTGGAGCTGGCATCTCAAGAATTGCTGTTTGCTTGAAAGGATCTGGTTGTAAGCCTGAACTGGTAAACAAATGACAAACATAAGTAATTTCTCATAACCTGAATGTACACTTCTGAGGATTCAGCTTAAGATTAATTTCATATGCTCTTTCCAGAACTTTCTTGAGGTTTCTATCATGTTCGACTTTACCATTGCCTCCTACTAGAATATCATCTACTATAATAGCATATGGATAGCAATAAAAAAATTTGTTCCAGCGCATGTTGAAAGACTTCACTGGCAGAATTTATTCCAAATGGCATTCTCAGACATCTGTATCTTCCAAATGGTGTACCAAATGGGTCTATATTATATACTTGACGATACAGAATCTCGACTACCCTATCATCAACACATATGTGTCGAACATCCACTTGAGTGAATTGTCACATCATCGATTTCTTTCCAAGGGAAAGAAATTGTTAGGCCAACTATGCACAACATAATATAACAAACACTGTGAAGTGGGGGGCTTTGCCCTCATATCCCCCAATGTTGGGGGTTGTGCCCCCAACACTCCCCACCAACTAAATACACTAACTCAGAGATTGCACTACAGTGGGGAAAAGGGCAGATTTAAAACAATGGCCAACTGGTTTCTTTCCCTTGGAAAGAAATCAATGATGTGGCCATTCGCTCAAGTGCACATTTGACATATGTGTCAATGATAGGGTAGTCGAGATTCTGTACCTTCGACTACATAATATACACCCATACCCAATGTGGTTAGCAATAAGATTTACGATCAAGCAAAATTTTCCAAAATTAACTCTTTTGCATCAAAGACAGAAAAAACAGTGGCATTTGACATGAGAGCAGCAACATCCTTGACTGTGAGCATAGGATGATGATGTGTTTTTAATGCTTTGTTCAAGTCTCTTGGATCAATACATGTTCTAATATCATCTGAGCTTTTCTTATGAGCTACTTCCATGAAAGATACCCATTCAGTAGGTTCTTCTGCTAGAAAAATTAATCCTAGCTGCACCATGTTGTCTAGCTTGGCTTTGACTCTGTTCTGCATAGCTATTGTAACTTTCAGTGCTGGTCTGATAACTGGGCTAACCTTGGGGTCCAACGTCATGAAGTACACAACTGGTAGTCTGCCCAGTTTGCAAAAATATCAGCATAGTCAGAAAAAATTATTTAATAAAAATTTTAACTGTTCTCATTCAAGCTTACATGGTGGACTTCTATGTTAAATGAAAGCAGCCCCATTTTCAAACTGCCTCTGAGGCCTAATAATGACTGCACATGTATCTTGATTATGTAAAAGTACAAGTTATGGTTGTTCCCAGCAGAGTAACATGAAAGCACTACTGAACCTTCAGTTTGAATCTCTTCACCACCATAAACAACAAGCTTCACACACTTTGTCAAATTAAGTTGTTCTGCAGCTCTTACTCTAGCAAATGTTTCTGCTTATATAACATTGCACTTTGAGGCAGTGTCTACTTTGAGCTCTACAGGACTCCCATTAATCCAAACAGTACAAAAGATTTCATTCTTTGCCCATAAATCTACTGCATTGCCTATACCCTTTTTTAATAAAAGACTGTGCCTTGTTTGATTTACAAAATCTTTTGAAATGCTTTCACTTATTGCAAGAATGGCACTGCTGACCAAAAGCTAAGCACTCTTCTCATTTGGGTTCATGATTTCCACCACAATTACGACAGTTGACTAGGAGGTTTGGTAGTATAGCTATCCTTGTTGGTTTATGGTTAGTACTAGAGTTGGAAGCACCATCAGCCCTTTTTGCTTTACTGAGCTTGCTGTAGGTTTAGTGGAGTTCCACAGGTTTTGCTAGGGAGGCCCAGGGTGTGGCCCTGTATCTTTTAACCTCGTGCTGCACATTACCTACATTAGTTGTGCAACATACTGGAAAGCTTGCTTTCTCATTTATAAGCATACTTTTGTGCCTTTCTGTAAACTCGTATATCTGACAAATCTCAATGGCCTTATTTAACATTAAAGCTCTGTCTCAAAGCAAAATCTTTGTCACTGTGTCATTATTAATACCACACACAAGCCTGCTATACTGTCATATTGAGACAAATAAGAAACTTAATTTCAACATTTCTAAATGAATCTAATATAAATGAAGCTATTATAGCATTACGCAATTAATTATATATATCCTTCACCTCAAAGAATATGTTGCCAAATACATATAGGCTGTTTACATCATTAAAATATCATAAATCCACTTTTATTTCTAAATACTGGAAAGATATAAATGCTACAATTATACATAATCAACAAATTCAATCTATTAATATAACTTATAAATTCTTACCTTGGAAAAACTCTCCTAAACACAGTTAAGGATAATTAACAATGCTTATCTAAGCCCCAGTCATTCTTAATAAATTTTACCCCAATTTGTCAGCAGACTGTTCCTTTTATAAATTCCAAAAAGCTGATTTGTTTCACATCTTATAGAGTTGTAAACCTTTATATAAATTAGGGTGTTCTATAAAAGTTAAACTAGAAAAAATGGGTTATGAGAAATCTACACTATCTTGGGAATTTGCACTATTACATATCCCTCTGAATAGACTTCCACAAAATGACATTCATATATTATTTACACTGTTTTCACTGATTAAACTATTCATTGCCCAGATTGGCTTGATAGAGCCAAAGTTACATGGGATGGTTTAAAAAAAAACTGCTATCAAGTACATTTTAACCCATAGTTTTTTATAACAAATCCATCAATTACTGGAATAAGCTGTTCAATAGTTTTCTCGTAATTTAAATTACTATTAGAAATTCCTAATATTTAATTGTCTATTCCATCAACATGTCTAGGTAACATTCCAAAGTTATAATTCATTGGGCCAGATTCAGGAAGCCTCCGTGTAAGAGTTATAACTCTTACACGGAGGCTGCAGTTAAACTGTGTGATGTCAGCATGTCATGCATATGCATGAGGTGCATGAGGCATGCTGAATCACACCAGTAACTCTTACACGGTCCGTGTAAGAGAGTAGGGGGCGTGTCTGTAGGCTAAGCTCTGCAAGTGGACATGCCCCCGGAAAACTAGAATGGCTGAAAGTAAACAGCCACGAGAAAGGCCATGAAAATGTGAATAAACACACTATACAACACATGCCCCGACTGGCCATCAGTGTATAAAGTGAAGAGATGTCATAAAAGTAAATGAAAACCTTTTTTTTTTTGTTAAACCCGTAAATGTTTGCTACTGTGTGCGCGGGTGTGCTACTAGCGCAATCACAGTTAGCAGTCAGGGAAAAGGATATAAGAACTAAATATGCAAAGTAAGCCAAGAAATAATAGCTTAGTGGTAGAGTACCTGCCCTATGAGTAGGCAGGCAGGGTTCGAGCCCCTACAGCAACCTTTTTATTTTTGTAAATAAGCACTAAAAGCCCCCAGACAGTATTGTACAAATGTAAATGTATTCCCTTTTGTAAAATGGAATGAAACAGAGCATATATTTTGAAGTAACATAAGAATAAAATTAGTCAGAAATGTACTGCTAGCTAAGCTGCCGTGAGACAGAGTGCCCGTAGCAGAGTAGTGTTTAAAAGCTGCAAACTGCGTGCCTGTTGCCAAGCAGCGGATAAACAGGCTGAAACTGTGTGCAATTAGCTGAACATGTGTGTCACTAGCCAATTAAGATTTATCCCAGCACACACCGTTTGCGCGCCGCTCCCACAAGCTAACTGCCAGTGCGCATGCGTTACCTCCTCGCACTCTGGCTCAGAACAGGTTTAAAGTGCTTAAAAGTGCTTTTGGCATGTTTGATTGACAGGTCTTCAACTCATTTCTGTCAGGAAAAGCAAAAAGCAGTTGCCAGATTCGAACACAGGATACCATGCACTAGAGTCAAGGAACTAAACCACCAAGCCATGACAGCAATACCTAGAAAAGCAGAAATAGCATATATATGGGATAAAACCCAGAATGGAGCATGAGAAAACATTTTCAGTGAAGTAGATACAATTCCAAAATGGCCAATCAGAGAAATGTGCGGGAAAAGCGGCATATATAAGCCCCATAGGCGGGAATACACAGCATAACTGATTGTAGAACAGACTTGCAGTCAGCATGAGTGGAGTAGGTGAGGGGCGTTGCTTCGAGCACAGCGTTAGGCGTTGAGGAGTCCAGATACATGGTCTGGCTCCTTGTCCATAATCACGAGGCCCAACTCATGCAGGGCCAGGTCTCATGGGTGTATATAGGGCTGAGGCGTGGGACCAGTTGGCTCGTGAGCTGACCAGTGCTACTGGCATTCCACGCACTGGTGAGCAGGTCCGTCACCACCATGCGGACCTGAAGAGGGACAAGCAGGACCAATTGAACCGTTGGATCCAGGAGGCCCGGCAAATGCCCAACGCCCCACTACTGAGTAAGTCACATTTTACCCATGTATGTAAGGATTTCAACCAGCTGATACCATGGAGATGTGTAGTCCAATATTATTCCCTTTGTATTACAGCTGCAGGTGTCCGCTCTGCGAATGTCGAGATGGCTGGTGCGGCTGCGCCACCATGCAGGTTAGTAACCCCACCCAGTACTTGTAAATAAATATTATTATGTACCATGTATCAGAACAGTGCAGTGTATTGATTAAAAGTAATATAATGTGCAAGCAGGAATTGAACGTCTGCAGGTATGGCTGCAACAAGTTCATCAGTATGCAAGTGTAACTGGAAATATAATTGGTAGGATTAAACAGTGCTGTAATACAGATGTCCCATCATTAATTAAATATACTGTAACCTGCAGTATAGTCTCAAGAGTACAGCTTCAGAATCTGAGGTAGTCACATGTCAGATATATCCCCTGTTGAAATGCTGAATCATGACAGAAGTGAGGCTGTTGGAAAGTGTTTGAATCACCACAGGTCTAATATGTGAACAAAGCCTAGAAGTACCAACCTGAACTGTGAAGTTGCAGAATGTATGAGAGTGACAGAAATGCTCATGTATGAATAAATAAAGTAGTAATAACCCCTGAATATATAAGCCTCAGTGTGTTTTACAGAACTAAATGCATGTGGGAAGTACAAATTAACATCCCAAACTGATTTCAGTGTGTCTGAATCTGAATGTCTAGCTCAAAATCTGTATATGGTGATAACAGTAAACAATTTGCAGATAGAATGAATGATTATCTGACAGACTAAACAGCCATAGTTGTCCTGTCCTGTCATCAAAGTGTAGCAGGATGATGTATCTGATCAAATTCAAAATAAGTAGGATAGTGATGTATGTGTAACAGGTGTAGCATGACAGTCAAATAAAGATTATTTTGAAACATCAGCCTCAACTTAATTGTGTATCTATGATAAATGTGAATTAATGTTTAACATATGAATGTGTCATCACTTTCTATCCCCACCCAACCCTGTAATTCCATATAACAACATCCACTAAATAATGGTATGTGAACATTTCATTAATCATGGACATTTGTCCGTTCAAACATATATGCATGTCTGTTCGTGCATGTGCCCTGTTCATACCTGCAAATACGATGGCCTGTTGCCATTAATCAACCCTGCATGTCGTTTGACTGTGTTTTGCTGTTCAAATAATGCATGTGATATTGATATGCCCCTTGTTCAATGGTGTCCATATCTGGGTGTTTGTTTGATGGGAATACCAATGCATGCTGTTACAACTAATCTGAATGGAATAAAATGCCACTAACCCAAACTAACATAACTACTCACAAACCTAGAACGCTTGGGAAGGCAGGTCCCAGCGGACCCACCTCTCCCACCTCAGCTGGTGACTGCACCTGGCACTAGTGCCCAGGCGGACCCTCCGGTGGCCCTGTGCCACCTTCGGGTGGAAGCGCTGCAGGGGATGGGGCCCGTCCCCTCTGCAAGTGTGGCCGGAGGGTTCGTCCACTCACCCTCCGCGGTGTCCGGTCTGTGGTGTGTAGGAGATCCAAGACACTGTTCTTGGACCCCACGCCAGCTCGAGGCTCGTGTGGCACAGCTAGCCCCGCCGTTGCCCTACACAGCCCCAGCACAGCCCGTCCTGGGCTGTGAAGGAACAGTGGCAACTGCCTATGGGTGGGGATATCAGTTCCACTGTTGCCATCTGTGGGCTCGTGCATCTCAGATATCCCAACCTCCGTCCCGTCAATTGTGTAACCCCCACGTGTGTCATACACCGTCCCTGTATGCGTCTTGTCTGTCTTGTCTGTTAACCTACCCAACCTACCTCCCCAGCTTTACCGACTTCCTTCACCTGTCATACCACTCTCACCTGTAAAAAAAAAAGGGCACTCTGTCCCACAAAAAATTACGCCCATACATAGCTGTCCATGTCGCAGACATGTCCGCTGGACATCTAAACTGTTAATTACAATTGGCTGTACAACAAATATTAATGTTGTCCTGACACCTCTCTCAGAGGTGGAAGGTTTCAAATGTCTCACCAAAATACATAGAAATATACAGCTGTTGCTGCAAAAGACATGGGCATCTATGGGCCTTACCTACACCCTTCCTGCAAATCCCACGCTTCTTTCCCTACTGTCTTACCCTCTTTGTGACCCCTTTTCACCACTTTCCTGTCACCCCTTTTTCTTTTCTTTCAAAGAAAATAGCGCAGGTGTGCGCTTGTGTTAGCGGAGCTCACCGCCAGTGCGCATGCGTGAGCTCAGCAAACGAAGCAGACCTGGTTTAAAGTGCTTAAAAGTGCCTTTATGGCACTTTGATTGACAGGTCCTGTACTCAGTTCCAAAGTTTGCTAAGAAAAATAAATTCCCACTGTCAGTCTCGAACCCAGGACCTTGGTAACATTAGTCCGTATGACCTACCACTAAGCCATGCCTGCTTTACAAGAACAAACTGCTAAAATAAATATAACATGTAATAGTAGGAATCAGTATAAAGGTAATATAGGAGATGTACTATCCAAAGCATGTGTGGTAGAGTTTTAATGGCCAAATTACTGGATTCCCATACTAGTTCAGTGTGAGCAGAAACAGCACTGCTACCTGTTAGCTTGTACATAATAATGTAAGGTAATGTACATATGTGAAGGTATGTATATCTACACATACATATATATAAATATATATTAATACATATGAAATATAATCGTAGGTCTCAGTAGCCATACACACTCACTACAGGAAAAAGTTAACATAATTGCTGCAACCTGAATCTGCAACACAGCCTGACCCCTGTGTGACCTACTTACCCTTCTAACTGCTTACAGGTGGCCTCAACACTTCGATTGACAGGTCCTGTACTCAGTTTGAAAGTTTGCAAAGTAAAGAATTCCCACTGTCAGTCTTGAAACCAGGACCTAGGTAACATTAGCCTGTTTGACCTACCACTAAGCCATGCCTGCTGTGGAAGAGCACACTGCTAAAATAAATATAACATGTAATAGTAGGAATCAGTATAAAGGCAATATAGGAGATGTACTATCCAAAGCATGTTTGGTAGAGTTTTAATGGCCAAATTACTGGATTCCCATACTAGTTCAGTGTGAGCAGAAACAGCCCTGCTACCTGTTAGCTTGTACATAATAATGTAAGGTAATGTACATATGTGAAGGTATGTATATCAACACATACATATATATAAATATATATTAATACATATGAAATATAATCGTAGGTCTCAGTAGCCATACACACTCACTACAGGAAACAGTGAAGATATATGCAGCAACCAGAATCTGCAACACAGCCTGGCTCCTGTGAGACCTACTAAGCCCTTTAACTGCTTAAAGGTGCCTCTAGCACTGTGATTGATAGGCCCTATACTCAACCCAAAAGCAGAATATGAGCATACTAGTAGGCCCTACCACAAGACCATTGTAACACTAGTCTGTATGACCTACCACTAAGCCATGACTCTCATACAGGAATATAGTGCTAAATAAGTGGAACATGTAATAGTAGGAATGAAGATAAAGGCAATATAGTATGTCTACTACCCAAAGCATGTCAGGCAGACTTTTATAGTCCCAATTACTGGATTCCCATACTAGAGTAGTGTTAATGGAAACAGCCCTGCTAATTGTTAGCTTGTACCCAATAATGTCAGCTAATGTACATATATGAAAGTATGTATATGTACACAGATATATATATATATATTCATATAGCAATACATATGACATATAGTTGTAGGTGTCAGTATGCATACACACTCACTACAGGGAACAGGCAAGATAAATGCAGCAACCTGAATCTACAACACAGCATGAAGCATGGGAGATGTACTAACCTTCACACTCACAGAACACTGTCAACAGCATACCAGCATGGTCCACGCCCTACAATCTGAAAGGGCAACGCCTATCTCACATACCCTTTTATAGCAGTGTCCTGAAATCACAGTGAGACATGCAATTAGTACACACCCAGCTGCTTGCAATTAGCAAATGCTGCCTTACAATTGGTGCAGAGGCCATCACATGGATCCATGCAGATACCTACAAAAGTATTCAGTACCCACACTCCACTCATGCAATACAGTCATTGCACTAACCGAATGAGAAAGAGAGAGAGAGAGACAGAGAGAGAAAACAAAATATACTGACAGCAAGCAGCAAAACAGCAGCAGCAGCAGCAGCAACAGCAGCAAAATACAAGCAGCACGACTGACTCACCAAAAGCTGCCACAAACACAGGTAATGCAAAGTAGCAGGTTAATCCTGTGTATACTGTGACACCTTCAAATGTATCATAGTTCACTATCAATAGGTATGTCCATGAGATAGGTTGTGTGTAGATAGTCATGAAATATAAACATATGTAAAATTGTTGTACATGTGGGCCATAACTAACACTTCCATAGCTTAGAACACAAGGCCAGTTGTGCATATGATGCAGTAGTTCCCAGGGTCAGTAGAGGTTCCTCCTCATTGGTGTGGGACCACTGTGTATGTATGGCACTGTTCAGGTACATATCCTGTAGTATGGCCATGGATTAATATCAGTCTGTCCTGTGGTGCTATGTCCTCCAGGGGTGAATGTAGCACACATCCAGGGATACCATTCCGTAACAGTGATGATATGTGTTCTGCAATGATGAGGGTGGCTCTCACCTGGACATGTGAGAGGATAGGGAGGTTACAGTCATCTGGGATAACTAATAACACGTGTGTAGGACAATGGGGGGGGGGTACCTGCACCTAAACTGTCTGCAAAATTGTTGGCAATATCTGTGCATTTGGTGAATGTGAAGCATCTTAACACTGCAGACAACAGATGCCTTCCCGTCATGTGAATCTGCCCTGTGCTGCAGTAGCCTCCTACTATTGTTATACAATATGCAATGGTTATACAATATAACAATGGTGCAAGAGCACCAGCTGGCAGTGGCCGCGACGACAACGGGCCCACTCGTGCCTCAAGTGCCAGCAGCAGCCCCAGCAATGCTGGGTCTGTGCTGTCATCCAGGCACCCAGGAGACCACGTGCACGTGGCTCTGGACAGTCCCAACAGGGAACTGTGTCCAGTCAACACACCCCTGCTTCCGATGACAGTACCCAGTCTGGGTTAGTACCGGATACGGCCCGTAGCACCCCTGCCAGGCACAGGTACCGTGTCCGTGCCCACAGACACTGATTTGGATGACCTGACAAGTGCAGTCTGTGGCTGTCCACAAAACCCTGTACATGGCAGCCATTATGTGGGACTGTGTGCGTGCTTACACACATGCAGAAACCTAACACCTAGGGCAAACACATACACACACACACTGCACCAACAACGGTCCACCCTGTACTGCTGCCCCTCACAAACACACATACACACACATGTCAATTGGTGTTACCAGTGGCTGGCTTGGGCATATCTAACCCACACCCTGTGCATATGATGACACTGTGCCACCTCCTGCATACTACAACATCGGTGCAGGTAAAGGTAAACACGTTGCTGATGCACAGGGTGACTACATAGATGTGTATAAGTAGTAACATGTTGGTAACTGTTGTGTGTTGCAGTATAAATGTGTGTATATCCCATCAGTCCTGCTGCAGTAACTGTATGAATGTCCTCAATTGTTATCTGCACCCATACTACTTAACAAAGTGTACCTGCTGCACACCATCACATGCTAACATTGACTATGGCAATGTGCATCTTGTGCTGTTATGTAGATTCAGCTACATGTATCTGTTCTGTCACACATGCATTTATACACACCCTGCTACCCACACACATGCACACGCCACCTGCCATTCCCATTATTTATCACCCTACATGAGTAGCTGTTGATACATGACAGGTACACATTTCAGAAGTGCACTATGTTGTTTACTACTGGCATCCCCTTCTCTACCTGTACTCACAGGGTGCAGGCAACCTCATCAGTTGGAAGATGTAATGTGCATCAGGTACTGTAGTACCCTGATTGCCACAGCAAACATGCTTCCCATACGGAAATGCACACACAGACACATCCCACATCCACACACTCGCCACATTCAGGCTTCAGAACACTATCTAGGTATATTCGGTACATGTGCATGTTCAAGTAGCATGTAACACTATACTGAGTACTGGCACTTAGTTGTCTGTAGTCATGTTGTCTGTATAGAATAAAAGAAATGTTTTATTATCCTACTCCGTTTTGTGGACATTACTTGAACAAGTGTTACCTTACATGTGTTATCAGTACCAACACCTTCTGTTTTGTAGTTTTGTTTGTATAGGGTGCTATCAACATCACTGCTTGTTAAGGGTAATGACCACCCTGCAGTGCATAGCCCCATGTGGCAAAAGCCACATCCCACCCCATCATTGTGCACACACACTAACCCCACCAACAGTAAAACACATACTTTCCATTTGCAAGGTTCAAACCCACACCTAAGTGTGCAATGACAGTAGAAACAGACACATTAGCAGAGTGTGCTATTTGCAGTAGTTGGAGAAATGTTTACTAATGCTGTACTTAGAGGGTGCTGACATCATCTGTGTGTAGGAGGAGGGATGTGCACCCTGTAGTGTGTTCTCCCAGTTGGCAAAAGGCAGTTAACCCTCCCAGCATAGTGCACACACATAAACCACACTCATACATTCCCTTTGCAGGATTCAAACCCCACCTAAGTGCGTTATGACACTGAAGAAAGACACATTAGCAGAGCGCTATGCAAATTACTGGAGGACTTTACTACAGGTGATATAGTTATACAGTCCTGACATCATCACTATTTCAAAAGGGGGATCTGCATCCTGTGCGATACTGTCACGGTTGCTAATAGGGACATTTCCACACACACACATCGATGTGTTGGAGGTTTGCATATGTGGGGATCCAGAACACCAGTGTGATTAGTATATGGTTTGATTGCAACAATGAGGATATACTCCCAGTGGTGATTAGTTTTACTCATGTTTGTAAAGATCAGCTCTAGTATATCTGCCCCTCTTGTGGGAAGGTTGGTTACCTGTTCCATAGCCAAAGAATGTCTGATCAATGGGAATCTTAGAGCTTGGGTATTGTGGCCTGTGTAATGTACACAGTCTATGTTTGGGTAGCTGGCATCACCCAGTATGATGGTGTTTGCAGAGTAATCTAAACTCTCCTGTGTCAGCATGAAGGCTGTGTGGGAGACCTGAGTTTGAGAGGGTGCTGTAAGAGCTCCTCTGTGTCTCTTTCCATGTGGTCCAGGGAGGTGCGTCCCAACAGGTAGCTGACTGTGACCCTCCCTTGCTCTGTCTGGAGTGCGGCACGCCTGTCAACAGCTCATGTCAAGCAAGTGCACACCCTCATAAATGATGTGGAAGCCTTCAAAGGCCCAAGGCCTGTTGAAAATATGGACCAGACTGCAGATACCTGTATAGAGGCATTCTGTGGACACATTCAGGAATGCATGGATCATGAAGCCACATATGAAAGCATGACCCAATTCTCCAAAGACAGATGTTCTGGGCACCGGACACCAGCCATAAACACACTATACAATAGAAGGATGGCGCCACTACATGATACAACAACCTCCCAAAATGTGAAGGCACCACTGATGAGTATTGGAAGACAACTACAGGCACCCATATGATTGTCTAAGGCCATCTTTGAGAGAGGATTCCACAAGCCACTGAGGATAATCACAAGGCTGCCTGTAGTTATGTTAGTAACCTGGGTGGTACTACCCAGATATGCTCAGAGGTAATACAATATGTCACACAAAATATAAAACACACAGACATTGCCATCATCCTAGTGGACAGGTTCAATGCTGCCTTCTCTCCCCACCACACCAAAAGGGAACATATGTCTCGCATCACAGTGCTTCCCCTGACATCACAGATGCTCAGGTAAGAGATGCCCTTCCCAAAGCAGTAAACACTGCATCAATGGGACCAGACAGTGTCCCAGGCTGTGTCCTACATGAACCACAAGAAGAGCTACACCCAGACATAACACCACTGTTCAATCCCAGCCTTAATACATGATATGTGACCAGAGAGTGGCATACAGCAACAGTGGTCCCTCAACATGCAGGTGGTGCCGTCACGGATCCTGGACACTACTGCCCCATATGTCTGACTAGCTTTGTCTGCAAAGCTATGGCAAGAATCATCAAGAACCTCACATATCTAGATATTGTGGACCTACAGACATGTCACCATACACAGTTTGGCTTTGTCAATGGCAAATCCTGCCTATCAAACCTGTTTGCTTTGTTTGAAACAGTCACCAAGGCCACTGTCAAGGGGAGGAGGTCCACACAGCCTACCTGGACCTTGCATAAGCCTTGGATACAATACTCCACTTGTACATTCGACTAAGCTCACCAGTGTACATATTAACCCCTATGTCACTATGGGTATTGCACAGTGGCTCAAGGGCAGAACACACATGGTAGAATTGCTGGAGCCATGTCAGCCTCCAACCTGGTACAAGTGGTGTCCCACAAGGCAAAGCCCTAGGGGCTGTCATGTTCATTATATATTTGTCATAGGTACAGGCCAACATGGAAGTACTGTGGCTCAGCACGTCACAGGTGACTGCAGACCGAACACCATAATCAACTCAACAGCTAACACACGCATCCTCCAAAAGGGACTCTTGCAAACACACGACTTGTGCCACAGCCATGGCCTCAACATGAATGACAGAAAGAGTATAGTCATCCCTTTGTCAAACAGTAAATGACCACAATGTACCACATATGTGTTAATCCAGTAAGTGCAGACCTAGGAATTATGGACCTTGGGTACGAGGTTGATAGCATCCTACCATTTGACAACAACATGGACAAAGTGGTTAGGTAAGCATGTGATATGGGCCACATCATCATGGGATCCACATGTAGGCCAGGGGAGGACATTGTGCCCCTTTACTCATCCCTCATCATGCCCATAATTGACTATGATGAACCTGTCAGCATGCACCTTACCAGACACCTGCAGCAACTGGGGCTACCACATATGTACCTCGATAAGGTGATCAAAGTGCTCAAACAGATGCCACATACTGACTGGTTAAAGTAGCAGCAGCTCTACTCAGTGACATACTGCCTCTTCATAGGCAATCTGTGCCTTACATAGAAGGCCAGGTCATACCCTCACGTAATGGCCATGCTGCATCTCAGAATATCCAGATCCCACCAGGATACACGCTGGAAATACATGAACTTCAGGAGTGATATACATAGGACATGGTGGAGGGGCACATTCACAACTCAGAGGCACCCTTCATTCCTGATTATTATCCCAATAGAGGTTAGGCGGACTGACTCAGTGACTATCCTCAAGAGCGATATTAATGACTGGATGTGACATTGTAGGGTTACCCTGGGTATCACTTATGTGTCACTGTGAGAAAGAGGCACAGTATACTAACCTTGGAAAAGGGCATAGCAAGACAGATTCACAATGCATGTTGAAAGGCACGCACATTCTGGCTAGGTGGATACATGCCCTGGGCAGATATCCCTGTACGAACCTATGGACCTATGTCTCTTTTCACCATTGGCCCTATGTGCTGTCAATCACCAATGTAATCTCAATACTCTGGTAGCATGTGCAAAGGTCAGTTGTCAGTCACCTCTATGGTACAGTTGTGGAATATGTGTGTCATGTAGTAATGTCACAGCTGCCACATGTACACAGTCAACCCTATCCCCTACCCATTGATGTACATCACATGTATGAGATGGAAACACATGGCCAAACTGTAACAACAACATACAAGTCAGTCAGATGCATGGACACATATGACTCAGTCATTGTCCATGCCACCACAGCTGATGTGGGATGTCGCTCACTGGGATACGTGATAGGGAACATGGAAGGGATCACTGAGCAAGTGACACAGGCTGGTAGACCCCTGACCTTGGTTGGCATCAGACCCTCACCAGGGATTCCGACAAATTACTGAATGCTAATGAATAAGTGTATCTACAACACCCTAGCTGAATGGTTCTTAGCATGCAGTCACTGCATTGCTATGGAATACTGTCTTACCACTCCCACAACAGGTGAAAACATGCAGCTCCTGTACATTAACAACATGTAGACCTTATGCCCCAGACCAGGTGTGCATCCCTCACTACTAGGCTGATAGCATCTACATCTCACACTGTATATACACATCCCACATGCAGCATCTGCACAGAAGACCACGGTCATAATGTTACCCTGTGCAAATACCATGTATTCACATGTGGCAGGCATCACACATGGTAACTATTGAAAGTCACAGGTACATATGTGTATTTGGCACACACATACATCATGTGTTCATTGCCATAACCGGTGTATTCAATGTCATGCATTATTGTGAGGGACAACCCACATACATGGGCATTCTGTGTGTGCACAACACACATGGCATGTCTGTAATCAAAAGCCATACATAATTGTGATATCGTTTAGAAATGGGTATGTGCATCCTGTAGTGTGTTTTCCCAGTTGCCAAAAGGGATATATCAATCATACACACTTACCCCCCTACACACACACTTGTCATGTGCCGGATTCAAACCCCTACCTAACTATGTTAAGACACTAAAGACCGACGCATTAGCGCAGCGCACTATTCGCATTACTGGGGAATGTCCTTTCCCCTGATATACTTATAGGGTGCTGACATCATCAGAGTTTAGAAAGTGGACTGATCATCCTGTGGTGTGTTTTCCCAGTTGCCAAAAGGGATGTTTTTTTCATTCACACACACTTGTCATCTGCCGGATTCAAACCCCTACCTAACTATGTTAAGACACTAGAGACAGACGCATTAGCACAGCGCGCTATTCGCATTACTGGGGAAAGTCCTTTCCCCTGATATACTTATAGGGTGCTGACATCATCAGAGTTTAGAAAGTGGAATGATCATCCTGTGGTGTGTTTTCCCAGTTGCCAAAAGGGATGTTTCTTTCATACCCACACACTTACCCCCTTCACACACACTTGTCATCTGCCGGATTCAAACCCCTACCTAACTATGTTAAGACACTAGAGACGGACACATTAGCACAGCGCGCTATTCGCATTACTGGGGAAAGTCCTTTCCCCTGATATACTTATAGGGTGCTGACATCATCAGAGTTTAGAAAGTGGAATGATCATCCTGTGGTGTGTTTTCCCAGTTGCCAAAAGGGATGTTTCTTTCATACCCACACACTTACCCCCTTCACACACACTTGTCATCTGCCGGATTCAAACCCTACCTAACTATGTTAAGACACTAGAGACGGACGCATTAGCACAGAGCGCTATTCGCATTACTGGGGAAAGTCCTTTCCCTGATATACTTATAGGGTGCTGACATCATCAGAGTTTAGAAAGTGGAATGATCATCCTGTGGTGTGTTTTCCCAGTTGCCAAAAGGGATGTTTCTTTCATACCCACACACTTACCCCCTTCACACACACTTGTCATCTGCCGGATTCAAACCCTACCTAACTATGTTAAGACACTAGAGATGGACGATTAGCACAGCGCTATTCGCATTACTGGGGAAAGTCCTTTCCCTGATATACTTATAGGGTGCTGACATCATCAGAGTTTAGTAAGTGGAATGATCATCCTGTGGTGTGTTTTCCCAGTTGCCAAAAGGGATGTTTCTTTCATACCCACACACTTACCCCCTTCACACACACTTGTCATCTGCCGGATTCAAACCCCTACCTAACTATGCTAAGACACTAGAGACGGACGCATTAGCACAGCGCTATTCGCATTACTGGGGAAAGTCCTTTCCCCTGATATACTTATAGGGTGCTGACATCATCAGAGTTTAGAAAGTGGAATGATCATCCTGTGGTGTGTTTTCCCAGTTGCCAAAAGGGATGTTTCTTTCATACACACTTACCCCCCTTCACACACACTTGCCACCTGCTGGATTCAAACCCCTACTTAACTATGTTATGACACTAGAGATGGACGCATTAGCACGGCGCTATTCGGATTACTGGGAGAATCCTTTGCTCCAATATACTTATAGGGTGCTGACATCATCAGAGTCTAGAAAGTGGAATGATCATCCTGCGGTGTGTTTTCCCAGTTGCCAAAAGGGATGTTTCTTTCATACACACTTACACACACTTACCCCCTTTCACACACACTTGCCACCTGCTGGATTCAAACCCCTACCTAACTATGTTATGACACTAGAGACGGACGCATTAGCACGGCGCTATTCGGATTACTGAGAGAATCCTTTTCTCCAATATACTTATAGGGTGCTTACATGATCAGTGTCTAGAAAGGGGACGACCATCCTCTGGTGTGTTTTCACATTTGCTAGGGGTAACATTTGGACCAAGTGTGTGAGCATGCCCAGTTCAGCCTTCCTGTGGCATGTTGTGTGAAAGATGTCTCATTTATCTAAGTGTGTGAGCATGCCCAGTGTGGGCTTTACATATGTTGAACTCTGCAGCCCATCACATTTGTGGATGAGTGTGACCTTCAACAAATACCTCCAGTTTATGGTTGTGTGTTCTGTGCCATGTTGTGTAGTTACTGTCCGAATGCTTTTGTGTGAACAAAACTGGGAGTATACTGTGCCTGCAGGTTTTGCATGGGATACTTTGCACACAATTGTCAACATCCGCTCATACTGACCTAACACTGTAGCACTGTCTAGTGTAGTGTTTCAGTACTTTCACTGTGGTGGTCAGTATCCTGGGCTTCAGTCCTATCACTGATTTACATTTCCATAGTGTGCACAACAGGCTGGTTAAGGTCCAGTTGTGCACATCTGCACAAAGGCAGTGCCTCTACAGACCCTGTTAATTGCTGCCCCATAAGCTTAACAAGTGTAGTCTGCAAATCTATGGAGAGGATCATAATTGAGCTCATAAACAAAGATATAGGGGACATGCAGACATTGTACCCATCCCATTTTGGCTTGGTCAGGGCAGATCATGCCTTTTGTACTGGGTTGACATCTTCAAATTGGTCACTTAGGCCATTGTTGGGGAAAGGCAGTCCATACAACCTACCTTGGCCTTGCTAACACTTTCAACACAATACCCCACTCAGGTATTGTGGAAAGACCTCACAACTGAAATGTAAACCCATATGTCACAAGATGGGTTGCAAACTGGCTTAAGGACGGGACCCACAGGGTTAGAGTTGCTGGCACTATGTTAGACTCCAGGCTGGTCACAGGTGGTGTCACACAGGGCTCAGTCCTTGGCCACCATTGTTTGTCATGTACTTCCCATGAGAACAGGCCAACATGGGAGGACTTTGGATGACAATGTTAGCAGATGAGTGCACACTGGGCACCATAGTGGACAGTGCATCACACACAGATATCCTTCAGAAGGGACTCACAGTAACTGATAGCTGGTGCCAGGGCCATGGCCTGAAGTCAGAGTGCACAACATGTGTAGACATACCCTTCAGGAAAAGCAAGGTGACCCCAAGCTACCATATTGGTGGCAATCCTCTAAGCACAGAGGAGGTTATCACGGACCTGGGGACCCAGGTTGACAGTCGCCATTCTTCTCAGACTCACATTGCTAAAGTGGCTAGGAAGACCTTCTACATTGCCCACCTGATAAGGATGGGATTCACATCCAGATCTAGTGGGTCATTGTTCCCCTGTACTCTTCAGTTATCAGACCGGTGATCAAGTCAAATGCCCTATTCTGGCTGTATCTCACCCAACATCTGCAGCAATTGGAGACACCCTGACTGTCCCCACCTAAAGGATCAAGGAACCACAACAGCTGTCACATGCTGCCAGATTGAAGACACTCACACTCTATTCACTCACATACCGTCTGCTTAGAGGTGACATGTGCCTGACATGCGAGGCCATGTCCAAACAGAGATTAATGGACATGCTCCACCTCAGACTCAGAAGATCCACCTGAACCACTAGTGCAGGTGACTGACACCTTAGCAGGGATGTATGTTGGACATGTTGTAGGGATGGAGTTATCACCGGAGACTCCTATGCTGTGGAATACAATCCTGGTCCATTTGAGGCAGAGCACCTTGCTGGCTGTGTTCAAGAGGTATCTTGACCTAATGCTAGTCGGAGAATGTGTTTGTCCATCAACACATTGTAAGCGTAGTTTGACATGTCATATGTCTTGTTTAGTATACTGTGCCTCTGTCTACCTGTGACATAACATTGATACCCAGGGTAAACCTCCCATCTCCCATCCACTCATTAGGATTCCTGTTGAGGGGACTCAACCAGTGTCTTTATGGACAACCTGTAGTGTTAGTTTACTCATGTGTGGGGTGGCCTCTGTGTTTTGGATAATGCAGTACAGCCTGTCCTATATATGTCAGTGCTGGGGTTCAGGTCCCTCATGTGCATATCTCCCTGCCATTCACATTGTACAAGGTACGGCATGTGCATTGCTGACAGCTTGGACATGGCTTTCTACATCAGGCACAGCTTGTGTCTGGGTGGCCAGCATGGCAGTGTGTGTAACTGCATTCTGTTTAATCAGGTGACACATTACATGTGTTCCAGCTCTTTGATACTCCTGGTGAGGTACTGTTGTGGACTTTACAGTTGCTGAATCTATCTGCTGAGGTACACCACACAGGCGCTGTTGTGGTCATTTGTAATGCTGCTGAAAGATAACTGCAAAACCACAATGACCTCCCCTTAGCTAGATGTCATAACCCTCATGATTAGGTTGGTATATGGATTGTTGCTGTTAACCCTACAGCCACATTTTTGTCCAATGCAGGATATCTATCACCTTGTGTCCCCCATTCTGGCATTACATGTTAGGAATGTCATGGGTCGACACCTATGTGGGAATTGGTGGTCACTTACTGGATTATCCACAGAGGCTGACTATACTGTTTTCACCATTTAACATGCTGACATGGCTATGGCACCAGCTGTCTGTTTCTATGTGGCCCTTTTATGGGATGCTTGTGTCAGCTGGTGTATCAGATATGTCAGGCGGCTTGTTGTCCTCTACAAACATGTTCCAGCACAGTCCTTACTTGTTGGCCTGTACCTATGGGGCATATATACCAGATGGTGAAGGTCCCAGGACCAAGCTTTGTGGGATGCCTGTTATATGTGGTTTGTAGTCTGACATGGCTGCTGCATGTCTGACCATGTCAGTTCTGTCGTTGGTCTGGTTTGCAACCCTCCCATGACATTGGGGTGTATATATCAGCTGGTGAGCAAATCTATCACGGAACACATAGGGTATTGTACAGAAGGCTTTGCAAGGTCCGCTACACTGTGTGGACCACATTGCCCTCATCACTGACTTCAAGTACTGTTTCAACTGAGTCACACATGTTTAGGGTGGGGTCTGCACTTTGTAAACCCACACTGGGTAGGGTCGGGTGTCAATAGATCCACAATATCATTATGTCTGTGGTACATGCTGGTCCTTTCCATAGCTGTGCAGACCAAAACTCTCATGATTCTGTGGTGGTTGTTTTCCTATCCATTCAGGAGACACCTTTGTTGAGAACACCCACTGTTGTTGTACACTGCTCTTTGGGTACGCACTGTGGTAAGGGTGACATAATGTCAGGAGGCGGCAGTCTGCTGGGAAGGTATTTGGCATTATGGGGGTTTGCACTGCACATGTCAGGATGTATGTTGGCCATACCTGTGTGTGTCTGGTATGTTGTTTGTAATATCGGTGTGATCCGGAGCATATCCAGGAATCAACAACATGCTTACTACCATCATTTGCAACAGCCTTGGGGTTATCTGTAGTGTCCTGTACAATCTGTATCATAATGGGTTCATACTAGGCTACCCCCTAGGGCATCTGTAAGCCTGCATGTCCATTTTGTTTGATGGATTCTGGGGAATTGTTTACACCTGTGTCAGTGCTAGTATGATACCAGGGTATAGTGACAAACAGCTCAGAAGCTGACTTCACACTTCTTCGGACTGAGATGGTATCCATTAAGCCCACTGGGCCAGTGGAAACCACAACACACAATGGTGACTCCTGCACAGACACTTTCACGGACATCTCCGAGTAAGCATGGACCATGCAATCACAAATGAGAATGACACCTTCACCACGAACGGAAAGTGGCCTGTCTGGTGGACCCCAGCCATAAACAAACTGTATAACAGATGAAGGATACTAATGCAAGACAGAGCTACATCTCCAGAATGTAAGGCAGCTGTGATCAGCAGTAGTAGAAAGCTACATTCTCACATAAAGACACCCAAGTTCAACTTGGGGACATAAATCACCACAGACGATGAAGGTAACCACACTGCTTTCTTCAGTTATGTCTGACGCCTGGGTGGGAACCCTCATATATGCTCAGATTTGGTACACAACAACTTATATCCCAGGGACCTGACAGATATTACTGACACCCTGGCAGACCAGTTCAGTGCAATGTACCTCCCTCACCCCCAAGACATGATAGTTATCACAGCTGTATGTAACCTCACTGTCATCCTGGATGTCCATGTGAGAGCCGCAGTCAGCAAAGACGAGTACACAGCATCAATGGGACCTGATGGTATCCCCAGTTGCATGCTATGTGAACTACAGATGGAGATAAACCTGTATATGCAGATCCTATTTAACCTTAGCCTTGCTACAGGATCTGTACCTGAACACTGGCACGGCAACAGTGGTCCCACTCCACAAAGGAGATGCCTCCACAGACCCTGGCAGCTACCACCACAGAAGCTTAAACAGCCTTGTCTGCAAAGCTTTGTGAAGGGTCATTATGGAGCTTCCACACAGAGACATTGGTGTCCTACAGACCCTTGATCACACCCAATTCAGCTTTGTACAGTGCAGATCCCGCGTTTTGCACCAAGTTGACTACTTTGAAACTATCAGTAGAGCCGTTGATGAGGGCTACACAGTCCACACAACCTACCTGCGCTTGGCTAAGGCCTTTGACACAATACCCCACTCAGGCATCATAGACAAGCTCAACAGCTGAGATATAACACCATATGTCACAGCATAGGTTGCAAAATGGCTCAGAAACAGAACCCATAATGTCAACATTGCAGGTGCCTTGTCAGGTTCGAAGCCAGTCACAAGTGGTGTCCCACAAGGTTGTGTCCTGGGACCTCTCTTATTTGGTATTTACTTTTCAGATGTGAAAGCAAACATAGGAGGGTTGTGGCCGACAAAGTTTACAGATGACTGCAACCTGGGCACCATAGTGAATACATCAGCCAGCACACACATCCTACAGACTGCCGTCACACTGACAGATAGCTGGTGCTGGACTCATGGCCTATAACTGACTGCGACTGATGTGTAGCCATCCCTTTGGGAGGAACACAGTACCCACAGATCTGTACATAGACAGCAACCCAATGAGTACAGGAAACAAATCAGACAGCTGGGGACACATGTAGATAGTGACATCTCATTTGACACCCATGTTGCCAAAGTTGTTTGACAGACTTTCTATCTTGGCCACCTTATCATGGAGGGTATTCCATCCAGACCATAGGAGGTCATTGTACCACTATACTTCTCCTTATCAGGCCCATGCTTGAATACAACGCCCCATTTGGTATGTACCTCAACCAGCACTTGCAGCAGCTGGAGAGACCCCACAAGTACCTTACCATGACGATCAGGGATCTACAACACATGTCATATACTTCCAGAATAACTAAAAACAAGCTTTTTTCAGTGTCATACCACATACGTACAGGTGACCTATGCCTGACATACAAGACCATGTCCGATCAGGATTTGGTAGACATGCTCCACTGCAAGCAATCCACATCCACCAGAAACATGGGAGCTAAAGATTTGAACCTCAGCACATACATGTATAGGACATGCTGAAGGGACAGAGTCATAACTCAGAGGCATCTCACACTCTAGCAGAGTATCCCAGTTCATGTTAGACAGAGTACCTCACTGACTCTCTTCAAGAGACATCTGGACAGCTGCATGTGGACAGGGGCACAGACTGGACAGAGGCATAGTCACATTATTCAATTATGTAAGGTGGTCATAATGTGTCACTACTAAGTCAGAGGCACAATATTTCGTATCTATGCAGTACACATATTACCACTATGAGGGGTGGCAATAGCAATATTCATCAGGGACACCCTCACCTCATGGTTGGTGGCAACACACGATGCATTGTACACCATCCGGGTGCAATTAACCATAGGCAAGACTGCTCTGAAGTTTGTAGCATGTTACAGGCCATCCTCTGAAACTCAGGTACCTCACAGAGCTTTCATGAAAACAGTGGCGGGGATACATGTACCTGCAAACACCATCACACTGTGTGATCCCAACTATCCAAATATAGACTGGGATCAGTGCTACAGCCACAACACTCTAGCCCACAGGTTCCTAGAGTTCATACACTCACATGCCATGGAAGAACTAGTCACCATCCCCACAAGAGGAGACAACATAGTAGATCTCATCATCACAAACATGGGCTCACAATGTTCAACACCAGAGGTATACCCATCATTGGTGAGATCAGATCATGACCTACTCTCAGTGGAAGTCCACATCCCACCTCCACCCCAGATAGAAAAGACCACAGTGCAGAACCTCTCAGAAGCCGACTACACACTTCTAATGACTGTTGTGGTCTCTTTCAAAGACCCAAGCCAGCAGACACCATTACCCAAGCCACTGTATCACTTACAACTGCCTTCTACCAGCACCTTCAAGACTGCATGGATGAGGCAATCCCAAACAAAACACAGACTCATTGTACCAGAGGCAAGCGTCCAGTGTGGTGGACCTCAGCCATAAACAAGCACTACAACACAAGGAAGGAGGTACTACAAGATAGAGCGATATCCGTGGAAGGGTAGACACCCCTGCTCAATATAGGTGAAACACTGAGTTCCCCCATGAAATCATCCAAGGCGAATATTGGGAGTAAACCCACTAAGGGCTAACGGGACAACAATGAGGCCTTTTATAGATACGTTACACACCTGGGAGGAAACTCCCAGATATGCTCAGAATAGGCTCAGAATGCTGTAAATATCACTGAACCTACAGACATTGCCAACATACTGGCTGACAGGTTCAGTGTAGATTTCTCCACCCACCCCTCCACCACAACTGGAGAGATATGTATGAAAGAGGATTGTAGCCCCCCAAACATCTCAAATGCTCAGGTGGGAACTTCTCTATCCAAGGGAAAGGACGCAGCATCCATGGGACCAGATGGTGTCCCTGGTTTTGTGCTCCATGAACTCACTCAAGAATTAAACCCGCAGTCAGGGCAGCTGTATGATCTTAGCCTCAACTCAGGATATGTTCCCAAGGAGTGGCATATGTCAATGGTGGACCCACTTCACATGGGGTGCCTCCACCGACCACGGAAACTACCATCCCATCAGCTTGACAAGCAGGGTCTGCTAAGCTATGGAGAAGATCATAATGGAAGTCATAGATGAGGACATAGGGGACTTGCAGACATTAGATCCAACCCAGTTAGGCTTTGTTGAGGGCAGATCATGCCTTTTAAACTTGGTTGACTGTTTCATAACAGACACCAAGGCCATTGACAAGGGCAAGGCACTCCACACAGCCTACCTTGACCTGGCAAAGGCTTTCAACACAATACCCCACTTGGGTATCATTGAAAACATCACCAGCTTAAATGTGAACCCATACATCACAGGATGGGTTGCAAACCGGCTACGTGACAGAACAGACAGGTTCAGACTTGCTGGTGCCATGTCACACTCCACAACTGTCACAAGTGGTGTCCCACAGGGCTCAGTCCTGGGCCCACTATTGCTCAGCATCTACTTTTCAGAAGTACAAGCAAACACAGCAGGATTATGGCTGACAAAGTTTGAAGATGACTGCAGACTGGGAACCATAGTTGGACACCCATCTGACACAGACATCCTTCAGAAGGGTGTCATAGTCACGGATAACTGGTGCCAGAGCCATGGCCTTACATTACACACTAAACAATGCATAGCCATACCCTTTGGGAAGAACAAGGTTACCACTAGTTCCCATGTAGGTGGCAATCCTCTAAGCACACAGGAGGTTATCAGGGACCTGGGCACCCAGGTTGAGAGTAACCTTTGTTTGACACTCACGTTGCCAGGGTAGTTAGGTAGAACTTCTACATTGCCCACCTCATCATGCAGGGATTCACATCTAGATCCAGGGAGGTCATTGTTCCCCTGTACTCTTCACTCATCGGACCATTGATTGAGTGCAATGCCCCATTCAGCATGTATATGACCCGACACCTATGGCAATTGGATGGGCCCACAAATTCCTCGACAGGAGGAGAAAGGGTCTCAAACATATTTCTTATGCTGCCCGACTGGAGGAATTCCAGCTTGATTCCGTGACTTACCGTCTGCTCAGAGGTGACCTGTGCCTGACATCCAAGGCCATGTCCAAACCTGAGTTAATGTACACGCTTCACCTCAAGACCTCTACATCCATCAGAACTACAGTGGCAGGAGATTTAAACCTCAACACAGATATTAATAGGATGTGCTGGAGGGACAGATTCTTCAACCAGAGAGTCCCTATGCTGTGGAACAACATCCTGGTACATGTGAGGCTGAGTACCTCACTGGCTTTGTTCAAGTGAGATCTTAATCAATGGATGGGAGATTGCAGGTATGCCCCAGGGATAACCTCAGTATCACTGCTTGTCAGAGGCACAGCAATATAATGGGCAAATTATCCGTCAGAGTGAAGGTGCGGCAGACTCCACGGAACTCTGGTCTAGGCTTATAAATGCCCTAGGGCAGATAGCCTAGTATGAACCTGTGAACCTGTGAACATAGGCCTGGGGCAGTTGCTGCTATTAGGACAGTGGTCTGCAGCAAGCTATATAGTAGTAGTCAGTTTTAGCCATTGGTGTTTGACCATGGCTAATGCATGTTGCTTCTTGTTGTGGTAACAACAGGGGTGTGTGGTTATCCATGCCATTTATTGGTAGTCACCCTCATTTTGTATCTTGTTCCATGTTTTTGCACATGTACATCACTGTATGAGGTGTGACCCTGGTAGTGTCAGGGTGCTGATGTGCACTTTGACCCTGTTTTCTATTACAGCACTGATATGTGCATTCCCTATACTGTGTGCATTTACACTGCACACATCTTGCTGTTTATACCTTTGCCATTGGGTAGCATTACATCTAGGTTCCTATCCCTTGTGATAGCTATGAGGTGGGTTTGTGTTTTGTGGTTTATGATTGGTGAGGGTGGATGTTAGTCATGGTCCTCAGGTGTGCATATGATACATGGTATTACATTACTTAACACATGGCATTCATGCCTCGGGTGGTGCTGCAGGGCTGCCTCTGTCGGATGCACATACTACACTCCCTGTACATTTGGAAGCAGGTTGTGTCATGTTAGGCATCCCTGTTACTGTATGAGTGAGTCAGAGTGGGTATCGGTCCCAGTGTTCCTACTGACCAAGCATATGTGCTATGCGTTGCCTCTTTGCCAAGGCCAGGGCATACTGGGCACGCCTCCTTCTGCCTACTGGGACAAGGTCAGGTTGTTCCTCCTCCAAGTCACCCCCTGCCTGTGGTGGCCTTGGCAATGGTGGGGGGATGTTTGGCCCAGCCCTGTGCTGGTCCTGCTGCAGCTGTTTCCGCAGGATCATATTATGTAGCATAGCACATATCATGATCATTTGGGTACATGTAGTTGGTGTGTACTGCAAAGCTCCACCAGACGTGTCCAGACACCGGAACCGTGACTTGAGCAGCCCAAACACACGCTCTATGATATTACGTGTTTGTGCGTGTGCCTCATTATGGCGTTCCTGTTTGGGTGTGTGTGCATTTCTGATGGGTGTCATCAGCCACGGCTCAAGTGCATAACCAGCATCCCCCACTAGGTGTCCGTGTGGGAAGTCCCCATTGGCAAATGATTGGTACAGCTGCGTCAGATGCCAGATGTGGGAATCGTGGTAGCTACCAGGGCAGCCAGCACACACATTCATTATTATGCCCTGGCATCACACACGACCTGGCAGTTGATGGAGGGGTATCCCTTGCGGTTAATGTAGACTCTACCCCGCTCACCGGCTGGTGCCTTGATGCGTATGTGCGTGCAGTCTATTCCACCCAGCACCTCAGGGTATCCCGCTATTTGCTGGAAGAGACGCATATTGCTGGACACAACCTCACGGTCACTAGGGACATATATATGATCACTGACATGTGGTGACATGGCATCCAGGAACTGGTGCAGTACCCTGGAGGCTGATGCCTGTGATATCCCCATCATATCGCCAGTTGGTCTCTGAAAGGTACCTGTTGCTAGTATTCTTAGGCCAGCACATACCTTGGTTTCCACTGGGATGGGTTCCCCTCTGTTGGTTCTGTGTGTGAGGCGTGGCCTGCACAGCTCAACAATCTGCTGCAGGAGCTCTCTGTCCACTCTATAGCGCTCTACTATCTCCAGCTCATGTAACCCATGGTAGGTGACCCTAGGCCTGTATACTCTTCTCCTTCTCCTCACTCTGGGTTGTCTGTCAGCATCTGCATTATCACCACCCTCGGCAATTCGCCTATGTCTGATTATAACAGCTATGGCAGCCCCTAGCATTTCTGCTCTGAGTTCAGCTTTTTCAGGTTTCAACTCTGATAGCTTAGTTTCTGGCAGTATCTCTTGTGAGAAACAGCCTGCACTGCTCTTTGTTGTGTTTTAAGTGCTGGGTTGGGCTTCTAGTCTGCCTGTGTAATTGCCTGCTTCAAATTGTTTCCACCAATTAACTTTAGTAGTATCTTCTGGCAGTTTCCCTGTATTTTGGTTGTTTCCTATTTCCTCTCTGTTTCCTGAGGGGAGCAATGTGCACACCGGCTTAAACACGCTCACAGTAACTTAAACGCGTGTACACATCCCTACACGGTGTTACACGCTACACATCCTTACACGGTGTTAGCTAGGCTGATTCATGCTAAAACGCAAGACACCGCCTTACACACGCACGCCCAAGCGCAAACCATTGTAAACAGTTTGCAACACGCTCCCACATGTTGAACCTGCCTTACACGCGCGCACACGTGCGCATGCACGTATTTCAAGAAACTTAGAGTGTAGGGATAGCGTATGCCCTCAATTTCTTGACATTCCCAGTGTTCTGTTGGGACACACCTCCCTCCCTGGTGTCTGTCTGTCATCTCTTACCTTACATTGCCCTCCAATCTGGTACATTTCTTTCTATCCTTCCCCCCCATGATGTCACCTACCTCTTACTCTGTTCCTCCCTCTTCTCTAACTCTTACACGACTCAGAAAGTGCTCATTACTTATGTGGCAGTGTGATTCAGTATTGTAAGCCTCATTTACATAGGATTGCCTAGTAATGCTTAGTTACATATCTTACACGGAGCTTCCCCGCATTGACAACCACTAAACGGCGGCCATATTGGTTTTGCTCTGCAAGTCCCTCCATTGACATTTCATGTAATACATAAATACCACAATTGTGGGCTTATAAGCTTCGGTTTTCAGTTTTAGGTAGCGCACCCCGTTTGCTGGTGTGCGCTACAGTTAAACACATAAATCCCGTGAAAAAAAAAGTTATATAACTTTTTTTTGCAACACTTTTTCATGCCAATGGCCACATATTTGGCCATTGGCATGCTTAATATAACAAATGCACCCTTTATTTGGAGCTGACATAGCTCCGTTTTTAATTTTGCAGAAATGTACTCAGTTGTCAGCTGAGTACATTTCTGCAGCTAACATCCGTTACACGGACTGGTTTGCCGTGGATCGCTCACATACCTCATTTGCATATCTTGGAGCTGCAAATGAGGTATTGAGCATTTCCACGCCCACTCCGTGTAAGAGACGTGTTAGCTGTCTCTTACATGGAGATTTGGGCTGTTGCTGAATCAGGAGGCTTACACGGAGGCTTACACTACTCTTGAACTCCGTGTAAGCCTTCCTGAATCTGGCCCATTGTCTTTCCATATTTCTTACCTTTGAAAATATTTATCTGTGTTCACATAAAATTAAATATTCCTTTCTAGTCTTTTTCTTTCTTTTCCCTTCTCAAAAATGACTTAATTTCACCTTTGGGGCTTCTGGCATTTTATTGTATATACTGCAGACATACTGTTTTGTGTATATAGTTTGTATTATTTTATAAATATGGTATTGCCTTTACTATACTCTATATTCATATTATTACAGCTGGACAATTTTTTTAGGCAGCTGTCTTTGTTTTCATTGTTAAAAAATAGGTAATACAAAATAAAGATTTTGAAAAAAATCTCTGGGTTTTTTTCTTTATATTTTCACATTTCCTCTGTCACTTCTTTTTCCAAGCAGCCCAAAAAGTTTCTTCATCTATTTAATGTTTTTTATGAATCTGTTGTATTAATGAACACAAATTTTTATTTTAACCTTCTGACAGTTTTTTCTTGTACAAGTATTTTTTTTTTGTTATTTCTCTCTTTCTGAATATCTTCTATCTGGAAATTCCAGACATCTTGCATAATAGTAACAATACATAATCTTTGTCTTATCTTCACTAGTCAACTGTCATATTTATGGCTGTTTTTTTGGTCTCTCAGTTTTTGAGCTTTTTGCGGACTTCTAATTCCTTCTACAATGGGGGGTGGGGGTCATTGTCCCCTTGAACCTGGCCTAACCTCATTATAGGAATGTATCTGCATCATGAGGATTTTACACTGCCATTATTTCACATTCCTGGCACCTGTGCCTACACCAAGATTGGTCACTATTTTTATCATGGCACCTGTGTATCCAATTGTCTTTTCTATTTTTAACCTACCTCTGTCCATGATATATGCTATACAAGATGCAATCTATATATCAGTGTCATTTTGTGAGATTTTCTGAAAACAGGGTCCACCACTTGAAGGAAATCATCAAGACGTGAGGATCAATTTAGTTCAGGCAATACTACTCTCCTTTTCTTGCTGATTTTGTCATTTGTCCATTCAGATCCTCCTAGTAAGTAAAGGGCACTGAGGCAGCATTAGTGATTGCAAAGTCATCCCCAGTGAAACAGTCAGCCCACAACATAAAACACTGATTGCCACAATCAGCTGTAAGCAGCTGTCCAGAAGGCTGCAAGGTCAACAGAGACTAGGCTAAAGACCTGTAAGTTGACTACAATGAAAGCATAGGAGTTCAAGGGATTACAGGGCTGTAGATCCTTGGGAAGAAGAGGAAATAGGCTGAGTTGAAGAAGAATGGCAGCATCTCAAAACAGCATGTGTTAGGAGTATAGAACAGATGTGTGGCTGAGCCAGGTATAGAAATATGACACATAAATAAAGCTGGTGGTGGAGTGCAAACATCCAGGAAGTCATCAGAAGAAAAAAGGAAAGCAGGAAAAAGTGGGTGAAAGAAAACACCTACCAGAATAAGAAGGAATACTGGTTGGGTAACAAAGAGGATAAGAGAGCAGTTGCAATAGTAAAGAACAAGGCTTGAGACTCATGCTACCTGCTTTAGGAAAATGGCTTTGTAGATGCACAGAGTAACTTATCAGACTGCATGGCAAAGACAGAGCATTAAAGAAGATAGTCAGATACCCTTCATAAGGGATACAAGCAACAACCTACTCACCAGTCCATAGGACATCAAAGGCAAATGGAAGGAGTAGTTCCAGCAGTTTCTGGATGAAGAAAACCACACAGAAGCTGCACTGCCCTAGACACAGCCTACATTGAAAGAAGAGGAGGAGCCCACCCTAGAAGATATAAGAACAGCACTAATAAAAATACAGTCAGGGAAAGCAGCAGGCACAAGTGAGGCCAGAGAAGATACGATAAAGATGTTGGATGAGTTAGGTGAGAAATGGCTCCTGATGGTACTGACAGAAGCATAAAGACAAAGGTGTATCCCACATTACTATAGAATAATCATACTTGTGTTAGTGTACAAAGGGGTATTCACAGCTGTGGGCAGTACAGCGGTATCAAACTCCGGTCACACAGCATGAAGGTTCTGGAGACTGTGACTGATGAATGAATATGTAGAATAGTAGAAAGTAAGATGGGATACAAGTAGTTTCGATTCAAATCAGGATAAAGCAGAAATGACAAGATGCTTTTGAGAAAATAGTTGAGAGGAAATTAGAGATGAGGAAAGATCCAGCGGAGCATTTCTAGACTTGGAGAAAGCATATGATAAGGTCCCAAGAAAGCTAATTTGGACAGTCTTGCAGTGGTTCAAAGTCCCAGAGAAACATGGTAGAATTAGTGCAGACTATGCACAAGGACCAAATGACTCAAGTACAAGCAATGTTTGATCCAACGGAGAGGTTGCCAGTGACAGTTGGTGTCCATCAGGATTCACCTCTGAGCGAGCCCTCTACTATTTATACTGGTTATGGATTACTAAAGCAAACAGGTTGGATGTTTGTCGAGCAACAAAATTACTGTATGCAGACAATGTGGCATTTCAGGCAGACATTGAACTAAAAGATGACGTATGCACTTTCACCACTGTGAAAAAGGTGAGTGATGTCAACTATATGTAAGAGTTGCCAGCCTGGAGGTTTAAGCACAAGCTCTACAAGTTAACATGATATAGCCCTATCCTGACAAAGAGACCCTGGCAGTTAGAGTCTGCAGTGAGTCAAGGGAGGAGCTAGAGGGTAGTCTGGAAGGAGGCCTTCTCAGTGATAACTGACCTGACACCTCAGTGAATAAGGTGCCCTCTCCCTACAACTAAGCACTACCTAGGTTCAGGAAATCCAAACAGTATTTTTGGAATGTGTGGGTATGATCCAGGGTGTATTCACGTAGGGGAACACCACATAAATATAGGACCCAGTGACCAGTCAAGCAATCTTCTTACAGAGTACCTGAAAGAGTTAGACAAACTTTGAAAGAGGAACTGAAAGACATGCTGGGAAATAGGAGTAGGAGTAATCCAGGAGTTCAACAGTCCCTGGAAAAGGCAGCACCCTGTTTTGTGTGCACCACAGGAAACTGAACAGTAACATGGAGTCAGATGCTTACCTAATACCAAGGATAGATAAATCCTAGAGTATCTGGGTTGGGCTAAGTAACTATTGACTTGACCAAAGGTTACTGAGCTACCCTTGACTCCTGCAGTCAGGATTAAGTCAGTGTTTGTGACATCATTTGGGCTGTGCAAGTTTAAAAAAAAATTGCCTTTGGTATGACAAATACCCAAGCACCTCCCACAGGCTGGTAGACAGTACCCTAGAAGGAAAAGGAAATTATCTGGATGGCACTGCCATCTACAGCCAGTGGTGGGAAGAACATGTGCAACTTGTATAGGAAGTGCTGGGCAGACTAAGGATCAGGTCTGACTATCAAGGCTAACAAGTGTCAGGGGGGTATGGCACAGTGTGTAATGGAAAGATTAGGTGATGAGCTACCAAGGATGAGGCTATTCATCATGACACCCCACTACCAAGAAACAGGTATATGCATTCTTAGGGACAGTGGGGTAATATAGACAATGTGTCGTCCTTTGTAGTATAATAGCTACTCTCCTTACAGACCTTACTAGAAAAATAGACCAAAGAAAGGTGTCGAGACACCAGTCTATGAGCAGACATATGAGCAGACATTTCAAAACCTTAAGGAGGCTCATAGCAGACCCCCTGAAATAATCAATCCGATTTTGTCAAGGATTCATTGTACTGGTAGATGTTTCTAACTATGCGGTTGGGGGGGTTGAATTAGCCAGGCTTCCTCAGAAGGAAAAGAGCACCCTATTGCAAACTTGAGCCAGCCATAGACTTAAATTTAGGGAAGATTGTTATATAGATTCAGAGAAAGAATGTCTGGTTATAGTCTGACCTTTACATAAATGCAATCTTACTTGTATGGCAAAATTTTGCTGTGATTACAGAATGTAACCACTTAAAATGGCTACACAGAACAAGTAGACAGAATGGAAAGCATCTTACATTGCAGTCTGGTAACATAACTATCCAATATCAGTGTGGTAGCACTAGTAGTAAGATGGGTTATCTATAAAAGGTATTGGATAATGTACCAGAAGACTGCACCCCTGACATAAGCTTTGTTTTTTGAGGGATGCCTCCAGAAGACTCACTTGAGGATCTTAATGGGGAAAGAAATGTGAAGTGACAGATAATATGAGACTAAAAAAAAACAATTAAAATGTAATGTGTTCTAATTTCTTAGTCTCTTTTGTTGGTCTTATGGCTAGGAATGTGAGACTTTGTTTTCCTGAATATCAAAGAACAGGGAATGCCTCTTGAATGTGCTGAATTTTCAGATAACTTTGCTCTTCTTGCTAATATAACAAAAAATGATGAAAGAATAGGAAGTCTCCTTTTTTACTGCGCTGTAATTACAATAATCACTTGTCATTAAGATGCAGGAGGATGCACGATTCAAAGAAAGCAAACATGAATGTGCACTGACAATCTTCCAGTGGATGTTTTTATAAATGATTTGGTTTTACTACTTACAAATAACTTTGTATGAAGAGGAAGAAGTGGAAGACATATTGATGCTTCTTGTTTGAGTGGAACTTTCTCTGAGTGCTAGCTATTGTTATTTCTGCAGTAAGCTAGCTGGGGAGCCTAGATACCTTGAATTAGTTTTTTTTTTTTTCTGTATACATCCTGTTTTGATTCCCTGTGTGTGCCAACCAAGATATATTTCATTCTGTATTTTCACTATGGTCTTCATTATTTAAGTAAAGATAATTGTTTACTTTTATGCTCTATTTAATATAGGAATATTAATCCACTGTTACTTATCTGACAAAAGGGTAATCATTATTTACACTGTTGGAAAGCAAGCTGTATGGCACATGTTTTTCATGAGACTGTTTAAGGCCCATTACCAGTGCTAAAAATATAAATTTGTTTATTTTATATTTGCCTTAATTTAACAGCATCATAACTGAAAGTCTTTGGCTTCCTTCAGAGTGGTATCAGTACTACCTTACAAGTAAGAAAGCTGTGGGGAACTAGAACATTCTGTTAGCTGGGGAACTTGAACATTCTGCTAGCCTTCCTTGGGAATTGCTTTGTGTATGTGTGCGTGTGTGTGTGTGTGTGTGTGTGTGTGTGTGTGTGTGTGTGTGTGTGTGTGTGTGTGTGTGTGTGTGTGTGTGTGTGTGTGTGTGTGTGTGTGTGTGTGTGTGTGTGTGTGTGTGTGTGTGTGTGTGTGTGTGTGTGTGTGTGTGTGTGTGTGTGTGTGTGTGTGTGTATTAAAATAATATTCTGTGTGAAAGGCAGTTACTTTAGATAAAAGGGGCACTAAAAACATAGGATTGCAAAGACAGCAGCGAGGTGTGAGGTGCTGTGAGAATGCTGAATCAATGACTCAGCTCTGTAAGTGACCTGTGTGCAGTCAAATCTGGGTGTTGAGGTTAGAAGCCCATACCCAGGATAGCAGTGTGTATTCCTTTATGCTATTGCTGCCACTTTGTTGTATGTAAAATAGTTAAAGAAAAAGGCTTGCTTGCACTTTCTTGCTATTACGTCACCTTTGGTTGATAATGATGGGATTCAAACAACATCAGCACCAGCCATCTTGATGACCATGGGTGGCATCATACTATTTTAATGTCACATTTATGGCCAGTAGTGTCAGCCCCACTGCACAACCTCATTGTACATCCCACCCTAACACTTTATTGAGTCCATATGGCGACAGCATGCAAGCAAGAAAAAGATGAAATACCTGTAATAGTTAGCTAAATAATGGCCTCTTCCTGCTAGCTCTCACCCTGGTGATGAGGGGAATCTTTAGGTCTATTGTTTGAGAGGTGGCTGATAATCAACAGACAATGAAAGCAAAAAAGTGTCAAAATGAATGTGTACTTGTTAAGATACCCAAAGTGTTTAGTGTCTATATATGTGATGGTGTCCCAGTAACCAAACATATAATCTACAGTAAGAACTGACAGACATAAGATATAGTGTTTAGAAACAGAATACATGGCTAATTTTTGTAACAGAGAGCATGTGTTACCTTTTCCCTATGTGATATATCTCATGGAACTCAATAGCAGGGCATTGCAGGTATCAGATATTGGAACAGTGTTTGTAGACAGGCTATGAAGTACACACCTGCTGTAGTCTGCACAAACAGTATTTATAAACAATATCCATTCTGCAATCTCAGCATTGCTTGCTGCAGACAGTGCTTGAAGATATACTCCACAACACATATTAAGTGTAACATGCTATTTGCTTTGTTATGGAACTGTGCTGCCCATGGTAGTTTGAATAAGAAAAATGGAAACCCTTAAGTTGTGCTTACAGACTGTTTACAAATACTTTACATAGATCAAGGCTTTTAGAGATTTTTTGGCAGCGTTTAAAGCTAAGAAATACAGACTATGTATTCATGACATAGTCTACCTGTTCATCAGCAAACCTAAGGATGCCGGCAACAATTTTTCACAAATAGAAACTTTGCTGTAGTTTGGTCATGAGATATCTGTGAAACACAATGCCTGAAAATGGTATCTCCATTGCATTAAACAAAAGTTGCATTCAGATACTGAAGTCAATAATTGAGATTAGAACTTAAGTATAAAATTGTAAAGATTATGTGCTGAAATTGCAATAAGGGAACTTAAGTGATATTAAAAGCAATACAAAACTACAAATGGAGTGTGGAGTCGGCTCAAGTCATATACATATATAAAGAAGGGTAACCATAGTGTCTAATAAGGGTTATTATCTCTCCCTAGTTTTGCTGTACAGTCCTGGTGAAGTAATAGCAAATTATGAAAAACATGGAAAATTACATTATCTCTCTAAACGGTCCACCTATTATAACAACCATTGGAGAGCATTTCATTTCCAGGACTGGTCCAGAATTATGGAATAAGCTCCCTACGGAAGCAAAAGGCCAATACTCACTCCATGACAGCTCTATCCAATCACCTCCACAATGAGGTAACTTTTGATTGCTTCAGATGTCAGCGTTTAACAATAGTGGATTTCTTTATCTGTCTCTTCTACTATTGAATTGTTCAAGCTATATAACTGTGATAACAAAGATTTTATTTTATTTTTGTTTTCTGGTGTAGAGCATTGATCTCCATGGACCTTTTTCAGACTCCAGTAGTGGTGTCTGATCTAGTGACTTGCTTAGAGTCACACAAGCAATGTAGGCTGATGGAATCAAACCTTGCACCACTGGACCACAAGAAACAGCTCGTTAATAGCTTCTTAATCGTCTAAGCCAACTGCTAGACAATGCATTGTGCATACTGTATACTGAATTTATAACTTGCAGATGAGGTTCTCTCTAATTAATTTGATCACTGTGTTTCATTATTTAATAACTGTGAAACTGCTGTGAACAAGTAATACTAAACTGCATACTATAATTAATGTAATAGCTATATGTGTGCCTCCGATTTCCGTTTATATGCATGTTTGAGTTTACTGCACTGTTGTGCTGTGTTTGTTGCAATTAATGTATTTCTAGTAATGCTATACATTTTTGCCTTTCTACTCAGGTTATGGTTAAATCAGCTTTTGCACCAACTCACTTACCCAGTTGCCAAACAGAAATAAACGCATATATACATACATAAACAAATAAGTAGGAAGGCAGACATTTTATAACATTCATCTAAATACTGAGAAATCTGTTATAACTCAGATAGTCAAGTATAATACAGAGTTCCGTAAACACTACATTTCTACATCAGAATGCTTTGATAATACACTGAAAATAAATAATAAGTATTGGTTGAGGGTGTTTTGCACTGCAAAATCTTACATTTAAGTAAGAATAATTCAAATCAAGACATCTTTAAAGATAGTAAAATTAGTGAAATATTTAAATTGTAGTTGTGTGTTGTTTTTACCATAACAGCAGTTGCTCAAGAGGTCATTGTAACAGAAAATCATATTGTTTGAGTTCTACCCATTAAACTGATGTCTTCTCCTGGATGGAATTTACTAGAAGCAGTGGCTTCTTCTCTTGAAGTACCAATGTGAGTCTCTCACTGTAATGCACAGATGTAGTTATCTGCTTGGCCGTTCCATCCTCTCTAGTATTCTTGGACACTGAATTCCCTCACTGTAATGGATGGTTGTGAAAAGCAAATATCACTTATTACATTAAAGCATATATTCCAGAATCCAGCGTAACAGCAGTAAAGGTGCATTAGTGCCCCACCATTTATTAATAAAGTATATAATCCTTTATTCTAAAACAAAGAAGAAAAAGATTTAAAGAGAGAAATACATTATAATTAATAGAATTGCTGCTAAAATAACAGTGTCTTACAAAAAGAAAGAAAACATTAAACATATACCTTAAAATAAGACTGATATGTCTGGAAACTGACAAAATAATAGATTTAGCAGTAATTAATCATAATTGGGGCAAGTCTTTACTGGCAAATAATCAAACTATATTATACGTAAATAACAGTAGAAATGTATTCCATATTTCTGTCATAGAAACAATAACAAATAATAGCGTTTGAAATTATTCAACTAAACTAGGCCCCAGTTGTATGAGTGAGATATTCTCACAAAATGCTAATTGTTCAGACACTGTAAGTCGAGCATGTAATTAATCTGATAATGTTATGTGATAAGATCTGAAGAAACAATAGTGTGAGAGTACGGAGATAAGTTTTATACACTACATATTGTAAAAATAGTGCATCAAAAGCAATACCTCCTCCAATGCAGTGCCATTCAAACATTATTCAAAGGCTTCCTTGGCTTTGGAATATTTTGAATAAATGGTAATGCTCCCTAATGACTTTGGAACTTTTAGCATTTGTGAATTTCATCTTTGGCGACAATATTTTGTAAAGGGACCAATTACAAATTTTTGTTGTGATATTTGCATTATTACTGAACGTGAGGTCCTGTAGAGGAAACCAAGAAAACTTTGTAAAAGAGTTATAATTCATCTGGTAAGCAATAATATACAGTGAGGAGAAATCCCAAAATCAAAATAGAATACACACTTTTTTTTCTGAGAACTAAGAGACAGATTCCTCTGCCTCCTTTTCTTTTTGTACAAAACCGTCAAAGATAATGATCTAGGTGAGGAGTGTACATGTCTGAATTCTGACCTTTGTCAGTCACTGAAGTAGGCTAATATTCATTCCAAAGCCTTTTGCATGAGACTAGAACAACTACAAACCCTAGCAAGACTTGCGGACATATGGCAGGTGCAATGGGCCAAAAAAGGAATGAATCAACCTCCAACAAAAATGGCCAGCACTCATATAGTGAGGTCAAAAGTGAAAACACTTTATTGTTGTAACAAAAACCCAAACAATGCACTGCATAAAAATGCAGCCCTAATAATTAAAATAGACAGACCGGGTTTGACATTATAGTGGTCGTCAGTCTAAACTAAAAACACAAAGTACAACACTTATATAGTCACCTGTCTCACCTATTCCCAATGTAATTGGATAATTACAAATGTTCATTAAGACCTAGTGGGAATAGCCCTCAAAGTCTAATAATCAAATTATTTTCCTTTTATCAAATATCTGAATGTAATAAACTTTAGGAGTGCACTTGCTTGCAAATTGTTTACTTTTCAATACAGTTTTACAAAAAGTACAATGACCACAAGGAGCACAGCCAACCAAGGTCCCCCCATCAATCATGGTCTGACATAAATGTCTGCCATGATTTCCATTTTTATAATGATTGAAACACCTGTCCAATGCTTTGTCTCTGCAAAATGAGAAGGGGCATCTGGGCATCAAAGAATCACACAACTGCAATGTTTTTGTATTAAATCCATAAAAATAACGTGTTATGACCATAACTAGTAACAAACCTAATGGTACTATCTGCCCTTTTGTCTGCTTGTTGAAATGTATTGAAAAGTAAACAATTTGCAAGCAAGGACACTCCTAAAGTTTATGACATTCATATATTTGGCAATTGTAGTATGGATTGGGTTGTTTATGTAGATACATGATCCTGTTCTGCTTACTATGTGGAACAAACCTCACTCCCCTTAGAATGCGAATTTCAGAACATCTTAGTGACATTAGGAATGAACGAAGTTAAAATGCACTTTATAAACATACTACTAAACATCCCACTGCACATTTTATGTTTGTTATTATTGATAAAATTGTGGGAGACAGGAAAAACAAAGCTGGATGGCATGCCATATCAAATAAAAAGGAAAATAATTGGATTATTAGAACTGGAGGGCTATTCCCACCAGGTCTTAATGAACACTTGTAATTATCCAATTACATTGGGAATAGGTGAGACAGGTGACTGTATAAGCGTTGTACTTTTTATTTTTAGTTTGCACTGATGAAGGCTATAATGCTGAAACCGGACTGTCCATTTTGATTATTGGGGCTGTATTTTTATGTAGTGTATCGCTTGGGCTGTTGTTACAACAATAAAGTGTTTTCAATTTTGACCTCATTGTTTCAGTGCTGGCCATTTTTGTTGGAGACTAGAACAACCCCTGCCAATTTCTTAGTCAGCTGTAACTATTATAGAGAAAGAGACTAGATCATCAGATGTTGCAGTGGAGGAATTCATTCTACAATACAATTCTGTGTCTCTGTTCCTTAAAACTAGAATTATCTTGGGAAATAATGTCTCTTTCAGAGTCAGGACCAAGAAGGCACTTGTCTTTCTTAGTGCATGATATGCACCTTCATTGCTAGTGGTTCTCTACAAACACAAACAGCCAATCACAGCAACAGCAGCAAACAAAAGACACATGACAGCTTCAGCAGTGGGTGGAATGGAGTCATGAATTCAATCATCTTCTGAATTTACTTCCCCCCTCTTATATTATGGTTCTTGCCATCAACCTCACCACATATCTTTTTTTATTTTATTTCTTTTTAATATAGATTTCAGTTTCAGACATTCATAGTGGATTACTAGGCTAATAGCTTAAGAACCCTTACAAGTCTAGGCACTATAACCTGATTTTTACCTAATATATGGCCCCTAGGTGCAAGACTATAGCATGAATTTGTGCCTATGCATTAAATATCTTACAGTTTGTTCCTGTCCATAAGGGGTGAAGGCACTACCCCCAGTGTGAATTTGTGATTCCCCATTCACTGCATAATGTAAATAGGAAGCCTGTTCCTAAGAAGGGACACTCTCTGAGATGTATATCTGTCTCTCCAGCATGTTTTTTGAGTCGTTGACTAAGTTAAGCTCCATATATTGAATGACCCTCATGCTGTTTGACTTGTGTTTGTGTAGTAGCTCCATCAGGGCTGGATTTGGGAGTGCCTTGTAGGAGAGACCTATTTTACCCATTATTAGTAGATAGGAGACAGAGTAAAGGGCTAGGACGTTTAGTTTATCCGCCTTGGACATGTTGCTTACACCCTGTGTTTTCTCTGTGAGGAACCTCTAAGGTCACTCCAGCTGCTGTCAATGCCTACTCACATGCATGCCAAGTGGTACATTGTGCTTGATTATTGGCCTAATGTGGGCTGAGTACAGGGGGACTATAATTTCCTTGGATCTGGATGCCATACCTTTGATTATAGGTTGTCCCACATAGAAGGACTTCCTCACCATTGTGAATGCATGATGGCCAATTTTCAGGCTATCTGTCTGTATACCTAGCTCTGTCTCCTCTAAGTCTACTCTAAGGGGTGTGCTACTGATGTTGTAATTTGCAGGGGTATCTAATTTCCCAAAGGTTATGAGAATGCATTTTTCACATTTAGTTTTAGGCATGGTTCTGGCATCAATTGTTTGTATGATCTAAACCTTCCTGAAGGGTATCTACATTGTTGGGGGATTCAAAGATTGCCCCCAGCTTGCAGTCATTGGTACATTTTGTCATCCAGAGGCCTTCCACATTAGCCTTGACTTCAGGGAAGTATATTCTGAACAGGAGTGGTTCCAGCACTGAACCCTGTGGCACACTACTAGTAACTGGTCTTTTGCTGGATCGGGATTCACCTACTTAAACCATGTGTCCTGTTCGTGAGCGAATTGGCTATCCATCCGATGATATAGGGATTTAAGCCCAGATTTGTGAATTTATTCATAATATCCAAGCAGGACATTGTGTTGAATGTCCTGGCCAGGTTGAAGTAGGTGGTATGTAGTGTTTCACCCTCATTCATGGCCTTAGTAACTTTTTCAAAGAAATCTACCAGATTCAGTAGTCTTGACCTGCCATTGACTAACCTGAAATGGGACAAGTCCAGTATTTGGGGATTTTCTACATCAGTATTTATCAGGTCCATGATTATTCTTTCCATGGCTTTACATAAAAGACTAGTCAAAATTATGGGTCTGTAATTTACCAGGTAAGTAGATGGTCCCTCTTTATGCAGAGAGATGAATATTGCCGTTCTCCACTCTATCAGGACAAAGCCAGACCAGATGCTATGGTTAAACAGAGATCGTAATTGGCCTGATAAGTCCTGATTTAAGCTGTATAAGAGGCAACCTGGCATATCATCAGGCCCCACTGAAGCCATATTTTTAGCTTTAGAGAGTGCAGTGGCAACCTGTTCTATAGTGATAGTTGACAGTGGAGTAGTGGAGGTTATTTTTTGGGACAGAACTAGGGGTGATGTGGAGGTGAAATTTGAGATGAATTTGTCAGACAGCAGTTTTGCTATATCTTCCAGCTGAGTATAGGTGATGTCATCTACAACTAATTCCACACATTGTTGGATGTTGCCTTACGACTGCAGACGTAACTGAAAAATGCCTTACGGTTATCCTTAGCTTTGGAGCCTATTTTTTCCTTAAAGCCTGCTTTCAGAGACTTGACTAGTTCTCTGATTCACTTGTTTATATTAATGAGGGACTTTTTGCTCTGTTGTGTACATTCCCTCTTATTCCTCAACAGGATTTTCTTTCTTTTGTTGTATAACCTATTAATGCCAGGGGTCCACCAGAGTGGCATATTTTTGTGGTTTGACCTGGGTTTATTTCAGTCTGGTACTGCTATTTCTATGCAGTTGTTTATATGGTCATACAGGACTTTTGTGTTCACCTTTGCATAGGTTTCTGTGTTTTCGGGATTTGTGGGGAGCTTGGAAACTAACTATGTCATCCCTTAATAAGTATTAATTTACCTCAGAGAACTTCTTAAAGTTTTTGGAGTTAGGTAGGGGAACTAGTTTTACCTTTAATTCAAGGGAGATCACTTTGTGATTTCATCTTACCACTGAGGGCATCACACTTGGGGGAGGGGGTTCCAGCACTCTCCCATATTTGTGAGTACCATATCTAAGATATTTGTTCCCCAGACTAGTTGCTCCAGAGCATTTGAAGTTATAAAGTCAAGAAATCTTTAGGCCTGCATGCCAGGGGTTGTGAATGCCTCCCAATTAATGGAAGAATTGTTAAAATCACCCATGAGTATGGTATTGGGCTGGATAGTGAGTGATTATAGCAACTTCAGGTATTATGTATGGGTTTTCTGATTCATGGTGGGTGACCTGTACCTAGCAAGAATATGGTAATGGATTTTCCCATTGTTAGTTGAGCATGAAGTAGCTCAAGCATGTTATATTGTTTGACCAGCCCTGAGGTATGCTTATCCCTTATGTAGATAGATGCACCTCCACATTTTACTTTTTCATGTTCAGTGGGTGGTCGGAGTGCATGAAAGGTGCTATAGCCACACACTGCTGGGGTGCTCTCCATGGGTTTGAACCATATTTCAGTAACTGCACAAATGTCAGTATTCTCCAGGGTGAGAAGAGCTTCCAGGGAGTGCAGTTTCTTGTTGAGACTTCTAGCATTGAAGA